>NC_068418.1:6340049-6678799 GCF_023724105.1 Carassius gibelio
ATACTTTTGGTAAAACAAATTTCTATGCACACATTAAAAATGAAAGGTTAATCCCTAATAGAGATATTAAAACAATTAAAAAAGACTACATTCACATTTTGTTGCAATGCATTGTAATGACATTGGTGCCTCTGATTTATATGTCAGCTAAAAACATTTTTTTCCTTTTTAACTCAGTTTTATACAGAATTTCTCATTTTACATCTCTTTCATTAAGGATATCAGGCGTTGCAGTATTTCATTATTTGTTTCTATGAAAATACAAAATTCATCAATAAATCTGAAGGTTAAAACCAAAGGATACTAATGAAATGAACTACAGCCTTTCTTGAATAGACACATGGTGTTCAGCAAGGCTCAGTATCAGGCCCTCTTCTGTTTTAAAAAAATGCAGTATGGATTGAACAAAAAACCACTTAACTCATGTAGACCCTCATTTTGAGAGAAACTACTGGCTTGCTCTGTATTTTTTACATAATCTTGTGCTAAATCTTCTTTATAAACAATCCATCAAAATAATAACAATAAAAGTTTTAAAACTCAAAGTCTTCATCTGTCATGTCAATAGCCCAGGCAAACTTTTCTCGCTGTGTTTTGTTGTAGATCTTCTCAATGGGAACTCCCCATTTTTTGCACCTGTGGAGGGAAGAAAGTAGTAAACAAGATGTCAAGGCTGGAGAAAGTCTCTTTCACAAACACACATTTAGCAGAGGTAAAGGTCAAAGAGATATTCTTCCATGCTTTTCCAAAACAAAGAGTTCTCGCATTGAGAAACTGGTGAAGGGGCCATTGTGTCATAAGATGGAGTTTTTCCAAAAATAAGCCGAGAGGTGGGCTGATGACAGTACACACAGAGGCAGGAGTCTGGTTCAGGCACAGACCCTTCTCTGGCCCTAAACCGCCACTACTCCCACCCACGGACATTACATACAAGAGGAAAACCGCCAGAGTCTATTGTTCCCGCCTGCATGTTTTTCCCCTCTTTACTTTGAAGGGACATATGCAACCTTAAAACTCTTTCCACACAAGTACTTTTTGCACTAAATCTACAGTAAAGCTTAAACTACTAGAATGAAGTCCAAGTTGCCAAAGTCAATGTGAAAACACAGATATCTCTTACCAGGCGACTGAGATTCGCGGGTCCAGGTAGTTGAGTTTAGATGTGCCTAATGCAATCTGTTTATTCTCTTCACGATCTGTGGCCTGAACCTCCAGCTTCATCAGCTGCTCAGATATCCTCTCCACTGCCTTCTTCTTCATCTCCACCGCCCTCAACACAGCAAAAACACACACATTTATTAGAGAAAACACGTATGGCTATTATATAACAATCTTTTTATATCTCCTTTTTACTACCTAGTTTCAAGTTTTTCCAAAAATTTAAACAAAAGGTTTAAATAAAAGACTGCTTACTTTTTACTCTTCTCATTGCGAAGCGTCTTGGCATCAGCTTTGGCTGCTTTAAGTTCCTTCTTGGCAGCAGAGAGCTGTTTCTTTTTCTCGTCGATCTACAATAACGATACACAATATTTCTGTTTATGGATGACTGCAAAAAGGCCAGAATTCAAATAACTCACTCGTCACTCGTACCTTGGTCTGTAAGTTGTGCATGGACTTCTCAAAGGTTTTTGGTGGCGCCCTCTGGTGGTTGCAGAGAACAGCCACAGCGCGATTCGCTCTGTTATAAGAGAGGATCTTCTCAGGGATGTTATCATCAGCTGTAACATTTAGGATGAAGGGGGTTTTAGGTCATTTAAAGAATTTTGAAATAAAATGGGTATCAGCAAATAATTGATCAAGTACACAGACATGGACCCGAGGAGAGACGGACTCACAGCTGCTCAGTTCTTTGAGCTGCTGCTGGAGGGTAATGGATGCATTATAAGTGCGAAACACTTTCGCCGTCAACCCATCCATCAAATCCTGGAGATGTTTATTCAGAATTGATGTCTAAAGAACAGAGCAGACGGTGCACATCAGGTATTATATTTGATATGCAAATTCTGAAAGCCTTCTGCGTATAATCTACTCCATGCCTTCTGTCGTCTGACTGATAGTTTAGCAATATTTAGCAAGAAAAGCCTTTTTAGTAAAGTTGTAAATGTTGTGGTTCACGTGTCTCTTTGTTGTGAAATATATACAGATTTTTTATAAATGAAATATTACTGATAATACAAAAGTTATTCTTACAAGATTGAAATTTACTGGAAAGAAGCAGCTTAGGTTTACTTGATTATACAGACTTGCTTTTTAAAGAATCGTGTTCAAATATAAGTATCAAATATGATCACCTCTCAGTCCTCGTATTGCACTGCATTACATATTTTGAACTACAGAGCTGTGATCAAAATAAGCAATTATATATCATCTTACTAAGATGTATTATTGGAGATATAGAGTGAAAACTGATATTTGTATCATTTTATGCAAGTAGTCTGTTGTACTAATCTCACTTATTACATTACCAGCTGCCAGAGTTTCATCTTACTTAGTGTCCATGTAAATATCAGCATATGCACAAATCATGTCATTTTGCTTAATTTGTGTCTGAATAAAACTAAAAAGGCTTTTTCCCACCTAGTATGAGCTCTATATTCTCACTGCATCATACTAAATGAGCCACAAAAGCATACCAAGCATACTGCAAATCCATTTAGGCAAAAGCACAAAAAATATGTCAGTGTCTGAATACTTCCAGACCTGACTGTATGCAATATTTTTTTATTTTATCTCAAATAAATTTCTGCGTTTAAAAACAGAGTTGTTTCTGATTATCATTTCACAGCACAGGCTTGTTTAAACAAGATGCAGACTAGGAAAGAGGATGTTCATGGTGAAATGTAGTATGAAGGTCTTACATTGAGTCGGTCGAATAGATCATCTTTCCCCTGCTTGTTTTCAAGGAACAACTGAAGGTTTTTAAATACCTAACACAACAAAACCAATATATATTCATTATGAATAAATATTAAATAACATCTTAAATCTCCAATCACTCAAAAATGAAAATTCTGTCATTAAATGCCTTGATGGTGTTAGGATCCTTGGTGTCAATGGAAGATCAGAAAGCTCTCGGATTTCATCCAAAATACCTTCATTTGTGTTCTGAAGATGAACGGAGGTCTTACGGGTTTGGAACGACATTGAGATTGAGCCATTAATGACACAATTTTCATTTTTGGGTGAACTATCTCTTTAAATATCACCAATATGCAGCTCATATGCAGATTGTCTCACTCTTTTCTCTACGGGGACTTTGTTGTAGTAACGGATGGAGTCTTTTCCCGGGAAGTCCAGCTCCACCACGTAGTCCTGTCCGTCCATCTGAGGGTGCAGTCTGATGTGCTCCACGCGCAGAGAGCAGCAGCCCACCGTATCTGCCGTCTCCCCCTCGTCCTTCTCATTCCCTGCCCTCAGAGCCAGCTACACGCAAACACAAACACACATCAACAGCTTTCAGTGCAGTACAGAGTCAACTCAGGCCGTCCTGATGAACACTCGTCTGAAATCACGTCGTGCATTTAAAATCCTTTAATTCACGGCAAGCCGTTGATTGTCCTGCTTATTCAAGGTCATTTGCCAAGTTATACACAAGTTAAAATCAGTATTGCGCTTTGCAGCGCAAAATTTGACTGGAAGGGTAAAAATGCTAATGCTAGTCCTAACATTCCAGTGATTTTGCCACCTCGTAGTTTGGGAATATAATGAAGTGACCTAGAATCTAGGCTATTTATTACAAAAAATCACGAGGATGTGGTGATGAGTTTATGTGATCGCAATCTGCGATCTCCGACTGTGTGTGTGTGTGTGTGTGTGTGTGTGTGCATCAATTAAAGCAGCGCATTAATATATACCGTGATTAAACTTTTGTTTACCAATAGTTTTGCAATATTTCTTTTTTTTTGTGGTCCAATTCAAATCTGGGCCCTGAAGCACCTCCAGTCGTGGATCACTGATATATGTTACTAGGTCACACTTTAGATTAGGAAACACATATTCACACTTTTAAGAGTTTTCCCTCAATAAACTCCTAGTTCGGTGCTTATTAATAGTTTATAAAGTAGTTGTTAAGTTTAGGTATTAATATGTGCTTTATAAACAGCCAATATGCTGGTAATATGCATGATAATAAGCAACTAGTTAAAAGTAAATAATGTTCCCCAACCTAAGATACTACCAAATACTTAATAAAAAAGGGTAGATTATGACTAATATCTTACTTCATTATTGAAAGTTCAATTTAGCTCAAGATTAGACCAATTAGCATGATTTGCTCCCAGAAAGCAAATGTAGTGAATGTGAAGCCTCGTACACACCGAGATGATCGCCTGTGCTTATCACCTACGTTTTTCGACAGGTCTTTGTGTTCATACCCAAGCAATCTTCTGTGATGATGAGCCGAGTGAACATGCAAATTCACTCCCCGACATTAGACGGCACATAGTGAAAGACAGAAATACCCCGCTACACATCAAATCCTATTTGATCTGCAATTCCTCTTCCTTCCTCTTCGTCGTTAGGTATCAAGTGTGCTCGGCAAGACTGGTTTGTGCTTGAGCGCCACCAAGTCATGTTTAACTGTAACCTCAGCAGCTCCATGCACGTGAACAAAAGCGCAAATCTCATTTGTCGCCCCGTTATTAATGCGGCGTCAAACCAAAAAAAAACAATCCTGAGGGATTTTCTTTTTAAATTACGCTTTTACATCTCGCGTTTCGCATTGGCGCCCTCTTTGTTTAGTCACGAGGCGTTAAACACCGGCGATAATCACACATGTTCGTCTTAACAGATGATGTGAGGTGGCCTGTGTGATGAGGAGACCTTGTCAATGAAGTACAGAGCGACGGCTCTCTGTCTGATCCTCATCTCTTTACTCCTCCAGTCCTCGCGGTACTGCGCTCGGATGCGCTCCACACTCTTCTTCAGCCGTCGCGCCGTCTCGTACTTCTGCCAGTCCTTCTCTCCCTGAGATGCACGCAAAAATCTCAAGTCAGAAGTCCATTGTTTGTATTTCATATGCCAGTTTGTCAATATAACTGCCATTCAAAGTTTGCATTGGACCATTAATCAATTAATCGACTACTAGGATAAAAGTAATAGAAGTCTATAGATAGTCCCCACAATTTACAGGAACAAATGAGTGTGTGTGTCAGTAAGCAGCGCATTACTATAGAATAGTGAAGCTCTAATGATGGGATTGGGGCTAGGTGTTGGCTGACCTTGATTCTGGAGCTGGGGTTGAGCATGATGTATTTGATGGAGCCCTGAATGTTCTCCGTCCAAGACACCAGCCACGTGACTTTATTATCATGACGAACTTCCTTCCACCTGCTGCCTGGAGGCGCTTTAGGGTGGACCGAATCTCTGAGGACAACAGACGACGGAGGATCATCATATTCTAAATACACGTAACAGTTTTTCTGCTTGTTGATAAAAGCATTTGTTTTAACCTGACAGTGAAATCTAATGTGGAAAACTGACATTCCTTCTGTTGAAGATCTGTATGAAAGATATCATCAGAGTTTGAGCATGACACATCTGCCAAAGCAAAACAGGATCAGGCCGGCCACAACACACACAGGAAGTGGAGCTCTGACACGCTCTCAGGATAAACAGCTCCTCTATAAGCGGTGAGCAACAACAACAACAGTCTGCTAAATATATGGGCTGCCTCAGGTCAAGACCTCAGATTATTAACCACTAAACTAACACTTGTGAGAAAGAAGTCTGCTTAATTGCATTGTATGTGCACTTATAGTGTACTTCAAATCTTTACTTGCAGATTCTACAATATTAATGTCATAAAATGCCTTAAAAAATTTAAAAAGAGTTCAATTTCATTATTATGTTTATTAACAGAAGTGTGTGTTATAATTAAAAAGCATTATCGTTACTTTGTCCAGCTTCCAAGTGCACTTATTTTGATGTGTTGACTAACATGCTATGTACTATCCACAGACGGCATTTGAATGCGAGCTGAGGTAAGATGCAAACTGCTAAACATGACTAGACAATTCAGCAATATTTACAAACTGTTTGTTATTGTTTGTATATCTTTATATTTCTACCGTAATTTCATGTGTCTAAGAAAATGTTTCAAAAATCTGTAAAAATATACAAACCTGATTCCAAAAAATTTGGGACACTGTACAATTTGTGAGTAAAAACGGAATGGAATAATTTACAAATCTCATAAACTTATACACAATATAATATAGATAACATATCAATGGTGTAAAGTGAGACATTTTGAAATGTCTTGCCAAATATTGGCTCATTTTGGATTTCATGAGAGCTATACTTTCCAAAAAAGTTGTTACAGGTAGCAATAAGAGGCTGGAAAAGTTAAATGTACATATAAGGAACAGCTGGAATACCAGTATGCAACTTATTAGATCAATTGAGAACATGATTGGGTATAAAAATAGCCTCTCAGAGTGGCAGTGTCTCTCAGAAGTCAAGATGGGCAGAGGATCACCAATTCCCCCAACGCTGCAGTGAAAAATAGTGGAGCAATATCAGAAAGGAGTTTCTCAGAGAAAAATTGCAGTTTGAAGTTATCATCATCTACAGTGCATAATATCTTCCAAAGATTCAGAGAATCTGGAACAATCTCTGTGTGTAAGGGTCAAGGCAGGAAAACCATACTAGATGACCATGATCTTCAGGCCCTTAGACGCCACTGCATCACATACAGGAATGATACTGTAATGGAAATCTCAACATGGGCTCAGGAATACTTCCAGAAAACATTGTCGGTGAACACAGTCCACCGTGCCATTCGCCATTGCAGGCTAATACTCTATAGGTCAAAAAAGAAGCGATATCTAAACATGATCCAGAAGCACAGGTGTTTTCTCTGGGCTAACGCTCATTTAAAATGGACTGTGGCAAAGTGGAAAACTGTTTTGTGGTCAGAAGAATCAAAATTTGAAGTTCTTTTTGGAAAACTGGGACGCTATGTCATCCGGACTAAAGAGGACAAGGACAACCCAAGTTGTTATCAGCACTCAGTTCAGAAGCCTGCATCTCTGATGGTATGGGGTTGCATGAGTGTGTGTGGCATGGGCAGCTTACACATCTGCACCATCAATGCTGAAAGGTATTTCCAAGTTCTAGAACAACATATGCTCCCATCCAGACGTCGTGTCTTTCAGGGAAGACCTTGCATTTTCCAACATGACAATGTCAGACCACATTCAATTACAACATCATGGCTGTGTAGAAGAAGGATCCGAGGACAGAAATGGCCAGGTCCAGATCTTTCACCCATAGAAAACATTTGGTGCATCATAAAGAGGAAGATGTGACAAAGAAGACCTCAGACAGTTGAGCAACTAGAAGCCTGTATTAGAGAAGAATGGGACAACATTACTATTCCTAAACTTCATCTACCGGTCTCCTCAGTCCCCAGACGTTTGCAGACTGTTATAAAAAGAAGAGGGGATGCCACACAGTGCTAAACATGGCCTTGTCCCAACTTTTTTGAGATTTGTTGATGCCATGAAATTTAAAATCAACTTATTTTTCTCTTAAAATGATACCTTTCTCAGTTTAAACATTTGATATGTCATCTATGTTGTATTCTGAAGAAAATGTAAACTTCCACATGATTGCAATCTGTTTTTATTAACAATTTGTACAGTATCCCAACTTTTTTGGAATCAGGTTTGTAATTTTAAGTTTCAGACATGCAGACAGATAGATAGATAGATGGATAGATAGATAGATAGATAGACAGACAGACAGACAGATAGATAGACAGAGACCAGTAATATAAACCAGTAATAATAATGATTGCTCAGGGACTGACTTGCTGCAGTTGATGATGATGTCCTGGGGGCGGATGCGGCGCTTCAGTTTGCCCATTTTAGGATGATCCCCACGGCCGCGGAACAGACCCGGCGGCTCGATCCGAAAGTTCCCGATCCGCTCCCTGTGGTTGTCCATGACACAGTATCCGTACTCCTGCAGAATGCGCTCGTTCTCTTCTTTGATTTTCTGTAGAAAATTGATTAATTGAATAATAGTTTAAATGTTTTCTGCATGTGTGTGTTTGCATAGATTCAGGTCCAGTGACAAACTAACCTGTTTCTCCTCTTTCGACATCTGTTTTCTGGCCTCAGATTGTGCTTTAAAGTACTCGTGCATCTCAGTGAAGTCACATCTCTTCAGCTCTGTGATCTTTGACTTCTCCTCTGATGTCATTTCCTTACAAGAAACATTTGTGATACAATATTTCCATAAGAACAATTTCAAATATTTACACAATTCCAGCTGCTGATAAAACTATTCCTGTAAAACCTGCATTTGTCAACAGTATACTGACAGTAATGTATTGGAAAGTGTGTTACCTTCCTCCAATCTTTAAAGAAGTTCTTTCTAAATATGTCTTTAGTTGTGTACTCATGGTCAAGCATTTTTGCATAAAACGTGGCCACTTCCTCTGCACCAGGGCTCAGCTTCATGGCCTTTCCTGTGGACCACATGACAATTATCTCAACATCTGAAGATATCCTCATCATATACATGTGCTGGTCATATAATTAGAGTATCATAAAAAATTTGATTTAATTTACAAATTCCACTCAAAATGTGAAACTTGTATATTATATTCATTCATTACACACAGACTGATATATTTCAAATGTTTATTTCTTTTTCATTATAACTGACAACTGAGGAAAATCCCAAATTCATTATCTGAATATTACAATATTGAAGACACCTGGTGCCACACTCTAATCAGTTAATTAACACAAAACACCTGCAAAGCCTTTAAATGGTCTCTCTGTCTAGTTCTGTAGGCTACACAATCATGGGGAAGACTGCTGACCTGACAGTTGTCCAAAAGACGACCATTGACACCTTGAACAAGGAGGGCAAGACACAAAAGGTGATTGCAAAAGAGGCTGGCTGTTCACAGAGCTCTGTGTCCAAGCACATTAATAGAGAGGCGAAGGGAAGGAAAAGATGTAGTAGAAAAAAAGTGTACAAGCAATAGAGAAAACCGCACCCTGGAGAGGATTGTGAAACAAAACCCATTCAAAAATGCGGGGGAGATTCACAAAGAGTGGACTGCAGCTGGAGTCAGTGCTTCAAGAACCACTACACACAGACGTATGCAAGGCATGGGTTTCAGCTTCGCATCCCTTGTGTCAAGCCACTCTTGAACAACAGACAGCGTCAGAAGCGTCTAAATACATAAAGGACTGGGCTGCTGTTGAGTGGTCCAAAGTTATTTTTTCTGATGAAAGTAAATTCAGCATTTCCTTTGGATATCAGGGTCCCAGAGTCTGGAGGAAGAGAGGAGAGGCACACAATCCACGTTGCTTGAGGTCCAGTGTAAAGTTTCCACAGTCAGTGATGGTTTGGGGTGCCATGTCATCTGCTGTTGTTGCTCCACTGTGTTTTCTGAGGTCAAAGGTCAATGCAGCCGTATACCAGGAAGTTTTAGACCACTTCATGTTTCCTGCTGCTGACCAACTTTATGGAGATGCAGATTTCATTTTCCAACAGGACCTGGCTCTTGCACACAGTGCCAAAGCTACCAGTACCTGGTTTAAGGACCATGGTATCCCTGTTCTTAATTGGCCAGCAAACTCACCTGACCTTAACCCCTTAGAAAATCTGTGGGGTACTGTGAAGAGGAAGATGAGATATGCCAGACCCAAGAATGCAGAAGAGCTGAAGGACACTTTCAGAGCAACCTGGTCTCTCATAACACCTGAGCAGTGCCACAGACTGATCGACTCCATGCCACGCCGCATTGCTGCAGTCATTCAGGCAGAAGGAGACACAACTAAGTATTGAGTGCTGTACATGCTCATACTTTTCATGTTCATACTTTTCAGTTGGCCAAGATTTCTAAAAATCCTTTCTTTGTATTGGTCTTAAGTAATATTCTAATTTTCTGAGATACTGAATTTGGGATTTTCCTTAGTTGTCAGTTATAATCATAAAAATTAAAAGAAATAAACATTTGAAATACATCAGTGTCAGGAGAAACGGGCTGGATTCAGTTACGGGTTTACACTGAGCTTTATTAAAGCAGATAAGAGAAGGCAGATGAGTATCGTTCCACAGTTTAGCTCGTTCGACAGCCGAATACCAGAGACATGAGAGCTGGAATCTTCTACTGCATTCGTGAGAACAAGAGACAGAGCAAAACAGCAAAAGACACTGGAGCCTGAAGACAAAACAAGGTACACAGACCAGCTCGAGCTATTGGTAAGAGTTACAACAGTCTGGCAATGAACAGAGAAACACAGGGAATTATAAAGGCAACAAATTAGAAGAGCATTGAGAACAGGTGGCGAAAAATTAAGGTTAACAATGGAGAAACAAGGAGGGCGGCGGAAACTCAAATCAAACAGGTGGACAAAGAGAGCTGTCAAACCATCCAAACACACACTCACAACCCCAAAAGGCAGGTGATTAGCCCCAAACCCTGACAATCAGTCTGTGTGTAATGAATGAATATAATATACAAGTTTCCATTTTTGAATGGAATCAGTGAAATAAATAAACTTTTTGATGATATTCTAATTATATGACCAGCGTATGTATACTCATTGTACATGCTGATACTATTTTTAGTTTTTAGAAATTGACTATTTGTGACATTTATTTTCGCCTTTTCTAATTAATTAGTTATCTCTTTTAAGAAAGCATACTATTGTAAAAAAACAGGAAACAGCAGTTGTTACAGGCAAATCATCTTAAAGTACTAATTGTATTGGTTGTAAAAAAAAATGAAATTATAAATTGAAATTATTGGTCAATCTGTAATGATTTTAGTGTTTCTGAGCAGAATATGATAGCGGACAGGTGGGGGGGGGGGGGTCAAAGGTCAACCCTCCTCACCATCATAATAAAACCTGATACGGTCTGGCAGTGGTTCATACGGCGGGGGAAACACGGGCCCTTTGTGCTCCAGAAACCTCCATTTGGAGCCATCTGTGTATTTCTCCTCTTCCCACCTGAGAAACAGAGCAAGACACAAACACTGCAGATAGCACGGAGAAACATTAAAAAATAAAATAAAAGTACAAGTTTGTCTCACCATTTCCACTTTTCCTGCGGCTCGTTTTTGGCTTTCTTCTTCCCTCCAGTGGAGTCTTTCTTCCCCTCTTTGGTCCTCTTCTTTGGTTTCTTTTCCTGAGCGGGTCAGATCTGACATGAGTAACAATCCAACGCCAAAGTGAAGGAGCAGGTAGATCAGGAGAAAGAGCGATGCATACCTCCCTCTCCTCATAATCACTGTCCTCCTGTTTACGTCTTTTCACTTTCTTCTCATGGTCCACTTTGACCTTTTTGGGTTTGTGTTCATAGCTGCTTGACAAACAGAAATATTATGGGTTTAGCAAATGTGTGCATGTGCTGAGGATGATGGGAACTGATCTGTAATGCACATACTCGTCTTCCTCCCGCTCTCTCTTGAGAGGTTTCTCATGTTTGATGGGCTGATGATAGCTGTTGTCCTCTTCCACTTTCACTGACAGAGAGCTGAAACAACACATAAGCAGTGGAACGTGCCATTTTTATTTGTTTATGTTGGTGCATATATAAAATAACAGACTATTTATATTTTCCAATGTGCAAATCAAAAGACTGTGACTAATAAAAGAGGAGCATCGCTTGTCTTACCTTACGAAGCCGTTCTCTTGATCTCGATATTTGCCATCAGAGCTACGAAACTTCACAAGAATACAAATACACACCCAAAAGAAGATTTATAAGCATGCTCAAACTGACACATCATTTCATTCATAATATTTTGTGACTGTCTGGTACGGCACAAATAAATCAACCTTTTCTTCTTTTTGCTTATCTTTGTGCTTAAGCCGCTCTTTTTCTTTCTCTCGATGCTTCTTCTCAGAAGAGCTTCTGTGTTCACTGTAAAACAAATGAAAAACAGATCAGTTTCTCCTTTAGGACACTAGATAAATGAATCTCTGATGATGACTAATGCCATTGAAATGGGCAGGACTGCAACAACAGATCAATACACCAAAGCAGAGGTCAACGCATGAGGAGTAATGATGCTTACAAACCTTCAAACAAATGGTCAAAATAACAGAAGTAATGAAAAGAATCACCTGTTCCCGTTCTTCAAGTTTCCTCGCTCTTTGTCTCTCTTGAGGTCTTTGTGGCTGTGTTCTCTGTGTTTATGTTTGTCCTTGTGTTTGTGTGAATCTGAGCCAAAAACCATAAAGTGTCATAAAGACCAGCGAGAAAACCAGACAGGTTTAGATTCAGAGATGCCATAAATCTCAATGAAACGCATAATAATTCATTTAAATTCAGAAAACTGACCGACCCTCAGGCCATCCGAGATGTAGACGAGTCTGTTTCTTCAAATGTAGCATTGCATCATTTGCTCATCCTCTGCAGTGAATGGGTGCCGTCAGATTGAGAGTCCAAACATCTGATAAAGACATCACAATAATCCTCGAGTAAGAAAAGCTGTGTGTTTGAATGAGAAACTTCATCATTAAAATGTTTTCAACTTCAAACTGTGGTTTCCAGCTAAAATATAATTGCTTTCTCCAGTGAAAAAATCATCTTGTGTGAATCAGGAAAGAAATATGCACAGATGGAAAACAGTCCAGAACGGTTCAAAACAAGTGTGTGGGTGGACAACAGACTTTTCTTTGCAAACAAGACGCTTCAAGATATTAACTGATGGACTAGAGTGGACTGGATTACTTGTTTTTAGCAGCTGTTTGGACTCTCATTCTGACGGCACCCATTCACTGCAGAGCATCCTCTGGTGAGCAAGTGATGCAATGCTACATTTTGGATGGCTTAGGGGTAAATATATTTTCAGCAAATTTTCATTTCTTGGGTGAACCTTTAACATAACATTAGTAAAAGCAATTGGCACCGTTGTACACTCTCAAAAACACCCCTCAAATGTCAGTGATATGCAATTACATGGTACAGTATCATGTAACTGGCATACGGTAAATTAAACCATTTCACACTACATGATGCTACATCATAATAGCAATTACCAGTATATTACGTGGTTATTATAGGATTGTGTTGCAATTCTTAATTAGCAATAAAGTACCAGAAAGGAAATTTGGTAACCTGTTGCTCCACGTAAACACCATAGTATATAAATATATGGTAAAATATGGTAATCATACATTATGATAGTATTTCTTGAGTAAGTGTACCCATTACACTTAATGTCCTAGATTTTGGACACTTTTAATTTATATTTAATTCATTTACACACTGAAAATTACTTAGTGCATGCATCACAGAGTAAAACAGCACATCAGTGATCTGGTCATGTACAAACACAATGTGCTGTTCTCATTCAATTCTTCATGCTTTTGTGCTACTGTATCATTTAAGATCACCTGAAAAATGTAAGACCACCATGAAACATGCAAAGCGTGATGCTTTGGCAGTGCATTAGATTGTGAAGCCAGTCCAATGACTGCATGGGGTTTGTCTGCCAGCTCAAAAAAACCCATCTTACCAGAATTACACCCAATTATATATACTGTACACATCAACATATGAATCTCTTACATTGATTGAACCCTCCAGTGCTCCTTGTGTGGAGGCCTTTATTATTTCAACGAAATGTACTGTATTTGAGTTTGATATTTTGGTCACACTTTATTTTAAAGTCCAATTCTTACTATTAACAAACCATTAACTATGACTTTTGTCACAATAAACTCCAAATGTGTTGCTTATTAATAGTTAGTAAGATAGTTGTTAAGTAGATATTGGGTAGAGTTAGGGATGTAAAATATGTTCATGCAGAATATGTGCTTTATAAGCACTTATAAACAGCCAATATGTTAATAATAGGCATGCTAATAAGCTATAGTTATTGTTAATAGGGAGAATTGGTCCCATAACTGTTAACAATATCTTGTATTTCTTTGAATGTTTAGGGGATATTATGATACCAGATTATATTTATGCAGTAGTTTTAATCCATTTAATGAACATGAACATTTAAAACAAAAATCATTCAGAACCATTTAACCTTTTCAAATCATGTCCATTATTTAGTAATTATTATTTTATTTTATTTTTGTATATGTGTGTGTGCTCCATAGGCTGTGTACTCCAAAACTTTTATCAAGTTTATACCATCCATGGAGTAAAACAATCTAAAAAGACCTCAACATTTTTGACCGAAGAACAAAAGAGGGTTAAAAAGAAGCATCCTTTCCAAATAATAACTAGAAATAGCTCAAATAAAGTAATTTTATGCATAATCATTGTTTAACATCAGTCCTAACTTCACTTCGGCTGATCTTACAGGCTTGAAATTAAACCAGAACTCAAAGTGACAAACAGATCAACTAAACAGTGCTTTTATTCCCCGGTTTAGAGTGGACAGGGTATACAGATCACTGTACACCACAAATATAACTCACACGTATTTCAGGCAGTTTGAAGGAGTGTTTAGAGACTAATATCAGCGTACATGAGTTTCAACTGGGACTGTAAATCAAGACTGACTGCAGAAAACCTTTGTTTGTGATCTTAATTAACTACAAGACTGCATTTCTTAACCTGTGGTTTTGTGTCCACCTATATACTGAATGATTACCATATTCATATAACCCAAACCATAGTCCTACCATGGTGAATACCAGGAAATATGCCAGTTATACTACATAACAGGACTTTTATGTTATTGTTACCATAGTTTTAGCTTAACCCCATAGTGAGTGAGTTACCACAGTTGTGTTGCTCACAGAAATATACCAAAAGCTTCTTTCATATTACTGTATTATGATTTTTCATTAGCATCTGTGGTTACTGTGTTATTTCGGTCGGTTATTTCGTTATCATCTCTGCTGTCTCTCATATAAATGCTGCTTATGTTGAGAGAAAAGAAAATGGCGCAGAGACCGAGTCCTCACGCATCGTCTCCTCGCTTTCAGCCCGTTATCCTTCAAAAGCGACACGATGACTGTCGTTATCCGCTAACCGAGATACTTCTCTACACGAATGTGCCGTCGGTGTGCGGTATTTGAGGTGTTACGTGTGATTTCACAGCGCTGTTTCTGAACAATAGACGGACGGGACTGCTTCATCTCACTGTATTTAACTGTCACGAGCTCTTCAGCGCTTCTCTTCTGTTAAAAACACTTACTGTAGTCCTCAGACCCGGACTGCATCTGAAACACACATGTATACAGCATTTAAAGACATGTCAATGACACAAACGCATACAATCAGAAGATACGAGCGCATGAAGCTGGCGCTGGGCCATTGCAATGTTGTCCTTTTACGTGCAATCTTAACTTTTAGTTTGTCAAGTTTACTGCAATCACGGAGCATTTTTATTGCAGACATTTGCAGATATGTCCTGCGAGAATGGTTCAGTATAGAGAGCATGCTAGACATGGTACCTGGTGCTGTTTGTGTGCATGATCTCCACTCATGATGACACTCTGGAGATGAAGAAGGTGATGATGGTGATGATGAAGGTGTAAGCTGGAGATGATGAAGCTGCCGGTGTTTTAAAAGCTGTGACAGTCGTCGAGCTAAGTCTGACTGTGCCGCTACTGCGCATGCGCTGCGTCTGGAAAACACGATCCATAATCACACTCTCCAGGACACACACGCAAACTTTACACTGACCTACACACGCTGGTAAAACTCTGTCGATGACACCCAAATGTGTGTGTGTGTGTGTGTAAGGATAGCAATACCAGTCAATTTAGTCAAAAATACTATAGTTGTTTATAGTAAACACTAGTGTTTTTGAACCATGGCTGCAATGAAGGCTCCAGCAAAATGTAATAAACACTGTAGATGCTTTAGTTTTAAACTGTAGTGTAATATAGCCTACCTTATATTTGTAGAAAACTTAGTGAGTATTGGGTAAAGTAATTTTGTTTATATAGTTGTTTTATCTTCACAGTAGCTATAGAATTACCACCACAACTTAATTCAACTTTATTTATAAAGCCCCTAAAAAAACAACTAAGTTGACCAGTCAGTTCAATTAAAAGAATAACAAATTACTCAAATAAAAATAACAATAATTAACAAAAAATCATTACCCATGAAAAACATGCAAGACAGACCCCGGCGGGTATCAACAGGAACAATACCTCAGCACTCATTCCTGATCAGAAGCTAATGTAAAACAATCAGTTTTTACTGCTCCTTAAATTCATTCAGAGATGATAATTGGTGCAAAGACACTGGCAAACTGTTCCAAAGCCTCGGGCAGCTAGCGCAAACACTGCACACTCGCCTCTGAACCTCAGTTTTGATCGAGGAACATGTAGGAGATTTTTTCAAATATATAGATCGTAATGACTCTTGAACATGAATAAGATCAGTGTATGGAGGGGCTGTACCATGCAGGGATTTAAAACAAAAAATAGAATCTTGAAATTAATTCTATAGTGTCCTAGTAACCAGTGCAACGATCTAAAGACAGAGGCAATGGTCATCATGCTTCTGAGAACCTCTCAGTAGTCTTGCTGCTGAATTCTGAACCATTTTCAATCTGAAACAAAAGTTTTGTTTGAGTATGGTAATAAAGTGAGTTAGAAACAATCTAATAATAAAAAAATAAAAAAAACATGAATAAGCTTCTCCAAGTCTATATGTGCTAAGAAACTCTTAATCTTCGTAGCAATCATTTTTATTTGGTAGAAGCTAACTTTGACAGCTTTGCTTATTTGAGAGTTACATTTTAAAGCACTGTCACAGATCACATGCATTTTTTTTTTTTTACTTGATGTTTCCTAAAAGGCCTTAATGTTCCCAGGTTAACTCCAGCAGTATCATTAATTTCAGAGGGACCAAATATAATCACCTCTGTTTTCAATTAATTCAGTCTCCAGAAGTTATCATCCATTCATGATTTCCCCCAAGAAATCGGTGCCGATTCCGATACAAACTCTTATTTTGAAAATATTATTTTATCCATATGAATACATTTCCACAGTTCATGTACTTCACTATAGGATGGTTAAAAAACACTATAGTATTTACTATAAATTACTATAATATTTTTTAATGTTGGATAATTTTATCTCCATAAGGAAAACAGCTTATAAATCATTATACAGAATAATACAGTATAATTGTCACACACCTGGACTCATTTAGTGTCTTTGCCCCTGTGACCCAGTTTCTTTCTTCCGTGTTTGGTTTGATTAGTTCCCAGGTGTGTCTATTCTCTTCCTCATGTGTTCCATGTCCCTGTTAATTTAGTTATTCCATCCACCTGTGTTTCCCCATTATCCTTTGTACATAAGCCTTGTCCTTTCAGTTCTGTTTTGTCGGGTCTACTTGCTACTAACTCACTCACATGCTACTTACGTGTGTCTTCCTCTGTGATCCATGTTTGGATAACGCCTATGTTGGAAAATAAAACCTTATTTCGTTTATCCTCGGCTCCGTGTTCCTTCCGGCAGCGTAAACCGTGACAGAAGACCCGACCTGAAAAAGAAAATAGAAAACTGCATGTTTTTCCCTCCGTTTTGTTTTTGTTTTTTCACAGCCTTTTTGTTTCGTAGTGTTGATGGATCCCCTCTCTAGCCCCGGATTCCTTCTCCTCATGCTGGAGCAGGAAGGACGTTCTCTCGAGGACCACACCAGACGGTTTCTTCTGCTAGCTAATGCCACCAGCTACCCGGACAACGCGCTCTGCACCTTCTACAACGCCAGCCTGAACTCCAAGTGCAGAGCGTTGTCGCCCGAAGATGGTCCTCGGGAGGATTTCGCTGCATTCGTGGAGTGGACTCTGGCGAGAAATGGTTCACCTCTCACCGTCTGCCCCATAGAGGACCTCGCCAGCCCCACTCCCGACCCAGAGACCAGCCAGCCACCATCACGCCGCACGGAGCCAGAGCCCACCGCAGCCGCAGAGCCCGAGCCATCCACTGACAGGGAACAGGATCTCGAGAGCGCGACTGACCAGGTGTGTGAGCCGGCAACACCGTGCATCGTGGGAGTCCTCGTGGAGATCGAGGGCATGGAGGAAAGCCCTGCCCACACTCCTGCAACTGAGGGTGAGCTGTATACAGTCTCTGAAGGTCATATGGAGCAAGTGCTGGATCTGATGGACTGGTCTATGGAGGTAATCCCTAATTTTCCTGTTTCCCCGCTGGTTCCGTCCAGCCCTGATTCCCCTGTATACCCTCTCAGTCTCCCACTCCTACCTCCTCCAGTCATTTCCTCTGCTCCATTTCCGCTGGTTCCGCCCAGCTCTGAATCTTCTGTGTCTCCGCTGGTTCCGCCCAGCTCTGAATCTTCTGTGTCTCCGCTGGTTCCGCCCAGCTCTGAATCTTCTGTATCTCCTGTGTTCCCTCCCGGCCTCCCTCTCCCACCTCCTCCAGGACCTGCTGGTCCCTCTGCTCCACTTTCGCTGGTTCCGTCCAGCCCTGATCCTCCTGTCCTTCCCATCCTTCTCCTCCTCCTAGACCAGCCAGTTCCTCGTCATCCCTGCTGGTGCCAGTCAGTCCTGCAGCTCACCCTCAGTCCGCGCCATCGGGGCGCGATGGTTCGCCGCTGGACTGCCAGTCTCCAGCTCCGCCTTGGCATGTTAAGGCCCTGTCTCCGCCTCCAGCCTCCGAGCCCTGGACTCCTCCTCGGTCCTTCGACCCATCGGCTCCGCCTTGGCTCTTAGCTCCCTCGTCTCCACCGTGGCCTGTCATCCCACCTGCTCCACCGGGCTCCCTCGTCCCTCCGGCTCCAACCTTGGTCAGTCGTCGACCATCCGCCGCCTCGGGACTCCACTCCTCTGGTTCCACCTCGTCACTCCATCCCTCCGGCTCTGTCAGGCTCCTCCTTCCCTCCGGTTCCTCCTCCATCCTCGGTCGCTCCGGCTCCACAGCGGTCTGCCAGGACCCTGCCTCCGCCTTGGTCGCCTGAGCCTTCTGCTCCACCTAGGCCCTCCGGATCCTCGACGTCCCCCTGGCTCTGCGGCTGTGCTGCTCCATCTTGGGCTCCTCACCCACCGGTGCAGTCTCCGCCTGTCGGCCCCCTGGTGTCGTCGACCCCTCCTTCACCATGGCTCCTCCCGCCGTTGACTCCACCTTGGATCTCCGTCCTGGCTGGTCTCTGGTGGACCATCTGGCTCCTCCTGCTCCTGTCTCCTCCCTGGCTCTTCCTTCCGTGGTCCCCTTCTGCTGGCCCCCTCCTGGGAGTCTGTCCTCCACTGGTACCTCCTCCCAAGTCCCCACCCACGCCTCCCTCGGTTGTTTCTACGGTGCGAGGACGCACCTACCGGGAGGGGGGAGTACTGTCACACACCTGGACTCATTTAGTGTTTTTGCCCCTGTGACCCAGTTTCTTTCTTCCGTGTTTGGTTTGATTAGTTCCCATGTGTGTCTATTCTATTCCTCATGTGTTCCATGTCCCTGTTAATTTAGTTATTCCATCCACCTGTGTTTCCCCATTATCCTCTGTACATAAGCCTTGTCCTTTCAGTTCTGTTTTGTCGGGTCTACTTGCTACTAACTCACTCACATGCTACTTACGTGTGTCTTCCTCTGTGATCCATGTTTGGATAACGCCTATGTTGGAAAATAAAACCTTATTTCGTTTATCCTCGGCTCCGTGTTCCTTCCGGCAGCGTAAACCGTGACAATAATCCAGAAATCATGCAGAATTTTTTTTTGAAAACCTAAAAACAAAGTGCAGGCCTATAGAAAATAAAGACGTGGACAAAAGTTCTGAGGATGACACATATTAATTTGCTCCTGCTTCAGTGTTTTTAGATCTTTTTTTTTTTTCAGATTATACTATGATATATTGAAGTGTAATTACAAGCCTTACATATGTGTCAAAGACATTTATTGACAAGTTTATGCAAAAACTCAATATTTGCAATATTCTCAATAGTTGACCCCTTTTTAAAGACCTCTGCAATTCACCTACTTGCTGTCAATCAGCTTCTGGGCCACATGACTGATGGCAGACCATTCTTGCATAATCGATGCTTGAAGTTTTTTTTTTTCTTGCAATCGATCAGTGCTGGAGTTTGTCAAATGTGTGCCTTTTCCAGCATTATGTAACACCTTGCCAAAACATTTCTCATCCTGGCTTGATTAAACTAGTTCAAGCCGTGCTTTTTCTGTTATCCTGGTTTTTTAAATTCTTTTTTTCCAATACCCCTCTGTAATAATTTCTTTCTTCTGTTGAACATAAAAGAAGATACTTTGAAGAATGTGGAAACCAAACAGTTTCTGGTCCCCATGACTATGATAGATGTTTTTTCTTTGCTATGCAAGTGGCTGAGGACAAGCAGCTGTTTAGTTACCCTCATTCTTCACAAATGTGTGCCCCTTATTTTGACTGAGGATGAAGGTGGCAGCCCTAATCACTACATAAAGGCTGAGCATGCTTGTGTTTTCGGAGAGAAGCAGTACAACTGTACAGTATTGTTCAAAATAATAGCAGTACAATGTGACTAACCAGAATAATCAAGGTTTTTAGTATATTTTTTATTGCTACGTGGCAAACAAGTTACCAGTAGGTTCAGTAGATTGTCAGAAAACAAATGAGACCCAGCATTCATGATATGCACGCTCTTAAGGCTGTGCAATTGGGCAATTAGTTGAAAGGGGTGTGTTCAAAAAAATAGCAGTGTCTACCTTTGACTGTACAAACTCAAAACTATTTTGTACAAACATTTTTTTTTTCTGGGATTTAGCAATCCTGTGAATCACTAAACTAATATTTAGTTGTATGACCACAGTTTTTTAAAACTGCTTGACATCTGTGTGGCATGGAGTCAACCAACTTGTGGCACCTCTCAGCTGTTATTCCACTCCATGATTCTTTAACAACATTCCACAATTCATTCACATTTCTTGGTTTTGCTTCAGAAACAGCATTTTTGATATCACCCCACAAGTTCTCAATTGGATTAAGGTCTGGAGATTGGGCTGGCCACTCCATAACATTAATTTTGTTGGTTTGGAACCAAGACTTTGCCCGTTTACTAGTGTGTTTTGGGTCATTGTCTTGTTGAAACAACCATTTCAAGGGCATGTCCTCTTTAGCATAGGGCAACATGACCTCTTCAAGTATTTTAACATATGCAAACTGATCCATGATCCCTGGTATGCGATAAATAGGCCCAACACCATAGTAGGAGAAACATGCCCATATCATGATGCTTGCACCTCCATGCTTCACTGTCTTCACTGTGTACTGTGGCTTGAATTCAGAGTTTGGGGGTCGTCTCACAAACTGCCTGTGGCCCTTGGACCCAAAAAGAACAATTTTACTCTCATCAGTCCACAAAATGTTCCTCCATTTCTCTTTAGGCCAGTTGATGTGTTCTTTGGCAAATTGTAACCTCTTCTGCACATGCCTTTTTTTTAACAGAGGGACTTTGCGGGGGATTCTTGAAAATAGATTAGCTTCACACAGACGTCTTCTAACTGTCACAGTACTTACAGGTAACTCCAGACTGTCTTTGATCATCCTGGAGGTGATCATTGGCTGAGCCTTTGCCATTCTGGTTATTCTTCTATCCATTTTGATGGTTGTCTTCCGTTTTCTTCCACGTCTCTCTGGTTTTGCTCTCCATTTTAAGGCATTGGAGATCATTTTAGCTGAACAGCCTATCATTTTTTGCACCTCTTTATAGGTTTTCCCCTCTCTAATCAACTTTTTAATCAAAGTACGCTGTTCTTCTGAACAATGTCTTGAACGACCCATTTTCCTCAGCTTTCAAATGCATGTTCAACAAGTGTTGGCTTCATCCTTAAATAGGGGCCACCTGATTCACACCTGTTTCTTCACAAAATTGATGACCTCAGTGATTGAATGCCACACTGCTATTTTTTTTGAACACACCCCTTTCAACTAATTCAACTAATTGCCCAATTGCACAGCCTTAAGAGCGTGCATATCATGAATGCTGGGTCTCATTTGTTTTCTGAGAATCTACTGAACCTACTGGTAACTTGTTTGCCACTTAGCAATAAAAAAATATACGAAAAACCTTGATTATTCTGGTTAGTCACATTGTACTGCTATTATTTTGAACAATACTGTATTGTGTGTCATTTATAAATCTGATAAAACTAAAGACTCTTCAGAGATATGAAGGATACTATATACTACTCTACTATACTTGAGATTGGCAGAAACTACATGTGTTATGTCCCATTTAATGTCCGCCAAACTAAAATTATTAGTAGTTAGGGCGACAGGTACCAAAGGTGTAAAGGTTGTACTGGTTTTCCAATTCTTTTTCTGCCCTAAACATACCGTCCCTGAGGTTGTAGGCCGTCTCCAATCATGTGCACCTGCATTCTGTTTTTTTCTAATAGTGGGCACAGAGTGAACCCATAATTTAAACAGCGTAATTTAAACACAACGTATAATTTGAACACAAAGTGTAATTTAAACAACGAGTAATTTAAACACTACGCGTAATTTAAACACAATGCTTAATTTAAACAATGCGTAATTTTAACACTGTGTAAACACAACGTGTAATTTAAACACAATGCTTAATTTAAACAATGCGTAATTTTAACACTGTGTAAACACAACGTGTAATTTAAACACAATGCATAATTTAAACACAACGCACAAATACAATGTGTAATTTAAACAACGCGTAAATTAAACAAAATAATTTACAAAATAAATAAAAACATGCTTACATGTTGTAATGCTTACATTAATACACCTAACAGCTTTCCTGTTTATAAGATTGTAAATAGATTTTAGGTATTGTGTCACAACTTTTGCATTTATGTAAACTAAACTTTGCCAACAAAAGTAACAAATGAATCAAATAATATTCCTTATTTGATAGTCCAAACCTGTTGATTACTGTGTGTTAATAGAAGACATTCTCGGATGAAAAGTTGGCTCAACAAAACTATATAATTAAAAAAAATTAGATTTAGATTTGTATAAAATATGTTTATTATTCCATATTATCTGTTAGGAGAGCTGAGATTTGATGTTGTGACACAATTTTGACACCATTATTTAGCAACAAATCAACCTTCCTTTAGCAACTTTCTCTGAAAATTAGTTGTCAACACTGCTCTGGAATGTTGATGGCTAGAAAAAAAATAATTATATTTTAGTATTTCAAAAATCTTTTCAGGTCGATGTTGGTATTTGTAAAGAACAACATAAATTTTATTTTATTAGGAAAATGCCATTTACATGACGAAGAGGGTTCAATGTAAACCACATTTTTCACCCTTTATAAATGACTATAAATGATATAAGTAAATCTCTTGGAACAAACCAAGAACAAAAAAGCGCCAAAAGTATGTAATGCTCTGTAATACTTCTTGTTCTCGTGGCATTGGATTAATAAGATGACCCATTTATATGGAAGTGAAAGGCTATAATATTAATGTTGTCCACTAGAGGAAGCCATGGGAAAATATTTATTCATACTGAGTATCAGTGTAGAAAGATCAATAGCTTCACACGCAATACATTTATTTCTGTTTGCAAATAATCAGTGATATCCAACATGCGTTCAGATCATTTTATAGTACCATAATTTGACACAAAACTTATCTGCCAATTGCCAAAGATGATTGCTTGCTGTCCAACTAAAATGAGACGCTATCTTTTTGTTTTTTAATATTATACAAAGCATACCACACGCTTAAAACTTGAAAAGACACATGACAATGTATTGTGTCCCTGAAGTGTCTCATGATGAGCCACTGGTGCTTGACTGACACAAGCAGCTGGTTAATGGCATAATGTAGAGGAACTCTGTGCTACAGCTTTGAGTTTAATTATCACATAGATTTACTAGTATGGTGCATTTAAAGTTTGAAAACAGTCATTAAAAACTTACAAACTAAAGTTTAAACCGATAAACGGCAAGGGGTAGCTATATTTGCTCCAGGCTTCTCGCGTTTCTCTGGGGTCTCTGAGGTGTTTGTAGATCACACCTGACAGGCATCACACGTCAGGTTTGTTGCTTTGAGGATCACTCAGCAGATATGGGGTGTGCTTTATGCACTTTTTGTATGAGGTGTGATTTATGCATTCACTTTGCTGACTAAGCAATCAGTTGTGTCAATCGTCACATACCTTGCCATGAGTAGAAGCCATGACCAACGGCATATGATAAGAAGTGGAAAACTTTCCTATTCTACACACACATAATTACACATAAATCTAATGTAATGAGAGTTCAAAGTTAAAGATAATATATATATATTTTTATATTTATTTTTTTTTTTTTTCAATGCAGTTTTAACTTGTATTACAAACATTTTTAAACAAAGCAAAAACAGTCTGCTTTTGGTTATGGTAAAGAGTGGAGGTAGCAGTATGATGAGTTTTAGTATGGCACTGGGTTGACCGTACAAGTTGCGTTTTTTTTTTTCCAAGCATCAAACTGTCAGTGTTCTCCACAGTATTAGGGTAATCAAAATGTAGCACATGGCAGTCTGGAAGCAAATGCTCGAGGTAGACCCTGGAGACTGTTCTTCCCTGAACAAAGATGGCAGAAAAGACAGGGTCAAGGCAGAGAAGATTTGGAGAAGTACTTCAACTTCATTGATAGTCAGCATCGCAACAGATACTAGAGCCCAGACTGCATAAACATCAGACACCACGGAAATTATGGATGATCAGTTGTCAGTGTTATCTGTCCTTGCCTACACTGCCATGCATTTTTATGGAATAGAATGACACGAGGGAGATTAAATGGCACTTTTTTTTTTTTTGGGTTGAACTAGGTATTTAATCAACATTAATCTTTATAAAAGGTATCTATACAATATACCAGCAAAAAAAAAAGTTTTTTCTCCCAAAATGATGTGCTTTCTGAAGTGTAGTTATGAGAACTTACAAAGTGGGTTAGTTGGAGAAGTATCTGGGGTGATCACGAAGTAAACCAGGTAGGCCTCAGATGGGTGTGTAGTTCTGTCAAACCTGGGCTCTAGAAGTAAAAATAGAAGACATTAAAAAATTACAGTACAAATATGTCAATAGTGGCAAAGAAGTCATTGAAACAGTTTATTTATATATAATAAGATTAAAACATTTAAGTTTAAGTCCATTCATAATTTGTAGCACGCAAGCCACCCAATAATCACAGCTTTCTGCTTTGTTACTACTACTACTACTCAGCCTTGTCAATTTTATGATAAAACACAAACAATGCACGGCTTTTAACGCTCTTTAATTTGTAATGAGATAATTCGTTCAGTAGCTGCATATGAATCAATGATATTTTCCTATTTGCAGCATTAAATTAAACAGGAATATTTGCATGTTGAAGAAAAAAAATCCTCGAACAATTTAATACAAACGAATGAATCATGAATCGGTTGATCAGAGTTAGAGTTCAAAAAAAAAAAAAAAAGTTGAAAGTAATAAGAATTTCAACTTCACAATATAACAAATTATAGAAATTTTTGCTTTATTCTTAAGATATTATGACGTTAAACTTATTTATTCAGTTATTTTTTCAAAGAATGCTGCCTCATAGGCTACTGAATGTGTAAACAGTTTTGGCACAGTAATTATTATTAGTTTAGGTGATGCTATACCTCCATTTCATGTAAACAAAGCATCTTACGTTGTAAAAAATATATTTCAACACTGAGTAATGTATTGCTTAATTAGGAGTTTAAGACTGTATGAAGACATTAGGCATTACTGTCAGACAATAATGCATTGCGAAATGGTCCTTTTGTTTATTCTTCAGAAATACCAGGAAACATTACCTAACCCAATTTAAAAGAAAAAAAAAATGAACATTTTAAATGGTTATAGATCTAAGGAGAAGTCTAATAATAAAAAAAGTTCCATTTATGGTTTTAAGGTACACATGCAATTTATTAAACTCAACTCAAAAGACTAAACCAAACAACATGTTTGACTGGTTTGGTGCACTGGCAACCAAGATTGATTTTGATTTTACATCACAATCAGACAGAAACTTACAACTAACAGGCGTTCACTTAAAATGTCACTACTAGCTCAAAACCATAAAGCTTACAAATTATTGTCCTCTGAATGGTTCAGTCAAGCCCTGCAATATTTCCTCTTTGCCTGCAAAAAAAAAAAAACCCAACACACCTCTTTCCAAACTCTTCTGCCTTTGGTCAGATTTGCATGAAATCAAGATCTTCATGACAAATGAATTTGGATCATCAAACTGAAATGTGACACTCCCAAATAATCCTACACCAAAACATTCACTCCAAAACTTAATTTGCCTTTTATATTGGTTTAGTTATTTTTAAACCATTGTGAAACATCACTGGGGGTTTGCCTTTATTTCTTTAAACCGCAACATACAAACCTTAGTGAAAATGTTCAGCACATTTAATTAATTTGTTAATAATGTAAAACCTTATAACGAACTATGCAACTGGTGAAAACAAACGTCTAGAACCAATATGGTGCCCAACAACCCGAACACATGAACACCACTGATAGACAAATGAAGGAGCAGATAAGAGGACAGAGCCATCAGATCTCCTGAGAGCCTGTGACGGGACAGCGGGACGGGCGAGAGTCACACGCCTGCAGCAGATCCTCCTGGCAGCGCACACAGATGTCCTGACTGTACCAGTCACGCGTGGCCAGAGTGTGAGGAGATGTGGAGCTGGAGCCTCTGGACACCAGGACCAGAGGAATCCTGAGCAGACAAACACAGCTTCAGTCTCACACACACACACACACACACACACACACACACACACACACACACACACACATCAGGCTCCTGCAGAGTTCAGCTCCAGGTCTTGACAAACTATTGAGTTTTTGCGTCAGAAGGTCCATGAAAGGACACGTTTACTGTTAAAGAAAGGTCAAGTTTCCTCTTGCTTTTATCTACTTACTAGATCAGCTGATTCCTCTGTATTTCTGTCATTATTCAAGTGTGTAATCTTGTGTAACTGGTTCAGCCGATGTGCTCTACTCACCAGACTGAGTTCCAGGACCAGCGCTCGCTCCAGAAGTTTCTCTGGCTTTGCTCGCCATCTTTCATCACGATTTGCTTGAAGAAGCTCAGAGGCAGATTGACGCAGCGCTTGGAGGGCAGACGCATCTGATCCAGGGAACACATGCTAATGAACGGCCGGATAACATCGAAGGATTCAATACAGGAGACTCCAGCCTACCTCTAGACAACACCCGGGACACACAACCCTGCCAACACACAGCAGAACGATCACAACACGGCTTCATCACACACACAATCAGAGAAACGAGGGATCTGACCTCCGACACACAGAGCAGACGTTATGCCACGTGAAATACAGGCTCCTCGTCGCACAGCAAGAACAAACCTGAGGACAACAGACTTTGAGACCACACGTTATGAGCTCCTCGATCAGGATTGGAGGAGTTCTCACCCGCCAGTCCTGATATCTCTCACACGACATCTCCGTCACATCTCCCTCCTCCTCAGAGCGGTGCATCTTCATGACGTCGACGATAGTGGTGAGAACAGAGCCCCTGTTACTGCTCTTCACCTTCGGCAGAAGACAGGAATAGCACTTTAATACTGCACACATATCGGTCCTTAAAGCTGCTGTAGGGAACTTTTGGCGCTCTAGCGGTTAATAAACAGAGCGGTTTGCGTCTTGCGGAAGAACATTGTAGCCGGATCTACTTCTCTCTGTTTATGTCTATGAAAAATCACAAAGGTACTGGGTTACTCCGCCGCGGTACCCCCGAAGCAATCTAAAATAGTCCGAATATAAACACTTATTATAGGTGCACCCTAGTGATTCAGGACAAGCCAAAAACACGGTTTGGAAAATGGATTCATGGTGTACTCGCTTATTATATTCATTTTTCTACATTTTGAACACAAACAAAGTTACGGACCGCAGCTCTGATTGGTTGTTTTCTTACCGGGAGCGATGGAGTTTCTGCAAATGGCAATAGGACACTGGGAGGAGCCAGAGGAGCTTGATTTATTCACAGATTATCTGTCTCATATTCTACTGTCAGGACATAATGACAGGTTTAACAAATATGTAAAAAATATATTTTTACAAAAGTTACCTACTGCAGCTTTAATCATTCAAAACTAAAAAAAGTCTTCATCCTAATGTGACTTCAAAAGATGAGGGAGTCTATTCAAACAGAGCCTTCTGATGAGGGGGTTGAAAACAGCATAGAAAATACCCTATTACTTAAATTATGATGTTAAAATCTTTCATAAGTGCAAAATAATAGGCAGTTCATGACTCGTTTACAGAAAAACACCAAAGTGTGACAGATGTGGGGTATTTTGCTTATATCTAAAGTGCAGAGAGTGATGTGTTCCACCACAGAGCACATCTCCATCACATTCAACACAATCGAGACAAAGTGACGCACCACTTTGAAGAGATCCCGGCTGCTAGCAAAGGATCTGGTCCGGCGCTTTCCTGCGACGAGTCTGAAGTCTGACATGACTGCACATTCAGATGAGACGAGACATGTTTTTGCGGGAAAATCCCCACCACATTTAAAGGAAACCCCTTTCAATTTCACATCAAATAACTTCAAAAGCAAACATTGAAATGAACCGGTTAATCCTCAAATTCTCACTACTGTACTAACAGGTGTTATAAATTAACTGCTTCATGTAACTTCATTAAAATGCTCTTTTTAATCTTTTATTTGGACGTCAGTGTGACATCTTTCCTCATTAACAGGATACAACGCAACTGAAATCAAGATCTGACCTGTAGAGACAGCATCCTGCGCATCACTTCCTGAAGCAACAGCTTCCTGCACAGACGGGGAAAACGGTTATAAACTGCAGGAATGGATTAATCTGCTTCAAGTTTGCACTGGTGTAAGTGCTGCTGGGACTCATACATCGGAGCGTGTCCTGTGAGGAGCAGGCTTCAGGAAACAGCGCTCTTCAGCTTCATTAACGCTCAGGCCATCTGCTGCTCCAAGCAAACACAACGCTCGGTCATTTACCAAACTCAAATAAAATGTACAGTTCCTCTGCGAACACCGTAAGATTAAAGGCCAGCGGTGTCTGTACGTTTATCGTGGAGCTCGGTGTTGTTGGCCAGGCGTCTGCAGCGGTCAGTCGAGCGAATCTCCTCCATCAGCAGCTCGTGCAGACTGATCTGCTCTTTGGGCTTCAGGCCTATCCTGCGCTCGGACGCCTGAGGAAGAGGACATGAAGAAGACCTCTATGGGACACAAATGTGTCCCTCCACCACAAAACCAGTCAAAAGGCTCAATATATTGTAATGTATTGAATCTGAATCTAAATAAGCGCTCCACTGATGTATGGTTTGTTAAGAGGACAATATTGGATTTAAAAATCTGGAATCTGAGGGTGCAAAAATATGAAGAAAACCACCTCTAAAGTAATCCAAATGAAGGTCTTAGCAATGCATATTAATCAAAAATTAAGTTTTGATATGGTAGGAAAAGATATCTTCATGGAACATGATCTTTACTTAATATAATACGATGTTTGGCATAATGGAAAATTGATTAATTTGACCTATCCAATGTTTTTCTGGCCATTTCTTCAAATATACGTGCGTTACTTATGTTAATGATAAATTTAGGAATAACATAGACTGATGAATTGGCACAAGACGACATATGGTCACACGGTGTCAAACGTAAGTTTCTTAACTTACAAACTCAAATTCTCACCGGTCGCAACTTTGGCCGAGCACGGATGAACTCTAGAAGAGTCTGGTGAGGGTCTGGTTTTCTTTGGCAGTCTCCTACATCCTAAAAAGACAAGAACACATTCAGATAACATCACTTCAGTGGAGTCCTAATCAATCTATGGATTTAAGGAGCTAAACGAAGCCTGACTGCAGTGAGCTGCACTTTGCGCAGTGAGTAGCGTCTGCTCTGGATGTCCCGCAGCAGCTGGTCGAAGGGAGGGCTCTCCGCAGGCCGTGGACATGTGCTGGCCGTCCGTCTCTTATCCAGCGGACGCAGAAACACACCTCTGCTCAACTCATCCACCAGATCCCTCCACGAGGACACCTGAGGGAGACCAACACAGGACTCGGTCACACTGCATTTGAGACGTGGGACTTCTGAGACACTGCATCCAGGACGTTCTCAGCACACTGGGATTCTCCGACTGCTTTTAAGGTCTGGTGACCATCATACACGATGAGATTTTCTATGAAATCCGCAGACTGGCTCTTGAGTAAACTTACAACAGATTGTAAATCTGGTCAATAATGCATTACAGTAATGAGAATTTTTTTTTTCAAAATGGTCATGAACTGTCAAAACATTAAAAAGTAATAATAGTGATGATTGCAGTGCTGCTTACCCAGTCTGTGGTCACTTGTGCAACCAGTTGTGTCTCTGACTCGAACAGGTTCTGCAAACTCTGTTGAGAGAGGAGAGCGTGGCAGAAGCTTAACTTTGATAACGAATAGCTCTTTGGGTTTGAGACTTTAGTCGTTGCAGCTTTACAGATCTTCATGCATCAAGAGCTTGTAACACTCCAAAGAGAAAGGAAACAATTGAAATCACATCATATGACCCCATTAAAGTCAACGTGAATTCCCTATCCGCACTAAAACTGCACAGAGGTTTGTGTTAGGATGCAGTGCTGAGTTCCCTCACCTTCCTGGACTGCTGAAGGATCTGCAGATACTGACACAGGTCAACGGTGTGTGAGAACAGACTGCAACACACACTCCTGTAGTGTTTCGCTGCCTGACCCGGATCACACAGGCGCTCCTTACAAACCTGTCCACAAAACAGGGATCAGGCCACTCGTGTCTCAATCATTCACACCAACGCTTCAGAGCACTTCAGTACGTGGATGACGTCGGCGATGCTGCAGATGGGCCGCCGGCGGCCGAGGTTCACTTTGGTCATCTGACACACCAGGATCTCCAAGGTCTCGCTCAATTCACGCTCCACCTGCGTCTCCAGACCCCAGTCCAGACTCAAGTACACCAGACGGCCCACGAACTCCACGGCCTACAGACACACGCATCAATCACGGACACATTTATGATTATCAGAAGAAAATAACAGCCTACCTGTTCCTCGGTCTCGATCACACACAAATTACCTACAGAAAGATGGTAAATTCAAAATTAACGGGAAATTACAAAATGGTCCCATTTTATAAAAAACACTAAACTAATTCACCTACACAACTATGCAGTTTTTACACCCAAATCACATCAGGGTTTAAAAAGCATTTAAAAAACGATTTCAATTTGTAGTATTTTAATTAATACACTCCCACACATTGACAAAGTGTGTCAACATGGAAATTATATATATACACCTCGATGTAGATATGGTAACATTTTGATTCATGTGGCTGCAAAGTTATACATAATCAGCAGAACAAGTAATTACTTGTTCTAATTAATAATGTAATTTGCTTTAATAGATGTTCTTGATTTCTGCTTTTAGACCGTGCTTGGCCCACAGATTTCAACTGTACTTCACTGTAAACGCATTTGTTTGCAATGAATTGAAAGCACCACGAATATGCACTTGAAGATTAAATCCAGCATTACTTTAAACGCAAATATCAAATATATTCGTAATTCCTAGAGTTTACGGTTAAAAAATGTAAACTTTCGCAGTGCACACCTGGGTCTATACCGTGCTCTTACCGGTGTCTGTACAGCTCCTCTGCCGCAGAGAGACGCTCCCGTCTCGGGAGAACAGCACCGCCTCAGCGGCCGGAGACGAGACGGTTCTCCGTGTTTGTTCAGCGGACTGATGAGAGAGTATGCAGCAGAGCTGATAACACAGAGCCCAGGCCTGCTCCTCACTCACTGGGTGATCCTGAACCTCCAGCATCTCCGCCAGAGACATCTGCTCGTGTGAACACCTGGGAGCTGTGCTCATCTCATACAGAGACAACTCCATCATCTCCTCGAGAACACGAGAGTTTCAGCTTCTCCACGGTCACTGCTTGAATAAAGATTACTAACACAACGACAAAAGCTTCCTTCAATATGTGTGCGTCACATTTCTTCTCTGTAATGAGCGTAATTAACTACACCTGAGAACTGAGTCGCTCTGATAACGAGTCGAATCATCTGTAATGAATCGGTTCGTTCAAACTGTGAATCAACCGGCTTTGTTTCCACCATAGACAGTAAAAAATGTTAAATCAATTATATTATACACAGGTGCATCTAAACAAAATAAATAAATAAAAAACTTTCTTATATTCTAGATTCATTGCACACACTGAAAGATTTTAAGAATTTTTTTAATTTTAATTCTGATGGTTATGACCTACAGCTTAGAAAATAGTATCTCAGTATCTCAAAAAAATTGAATATTTTCTTAAAGATCATTAAAAAAGCAGGTGTAATTATGCACTCAATACTTGGTTGGGCTGTTTTGTATGAATGACTGTTTCAGTGCGGCATGGAGATGATCAATCTGTCTCACTGCTGAGGAGTTTTGATAGCAGTCTTCAGCTTCTCTGTATTGTTTGTCAGATGTTACTTCTCTTCCTCTTCACAATACCCCATCGATTCTCTGTGAGGTTCAGGTCAGGTGAGTTCGCTGGTCAATCAAGCACAGTAATATCATGGTCAGCAAACCTCTTGGAAGGGGTTTTGACTCTGTGGACAGGTGCTAAAGTCCTGCTGCAAAATGAAATCAGCATCTCCATAAAGCTTGTCAGTAGATTGAAGCATAAAGTGATCCAAAATCTCCTGGTAGATGGCTGAATTGACTCTGGACTTGATAAAACACAATGGAGCGACACCAGCAGACGCCACGGCACCCAAATCATCTCTGACTTCAGAAACTTCACACTGGACTCTGTGCCTCTCCAGTCTTCCTCCAGACCTTGATTTCCAAATGAAATGCTAAATCTACTTTCTTCTGAAAAGAGGACTGTGGACCACTGAGCAACAGTCCAGTTCTTCTTCTCCTTACCCCAGGTGAGATGCTTCTGATGTTATTCTCTGGTTCAGGAGTTGCTTGGCTCTAGGAATGTGACAGCTGTAGCCCTCTTCTTGAAGACGTCTGAGTGTGGAGACTCTTGATGTGCTGACTCAGGCTTCAGTCCACTCTCCAAGTTCTTGAATCTGCTTTTCCTGACAATCTTCCCAAGGCTGTGGTCATCCCTGTTGCTTGTGCACCTTTTCCTACCACACTTTTTCCTTAAAGTCAACTTGGTAGCACTTTATTTTACAGTCCTGTTCCTCATGTACATACTATGTTATATTAATTACAATAACTATGTAATAACTAGGTACTAACCCTGAACCTACCCCTAAACCTAACCCTACCCCATGTAGTTACCTTGTGTTACCAGAACACGTACTGTAAAATGTTAGTACACGTACTGTAAAATAAAATGAACCTGTCAACTTTCTATGAATATATTTTGATACAGCACTCTGTGAACATCCAGCCCTTTCAGCAATGACCTTCTGTGGCTTCCTCTCCTTGTGGAGGGTGTCAATGATAGTTTTTTGGACAATGGTCAAGTCAGTAGTCTTTCTCATAATTGTGGTTGCATGTTCTAAACTAACCCAGGAGGTACCCAGTATTTATACTCAAAAATTAATCAAACTAATCAAGCTCAGAATGGAATATTCTAATTTTTTTAGATACTAAATTTGTAATTTTCCTAAGCCCAAATCGTAACCATCCGAAAAAAAAAAAAAAAAAAATCTTGAAATATTTCAGTTTGTGTGCAATTAATCTAGAATATAAGAAAGTTTGCTTTTTAAATTAAAATACAAAAAAATAAAGATCTTCTCCATGATATTCAAATTTTTTGAGATGTAACACAAAAAAATTGGTCCTAATGGTACACAGACCTGACTTCTGTTTCTTTCCCACACAACCAAGTTAAACCCCAGCAGGGCTCCTTTGTAAAAGAGATTTGAATATCTCAATGTGACATCACCTGGTAAAATAAAGGGTAATAATAAAAAAAAAAAAAGAAAAAAAAAAAGAATGAAATTCCACGATTATTATATATATATTTTTTTTTCTCATCAACAAAGTGAATTCCACTCACTCCAAAATTGTGAAAAAACAAAACCTTGCATACAGTTGTTTTCAGGTAAGGGGTTCTTGAACAAAACAAACCAGTTTTGAGGAATCACAACATTAAAAACTAGCAAATGAATCAAAATAAAATAGAAAGCTATTTTAAATTGTCAAAATATTTAATAATATTCCCATTTTTACTGTATTTTTGATCAAATAAACGCAGCCTCCATATCTTTCACAAACACTACAGATCCCAACTGGGGTATGCTAATACTTGGGGTGTGCCAACCACCCAAGCACCCTTAATTTCATTTTGTAGCGAAACATATTTAGCCTGCATTCAACTTCTATTTCCAGTGTTATGAAAGGAATACGAACCAACAATAAAGTTTGCATCTATTTCTGTCTATTATTTTATTACACTGTAATATATGTGAAAACATGAACCGTACTTTTTGCTCATAAAAGAAAAAAAACTAACCAATGAACCAAGCACAAATTGAGGTCATGTGACTGTATGCATTTTGGGTCTACTATCTCCATATCTCTGTTCTCTCACCCCACTTAACTGGAGCTTATTCTCTGCCCTCACAGGACTTATATACTCTTTCAGTTCCATCTGCATGAACTCAACTCGGAAAACAAGCTTTTTGGTTTGCGGCGTCCAATCACTGGAACTCTTTACAACACAACTTGAAGTTGCAGACCTTGGTGTCTGAACACCTTTAGATTCTTGATCAATGAGCTGAACAAGGAAGAATTTACTGTTTTGGATACAGTGTTTTGTGTTCTGCATCTTGGCCAGGTCACTTCTGTAAAATAGTTTTTTTTTAATCTCAGAAAGTTTAACCTGGTTAAATAAAGGACAAAAAAAGTAAAAGAAATAAACATGCAGTGTATACTGCACAGTTCGCAGTAAGTAAGTATGCTAGCATTCCATTTAGAACTTTCCAAGTGTGGTCTTTAAATCCATTCTAATTTAAGATCACTAAGATTTTAATTGGCATTTTTTTGTGACAAAAACAAGTTAAACATAGTACACTTGTAAAAATAGTTTAATGCATGTGATCCAGGGGCTAAATGAGTGAACACCGGTGCGGATAGTACTGAAATGCACAGTTAATTCATGATATAGCCTACGACATGGGGGTTGGAAGTACAAAGTCTGATTCTGTCAAGTTATTATATTGTAATACTACAGACATGATTCTATTCACATGATTAATCCAGAATTGATCAATATTAATAATAATAAAAAAGTCACACCAAAACAATGACTTACAAACACATCAAACACAATTCGAAACGTGATCTCCTCTAGTAGCCAGGAACAAAATACAGTATCATGATTAAAAAAAGAAAGAAAGAAAAAATGAACTTTCTGTACATGGTTATCTTGCTTAGAACAAAAGGAAAAAACAGCGGATAAAACAAGTTCAGAAAACAACAAAATAAGAATGTACAATTCACAGGTTTATTCATGTCATGATTACTTTGACTTCCTTCGTTTTGCCTGCGTGGGACTGGCTCCAGTGCTTGATTCTTGAAAGACAGAAGAAAGAAAATCATGTCAGCATTTATGGTAGCAGCAAATCAGAATGCTAGAATGATTTCTGAAGGATCATGTGACTGGAGTAATGATGCTAAACACTAAGCTTTGAAGTCACAGGAATGAATCACATTTGAAAATATATTTGAAATAGTTCAAGTAATTGTCCTGTTTTTGCTGTACTTTGGATCAAAACATGCAGGGTTGGTGAGCGGGAGAGAATTCTTAAAAAAAAAAAAAAAACCCTTAACCCTGACTGACTCGTGGTGTGTATATCGTGTATTTGCATCCATTTATATTGTTCTAGATGACAAACCTGCACCTTTTCCTGTGTTGGATGAGGCTGAGCCTGGCCTAGCTACTCTTTTTCTCTGTCCACTGTCGGATGCTTCCTCCTCAGGTTCCTTGTCTGTTCGTGAGCTTCGTCGACTAGGACCTTTTGCTTTCTCAGTGGTGGCCCTCGTATCCCTGCAGAAGGAAAAAGGGCAATGGGTATAAACAGAAAAAAAGAATCAATAAAAATGCCTATAGAATGCAGAATTGTTTTTATGCTGCATATATTCTCTAGTTCTCTTTGGAAATCAATTGTTGGTCTTAACACTGAAGAAAATGACCACAACTGAGGAATTCACACTTGCTGTTTTTCCTCATCTACCACAGATAACGTCCGTCCTGTTCATGACCGTTTTACTAAAACGGCCACGCTGCCCCGTGCACGGACCCGTGCAGGGAATCTACAGGTCTGCTATATACATACCTTGGGGCTAAGATGACGGGCGTCTTTCTTTTCTTTGCCCATCTGTTATAGAAGTGGAAAAACAGCGGTAAACTGCTTTGATGCTCAACAACATTTTTTTCCTCCTTCCCCATATTTGAGTAATGATCAAGAAAAATAATGATTTCATGAATCATCCATGATTATAGGGTTCATGAGGGTGAGTTCAATCAGATTATCCAATAAAATTAATCTCCTTGAAACACAATCAACAAATGGATTTATTTTAAATGAATAAAAGGAAAATGATGGTGAAAAAAAGATAATCAGTGTCAGAAAGTCAAGGACATTGCCTTACCCTTGCTCTGCTACAGTGGTAACCCCTTGTCCTGTAAATAGAGACAACTGAAATTAGTTTAGTGTTAAACACAGTGCATAGCGTTTTTCTATTTCTCAACTTCAGGCTTTATCCCTAGAGTTGCTCTGAGTTGAGCTGATACAAATCTGAACCAAAAGTGTTTGTTCAGACCAGGAGAAATGGTTCTGGTGCAGGACTGCATCACATAATCTTAAATTAGATTAGCATTCTCTAAAACCCAAAGTATACTTCAGTTTAAAAAAAAAATGTTAATTAGGGTATGCATACAGTGCATGTTACAGATATTTCATTAGCCTAATATGCTCAAAATAAAATTATGAAAAAAAAAGTGTCATTTTATTATTTCTCAGACAAAATGCTGCTCATTTCTTCGTGAAATTTAAAGTAATTTTTTTTAAAGTCAAATGAAAATAATTTGTAAAAAAAACACACATACACACAAAAAACTATTACCAAATAAAACAAATGAAAAATACAAATAAAATAAATTTATTCATATAAACAAACTAAGGCTTTGCCTGCGCTCTTTCCTAGCTTGGGTCTTCTTTCTCCCTTATATTTTTAAAGAAATATAATGTCCACACTTTCCAACAGAAGATGCACTTGAAGCAAAAACAGAATGATGCAACTACAGCTTTGTGAAATTATGCTATATAAAACTACATTAAAGCAGACAGGCTGAATGAGATGTAAAGTCACTCTCTGACAGCAGGTGGCGCTTAAGGTACAGCAGTTACACAGCATTTTTTCAGTTACCGCTGTAAACAAAGCAGTGCTGCATAAATTCTGCTTTAAGGTCCACTGAAATGCTTTGAATCACAGTGTTATTCTATGTGTTGAACTCATTTCAGCTGAAACGGAAAGACAGGGTGGGGAATATCAAGCAGTCCCAACCCCCTTTTTTTAAATAGCCAATAGTAGTAGTAATATATTTTTATTTACATTTATTTAATGCCATGTCAGCATCTTAGGCTATTTTAGAGATACCTGCAACTCTAGTTGAAAGAACTCAAAGACATCTTTTTCGGTGGCAACTTCCAGAGGGAAATAGCACAGTCACTGGACAAAAAAAAATTAGCCTGCATGTGTCATGCACCTGTGTTCATGTACTATATGAAATGTAGTGTACATTTGTTTGGTCATATGCATAAGTAAACTTTGGGGTTAAGGTAGTTCACATATTGCCAGGGGTGCCTTAACAAGGTTAGGATGATTCCAAGGGCCCTGATCATAAGGTACTAGCTCAGGGGGCCCAGGAACCATAGCAGTTCCCCTGCATATGACTACAATTTGCATGGGTAGAAAAAGATTTTCTTAAAAAGGTGTTTACCAGCTTGACCACATGAAGCTTGGTCTTCTTGTGGAGCTTCAGGATGAACTGTCAAGTTAAATAAAAACAAATTATTAAGATGTTAAAATCATTAACGTTTGACTAGACAACGAATGAATTTGCCTTGATACCATCAATTATTTACCTGAGATGCCAGGAGCATCTACAATTGCTTTTGTTTCAGCAGAGTCAGGTCCACTAGTCTCCACCAGTGAAGGCTGCTCTTCCCCAGAGAGCTGTGCGTTTGTTGCTGTGGAGGAGCCGGACGTTGTAGTGGGAGGTCCTGGAGCAGCAGTGGGTTCAGAAACTAAAACTGCAGGCAAACTAGAAGGTGGTGAAGAAGTAGCAACAGGACTAGATAGGTGAACCATTCCAGGGGTAGAGGCTGGTGGCGGCATATTAGATGATGCTGTAGAAGTAGGGACTGGTGAAGGAGTGGGCACAGGTTCAGGAGAAGACACTTTTGGAGAAAGTGCAGATTGCTGAGACACTATTTGAGCAGCTGGAATAGTCACTGGAGCAGTGGGCTGGAGTGCCGATACCATTTCAGATGTAACCGCACAAGAAGCTTTAGTTGTGGCAACATCCAAAGTCTTTCCAATCTGAGTGACAGGGGTCCGCTCCTTTTGATCATCGGAATTGCTTGAAGATATGCTAGGCGTGGTGCTTTTGCTTACAACAGTCTGGACTGGACTGCTTTTGGCTAACGATGTAGTTGGAGACAGGGGACTTCTGCCGGCAACAGCTGTAGCCCCTGGGCTAGAGCAAGCAGGTGGGGAAGCCAATAGCTGCTGAAAAGGTAAGGACATGCCATAATGTAACGCAGACTGCCCAACAGGACTAGATTTTGGGCCACTAGCTTCAGAGACACTCTCCTGTTTGGGACCTCCAGGTCCTGGCTGTTGAGGTGAGGGCACTACGTTTACATGGGGAAACTTATTTGTAGGTACTTGAACTTGAAGCTGCCCAATAACAGTGCGGCTCTGCTGAGTAGCAGCTATGCTGACAGCAGGCGAGGTTTTCAACACAGATGTTGATGCTTGCGCAGAGGGTTGTGATGTAGTTAACACTGGGGTAGGAGTAAGCTGGATATTTGCAGAGACTATGGGACCAACCATAGTGACAGGCTGAGACATGACATTAGCACTTGATGATACCGGCGTAGCTTGAAATATTGAATACACAGATCCTGCGATGAACTGTGGACGTGTTTGGGTAGGATTTTGTTGACGAATATCAGGAGGTCTTATGTTTTTATTTGGAACTGCCAGTACCTTGGATACAACAGCAGGAGGAACGACAGAAGCCGTGTTGGTAGCAGAGCTAATGGGATTAGAGGTTACAAAGACTGTGATCTGATTTTGTGGCGTTGTAACTGATGAGATGGGCCTTTGCAAAACAGTTTGAGATGCATTTGAGATGGGTATAAGGTTGTGATTTGAACCAACTGAAGGGTTGGGTATTGAAGTGAGACTTAGGAGCACAGTTTGGTTTGAGCTAACACTTGATACAGCACTGACAGACTGCAGGTTTGCACTGCTACTGGCTACAAGATTCGGACTTGATACTGAAGCAGGTTTAGGTTTCTGATCAGTTTCACTTGTAGACAAGGAGGTGGCAATATTTGTGCTCTGTGATACAAGAGGATTAGGTTGGTTCTCCTGAGCTGGTGGAGCATGAGGGCTTTCTTTCTGCACAGGTTCTCCACCCACTTGAGGATTATTTTGAGATTTCACGGACAAAGATGGGTTTCCTGTATTGTCTAATAGCTGATTCAGAGACGTTGGAGCATCTCTAAATGGTGTTACAGCAGAGCCATGGTCATGTTGCGGTGTTGTCCGAGGCTGTTGTTTATCTTCAGCACGCTGTTCAACCAAATTGCTAAGCTCTTGCCGTTTGGGTTCCTGAGAAGGCACCCGAGGGCTTGCCATTTTAGGAGTAGACTGCTCTCTAAACTGAACTGCCTGATTCTGCTCTGCTTGTGTAGTCACTACCTGGCCATCTCTAATTGCATCGGTACTACCAGGTAGGGTTTGCAGAGAATTTAAACTCTGTTGTGATTCTCCAGGTCCTGCTGATGGCAAAGATGCAGAGGTAGTTGGGAGCACTGAGTTGGGACTAACCATCACGTTCTGTGGACTAACCATCATTTGCTGTGGATGTGGAGGTGATGTCAGTGATGTTTTGGCACCCTTCTGTCTTCCTGGGCTTGGGGTGGCAGCTTTTCTATTTGAGGCAGGGCTAGATCGACGACTATTACTTGGACTAGCTCTTTTAATGTGCCCAACACCGGTCTGTTTGTCTTGTTTTCCTCCGGAGCTTACCATGCCACCACCTGATGGATAAGACTGTGGGCCATTATTGTTGCCACTGGTATTATTGTTGACAGGAAGATTTGCTAAGTTGGGTGGAGCCTGGCCAATTGCTTTAAGTGTAGTTGGGTTGAGTCCTTGCTGATCAAAACCTCGATTAAGATTTGGCTGCCGCGGTGGCAGAGGAATGTTAATTTTTGGAGGGAAAAGACCAGCGATTGAGGCATTCAGTCTCTCAGGGGACAGATTTATTTCAGAGGGTTCAGTACTAGGTGGACGGTTGGTTGGAGTTAAAGGGTGGTGATATGGCCGAGGACTGGCTCGGTTAGGGGTTTTAGGGCGGGAACTTTGGGAAGCTGCAGGAGCACTAGAAAAGTGAATATTATGGGAGCCAGCCATTGCTGACACTTGCTGGGACTGCTGTTGGGGACTTACTCCTGGCTGGTGGGGCACTGATAATGGCACAGATTTCATTAAATGAGTATTAGGACCTTGATTGGGAATCATTGGTTGATTTCCATTTCCTGACTGTTGACTAATTTCAAGGGGTCCCCGGTCCTGCATGCTATGGGTTCCAGGGGTTTCCTCTGATGGTGTTGGTTGTCCGACCTCTGAATGGGGTGTCCTTCTTGCTTGTCCAGTCAGAGTTGGATTTACCATGAGTGGCATTCCTCTGGCTTTATCAGGAGAAGGTGGAACACCTCCATGCCCTTGAAGATCAATCATTACAGGCATGTTGCCTGGCTGTGATACAGGCATTCTCTGAGATGGATCATTAGGATTGACTAAACTCTTTTGCATGTGCCCACCTTGCTGTAGTGTCATTCGATTTTTAGCTTCCTGATGCATTTTAAGCATCATCATCATTTGTTGTTGTTGCTGCTGATGTTGTTGTTGTTGCTGCTGCTGCTGCTGCTGTTGTTGCTGCTGATGCTGCGCCTGTTGTTGTTGCTGTTGTGGCTGTGACTGCAGTTGTTGTTGTTGATGTTGTGGTTGTTGTTGTTGTTGTATCTGCATTGACTGTTGTGAATGAATCTGGGTCTGGACATGATGGGGTCCTTGTGATGTTCCAGCTTGACCTTGAGGACCATGCATACTCTGCATCTGCATTTGTTGCTGTTGCATTTGCTGCTGCTGGATCTGTTGATGCTGTTGTTGCATCTGTTGCTGCTGTATTTGTTGTTGCTGCTGCTGCTGCTGCTGCTGTTGTTGTAACTGCTGCTGCTGCTGCATTTGCTGTATCTGTTGTTGTTGCTGCTGTTGTGGAGGCATAAACTGCATTGGCATTTGCTGTAATACCCTTTGATCTCCAGACTGACCAGGCAGACCTAAAGACAAAATGTTAAGTAAATAAAAGTTATGTAAATGTAAGAAATGATCAATCAAAAGGCATTAAATTGTTTACCTGGTCGACTAGCGAAATCAGAAAGTTTTGAGTTCGAGTCAATGCCACCCCCTTGGTCGCCTCCCAACCCTTGCATCTCTACTTCCTCCATTCCATGAGGCAGTGAATCCAGACCACTTAGACAGACACAAACTTTGTAATTCTATTCAACAGTGCAAAGTCATTTACTCATCTTCAGTGTAAAAAAAAAACCAAAACATAAATGTATAAATAAATAAATACAAATATTAAAAAGCTCTTACCACAGACTGTCAGTAGACTGTTGTCCTTCCTCTACTTTTGGCTTCTTCTTACGGGGAGGTTTCTTCTTTTTAGGCTTGACCTGGTTAGCAGCAGCAACCGCACCTGTTCCTTGCTTCCCACCAGGACCAAACTGGCTGGCAGAAATATCACTTTGGAGAAGATTTACTAACAAGGGACTGGTTAGTGTCACATCCTTGTTTACTGGAAATCCACCCACTTGCCCACACGGGCCGCCTATTGGCATCTGACCAGCAAACTGAGGATTGAAGGACATACCATGACCAGGAAAATGACCATTCCCAACCTGCATATGTTGAGAATTTCCCAACATACCCTGCTGTTGTTGTGGATTCTGCAGCTCTGGAACCATCTGTTGGCTGATATCAGCATTTCCACTACTATCTCCTAACTGGTGTTGATGACCAGCCTGTTGCTGCTGCAGCATCACCTGCTGTTGCTGTTGTTTTTGCTGAAGCTGTTGTTGTACTAAATGATGATTTCCCGGAAGTCGCATGTGAGACCCATGCATCCCTAATGCTTGGTTGGGGTTGCCATTCATTGGAATTTGCTGAGACTGTTGTTGTACCATTTGCTGATGGGGTTGCTGTAGCTGTTGTTGTTGCATTTGTGCTTGTTGTGGCTGCTGGTGTTGCAGCTGTAGTTGTTGCTGTTGTAACTGCTGTTGTTGTAACTGCTGTTGTTGTAACTGCTGTTGTTGTAACTGCTGTTGCTGTAACTGCTGCTGTTGCTGTAATTGCTGCTGTTGTTGTAAATGAGCCATTTGTTGTTGCTGATTCTGTTGTTGAGTCATTTGTTGCTGACCCATCTGAGATTGAAACTGCGGCATATTACCTTGAATATTAGGTGAAGGACCTCTCATTATCTGGCCTTGCATTACACCAGGTTGACCCTTTGGGCCAAAGGCCTGCTTGTTACCCTGTATCTGACTAGCTACAATGTGTTCCATCATAGCATTTTGCTGCTGTTGTTGTTGTTGTTGTTGCTGCTGCTGCTGTTGTTGTTGTTGTTGTTGCTGCTGCTGCTGCTGTTGTTGTTGTTGCTGCTGCTGCTGTTGTTGTTGTTGTTGCTGCTGCTGCTGCTGTTGTTGTTGCTGCTGCTGCTGCTGCTGATGTTGTTGTTGTTGTTGTTGTTGCTGCTGTTGCTGCTGCTGAAGCATTAAAGCCTGATGTCCCTGTCCTCCACCCAGCTGATTTTGGTTCTGCATGATCCCTTGACCTTGTGGTGGCATCATTTGCTTAGGAGGGGTCATTCCTCGCTGCCCGTTATTCACTGGCCTGGACAAAACAGTCTGGCCTCCTGTTTGGCTTTGTGCCATTTGACTTTGAGTGGAAGCTACAACCTGTGTTTGATGTTGTGATTGTGGTACACCCATCATTTGAGTCTGAAGACCTTGCTGAGGTTGTCCCATACTACCTCCTGAGGTGGTGCCTGGAGGTTGAGCTGGCATGCCACTGTGGTGAGTCAGTGCAGCAACTTGAAGGGGATTTGACTGCATATGATTTGGCACTGGGACCGATGACTGGACGCCTATAATGAGAATTCAGACTTGTTGAAACTCGATATATAGAAAGTGGACAAAACTTCATATTAGAGCAAAAGATTCAAAACAGTATTAAATCAATCCCCACATCTTACCAGTGTTTGCTATGCTCTGACTATTTTGTATTTGAGGTGTACTACCTGCTCCAGTGGTAGTAACCTGTCCTTGTCCGAAGTTCTGATTAACAGGAGCATTTTGGAACCCCACTGGCATTCGTTTGGGCATACCTGCAAAATATATAAATATTTAATTACAGGTAACCAAATTAATAACAAGACACACTCACTTCTACATTGAATTCTGAAAACACACCTCCCATTCCACCTTGAGGAACCTGTCCATGTTGTGGAATGCCCATAAAGCCGGGCTGAATGTTTCCTTGCTGGCCCATCACAGCTCTTCCTGGAGATCCAACACCTTGTGGGAAACCCTGAGGGGTTGTGGGACGCGGACCAAGTTGCCCCTGTCCCATCATTGGAGGTGTTCCAGGTGAGCCCTGTTGGAAAGGAGATGATGACGAACCAGGGGACTTGGCTGTGAGACTTCCTTGAGGGGCAGAGGAGGGAGGCAGAGGAGGCGGCGCTCTTGAAACAACTACACCTGGTGCTCCCTGAGGGACTTTGGGCTGAGGGGTTGCAAACTGGTTTGCCCCTGTCTGCTGCTGCTGCTGTTGCAACTGATGTTGTGCCATTGTACTGAAAACAGGTCCGGCCTGCTGGCTTCCAAATGGATATGGTGGTGGTGGATGATTGGGCGTCTGAACAGATGCCAAAGAGGGTTGACGCTGCCCCATTTGTGGCTGTGGTGGGGCTTTTCTCCAACCTGGTCCCATAGGACCTTGGACCGGTGGTGGTTGGAGAACCCCAGAAGGCAACTGGTTCCAGCCAGGGGGTACAGGCATCTGGTTGGAGGGGTTGAAAGGACCACGTGCACCACCTAGTTGGGCCATCTGAACCTGCTGTTGTTGGTGTTGTTGTTGCTGAAGTTGTTGTTGCTGAAGTTGCTGTAGGGCTGCTGGATTTAGCTGTCGATTTGCTTGAATGGCTTGCATGTGATGTCCTTGTGGGCCTAAGTTACTAAGTGGACCATGTCCTACATGAGGATGTTGGAGTTGTTGTTGCTGTAAGGCCAGCCCTGAAAGCATGGGATCCATTGTGTCTGAAAAAATGTGAACAGAAATGTGAAAATCATTACAGTACAGTATATCTGGCCAAACGTCCTTAGAATAAAAAATAAATAAATAAAAATTAACACAGAACATATGAAGCTCTATCCTCAAGAGTTCACTTAATACAGGCACTACAACTTCAACTTGAAACGTTTTGTTGTGCTTTTTCAACATATAGTTACATTTACATAGTGACTGATGCATGTAGTCATGAGATCAGAAGACTCACGTAAATCTATGGTCATGGGTGACATTTGAAATGCATGTTACAACAAGCTGTGAACCAGCTCTGAGTCGTGCCTGACAATTGTGCCTTCAATATAAATCTTAATACAGTCTGATTCAGAGAAAACAGAGTGTGAAATTACTTTTCAAAACAAAGTCCCAATGGTGCTGCAACTACTGCATTTGCCTTTATAGAGCAGTATGGAATATAAATAAGTGTAACTTTATCACTTCTTTGAACTAAATAATTGCCATTACCGGTCTGTGAAGGTGGTCTTGGTGCTCTTGGCTGCATTGGTCCAGCACTATTCGGTACCATTCCCTGTGCTGCCATATTAGCCCCAGGAGGCATCATGGACACCGAAGGGTTATTCATACGCATTCCAGCTGAAAAACAAGCATTTCTTCAGCATACACTTTCTTAATTAAATTATTAAGTAATCCTGAAAACCTTGATTAGTTTGTTCAGGTGTGCTTGTTTAGGTTTAGGCTGATGATACACACAACAAATTTTTGAGCAATTGTGTTTTTTATTTATTTTCCACTGAGAATGGGTAACAGATTTCTGTCTAGATACGTTAGATCTGTCGTGGGCCCTGTGTCTCACCTGGTTGCCCATTGATGCCAACATTAACCAAAGTTGCCCAGCAACATTGCTCAAAAAGTTGCTCAGTGAATCATCAGCATTAGAGAGAAACTCTGCAAGACAGGAGTTGAAGAAAGCCATTAAGTTAAGCACTTGTGCATAGTTACCCTGGCCCTGCTGCATAGGGAACACAACATCCATTCTCATCTGGCCAGGAGCACCAAGGGGTCCATTCACCCTCACTTCTTGACTTCGGCCCTGTCCAACCGCAACGTTAATGGCTCCTTCACCTGTATGAACCCAACAGGCCGATCAACAAATTGTGCCAATGACGTCAAGCATTAAAATCAGAGTTTCTACTGATATGAACAAGTTAAATTGAAGACTTTTTAAGACCTTTTTAATACCACCTTATATGAAATTTAAGACCTAACCCTGTGATGGAAATAAAATATATTACATACATTTATGTAATATTTAATGTGTTTAATGTGAAGAGAAAACAAAATGTCATTGGTGTCATAAATGCTATTTACAGTGAACTTTTCATATCAGCAGACAATATTCCATACAAAATATTCCCACATTAGTAAGCAATATTTTAATTAAATGTTCTTTTAATAAAATGTTTTTTATATTTACCTGTATTAAGGACTATTTTTTTTACCTTTTTAAATTTATGCATCATCTTTCATGCCAAATTCTTACAACTGACCAATTAATTTAATTTAGACTATAGGGCTGTTACCAGTCAAATAAATTTTTTTTTACAACTAAATTATAAATGCAATAAATAATGTTACGAGATTAATGTTTAAAATACATTTTTGAGCATACAAATAAGAATGTTGTGGGGGAAATGCATACTCTTAAACTACTAAATAATACTAAATACTAAACCACTCGTAAATTGCAGCAATTCACTTAATGAGTCATTTAGACCTTCATTCAACTGATTAGTTCAAAACGCTAAATCATTGCATATAAAACACCACTAAGTGTTGCTTGGAGAATGTGCAATACTTCTGCTGTGGTCTTTGTTTGGAACTATTTTCGCACGTGAAATAGAGCAAAACACTACACATTGTGTCTAAAATGTAAATTAGTTTGTTTTATTTATTTCTTAACGCCAATCCAGCATCTATGCTATATTCATAGTGAGAACCAGTTAACCCATACACAAGTTGATCCATACTTGTCTTACAAAGCCTTGTCTTTACTATGGCTGGTTGAGCTTCGAAGCTTCGCTAGTAATCAACACTGAATATTTGAAGCTTCAGAAGGAGGGGGCTAAACATATTCTTCTCTCTTATAAAAGCAAGAATCTCTGTGTCTGTCTGTCGGTTTGCATTTGTATTATCTCGAGAAGTGTTCATCAAATCATCTCAATTTCTGCATTTTTGTCTTCTCTTCCAGATAAACTGATTCATGACGTTCATGATGTTCACTCATGGTCGAGCCATAAGACTCTTTTCCACTATTGGGCAGAAAGGTTCTCTTTGCTTAACCGTTCCATTCCGTGTCGATCCGGGTCAGTCAGGACGGATACGGTTTCATTTTCCACTGTGGTGCTTATAACGGAGCTCTTTGGAATGCAATACAACTGCGTCAGTCATTGTCTTGGTAATGCAAGTGTAATATAAACAGTGATATGGACGATTAGCAGATATTTCTGTTTTTGGGACTCCTTATTCTGTAAGATTAGTAAATTAGCCAATTCTTTTTAAACGAAGGACTGCAGAAATGAGTACATCCTAGATTTAATTCAGGAAATATATAATATTCTAGCACTCAGTATGTCCTCCAGAACTTAAAGTATACTGTTCTGACCCTTCTTGGCACTGAGTGTTCAAGATCATGACAAATTTTCACATCTGTCCTGTTTAACTCCTGATGACCTCCTTAAATGCTCTGGTCTATAATGGGGAGTGTTGCTCAGCTGGTCTCTACAGAATCCCCCACAGCTGCTCGAGAGTGTTAAGACTGAGTGAAATACATGTCCACTGAAGGATCTTTACTTTGGGAGAATGAATATCTTCATTGTCCTGCTGAAAAAATGCCCAATAATGCAGGGAATGAGCGATTTTATTACATCACACAGTAGTGTATGAGTTCATGCCAGCGTTGATAAAGCACACCTTCAGCACTCATTCATCCCACTGAACGTCACTGTGGGTACCAAGCACTTCTCACTGTACTCCTCCTCTAGCAACACCAGAACATGTTGGATGCTTTAGGATCCGAAATGATTGACTTGGTCTCTTGAGACCAGAGTATGGATTCCCAGAAGTCTCTATTTTGTACACATGGGCCTTGGAAGAGGTTAAATGAGTTCATTTAGCTTTGGCTACAGTAGGTAATTCTAGTGGTGACAACTACCATGCATGTCACTTCTGCAGGCTGTGTTACTCTTTTCATAGCTTTTGCTGGCGCCGAGATGCTTGCATGTTATTTTTCCTGCTCTTTTTTTCTAGCAAAAATTCACTCATCACTAAATGAAAACTTATGAAGACCGGAGTATTTCAGGAGCCTTGTCACAAGTCCATTGTTTTTGAAAGCGGGTGCTACTTCTGCTATACTGTCACACTTAAAACAATCATTTGGTATTCCTCTTGTACCACTGTCCTCTTTTATGCTCAGAAATAAGTCACCAGGCAGTTCTCTCCCAAGACCTTCCACTGCTGCCAGCATCGAGTCCGAGTATGATTCAGTGGGCTATATAACACCTTTAACTGTTTTTAAAAGTTTTGGTTGAAAACACTTACCTGTTGATCAAAAAGAGACTTAAATCTATACACATTTTTATTTTTATTTAGTAACTTTTAGGAGGGTGTATGACGCATGAGGTCAGCTTTGCACATGCACTGCTCAAAAGTGACGCACACAGAAACGCAGTGGAGCGATCAAAACAAAACAACTGTTGGCACAAGCTACAATCAAGTGATTATTAAGTTTTGAACATGGATTGGAGCTTGAAAGATCAAAGACCATTTTTTATATGACTCCGACTGGATTCGTCTTAAAGGTGAAAGTCATATACACCTAGGATATCTCGGGGTTGAGTAAAACGCAGCCTACATTTCATTTTTGGGTGAGCTAACCCTTGACCCTTGAACCCGTGGTTCAGCCCGAGCAGCCTCAACACATCCGTACCTTCAATCTGCACCGAGAGGATGCCCAGATCCCGCAGCTGCTGCTGGTTGTTTTGAGCCAGGAGGCGCAGGCGCTCGGCTGCCTCTCGGGGGATGTTGAAAGTGACACGTACGCTGTTCCACGGCTCCACGCGCTCGGGTTCGAGCCTCTGAGTACCTTTATTAGACAATGAGCGGAGTACAGGAGCAATATAACTCAACTGACATAGAAACATAACATTAAAGACACCCAAAATATCAATGAAATAAAATTTGACTTTAGGGCTAGGTTTATGTTAGTTAGGTTAAAAATACAACCATGCAAAAAAAAAATTGACTACTAGTCCATACACTAAACACGGAGGAATGAGAGTATGACTCTATATTTATTAATTAAACATTAAAATTTTACATATAAGTCTAAACTTTTCAGAAATCCAATTTTCCAGCAGTAATGAACCATTTTCTTTTTTTCATACAAGTAATAATCATAGTTTGAAGCCAAATCTTGACCTAGTAAGAGCATATCAGGCATCCCGTGTAAGATGGTATCCAGCTTCTCCTGAAAGTCCTCGTCATTCATGTTCCCTTTGAAGGCAACAAAGATGGTGGAGGTTGTGGCAGGGCTGTGGGAGCCATCGTCTTCATCTTCCACTCCGGAGTCGTGATCCGTGAGCGGGACGGCTCGAGGGGATTGAGCATCCAGGGACAGCTGATGCGCCATGGCCCTTCACCAAAAGAGCTGCGTAGCCTCTGGAGACGGTGACACTGCTTAAAGAGGAACAACAACATCAGTCATCTGGGCCGGCTGATATGGACAAAAAAAAATTAGGATAACAGTTTTCATATTAGTCGATATCGATACTTTTCACGATAAATATCACATTTTTATTTCTTTCAAGTTCAAAGCCAGATTTTTGCATCAAGATGAAAGTTGTAGAAACCAGACCATTAATTTTACTTAAAATAAATATGCAAATAGAAAAATGTATATCTTAGTTTCTGCATGTTCTAACGAGTGACATTGTTTCAAATCAACAGATTTGGGTTGCCTTATAATATTAATAGTAATATCACTTTTTTGTCTCTTAGAAATGCACATTTGATACTAGGTTGAGTTAGGATGCAGAGGTAAATTTTTGTTCATTATCAAAATCAATAACATCTGTAAATATTGTAGCAACCTATGGTTCAATTTATTTTGACCAAGGTTTTTAAAATATATATATATATATATATATATATATATATATATATATATATATATATATATATATATATATATATATATATATATATTTTTTTTTTTTTTTTTTTAATTTATTTAGCATTGGTTTCCCATTGCAGCATACATTTAAATCATTATAAACACAGTTAAAACCACACATATAGCACCTCAATACCATGGCAAAAAAAATATAACTGTGTTTTTAGGCAGTCTGTTTGAATGAAAAACAGTAGTCTAAAAACATTGAGTATAAATGCACACATACTATAGTTTAAATCACAAATACGTACTATATTATTATGTATTTAAATTCAGTGTGAATATCCCAAATCTTGCCACAATGTCTTGGTGCAGTGAGTGTTACTACAGTAAATCCATGGTAAATGATGGCGATGTGTAGATTCTCGTTGCACACAGTGTTCTGCATGTGTAATTATTTAAATGCATAAATACAACTTAATTAGTTTAAAAAAATCTTAAAATAGCCTTATGTGAAATGTTTTTTCCCTTCAGAAATTCTGTGTATTTACATTTTTCTGGTTATCAAATGAAGGCATAAAACATTCATTTAATTTATCTTTTAATTATTTAAAATTAAGCAAACTTTATTTTTTGGTAAACAAAGGGGATTTACTATTCAAAATAAAACATGGAAGAAATGTTGTGTGACTATTCATTAAAAAAGTATGTTCGTTTCATTTTAATAGTAGTAGTAGTGGGCTATGTACATTCTGCTGAACAATAGTAATAGATTTCTGCCAAATACTTTTATTTTGACGGGTTTACCATTACAGTTCTGTGTATGTGATGTGACGCTAGTTTTACTCAAATCAAACGGTCAGATGCTCATGAAGTGACTCTCGGTGCAGTTCTGGAGATGTTGTTCATGTGTTCTCGTCTTATTTAGTGAGAAGACAGACGCTGAAATCACCGGAGCATCACGCGCGCTTCAGTGTCTGTAATAAACAAAGACGCGCTTCTGCTCCATTCATTAACACAGACACGCAGAACATGCAGGATTCATACCGGCTTAATATTTACAGATATTAGCCCATATAGCGATTTGATGTAACTGCAATGCCAAAGTTGATTTTGTGACACTGTTACTGTATGTTATTTTTAATGGGATGAACAAAATATACTTTGTGGTAAACAAACACTTGTGTAACATAAAAAAAATACATTAAAATCACAATTATAACCAGTGCACAGCAGCAGAGGAGCACTTATTAGCTGATTAGTTCATTTCTATTTTTTTTTTTATTATAAAATCACTATTATAGATAGGCGTAATTTGCGGGTGGGACATGTCCCCACCACTTTTTGAAAGTAATTGAAAAATATCTTGCGGAAGATATGTATTTAAGGGAAAAAAGATCAACAAATCGTTCTTCATTAGGTTTGGGAATTGCTCCGGTTCCATTAAAATCATTAAACAACTATAAAAAATGGAAAAATGCACAATACTTTTTGGGGAAGTCGTGGCCTAGTGGTTAGAGAGTTTGACTCTAGGGTCGTGGGTTTGAGTTTTGGGCCGGCAATACCATGACTGAGGTGCTCTTGAGCAAGGCACTGAACCCCCAACTGTTCCTCGGGCACCGCAGCATAAATGATGCCCACTGCTCCGGGGGTGTGTGTGTGTGTGTGTGTGTGTGTGTGTGTGTGTGTGTGTGTGTGTGTGTGTGTGTGTGTGTGTGTGTGTTCACTGCTGTGTGTGCACTTTGGATGGGTTAAACGCAGAGCACAAATTCTGAGTATGGGTCACTATACTTGGCTGTATGTCACGTCACTTTCAACTACTCAATGCTCAGTGCTGTTTATTACCTACTGTCAACTTAATTTAAAGGTAGGCAATATCAAAATCCAACATATATTACAGTATACAAATTTTCAGGTTCTGATTCTGGTTCCATTTAAATGAACTATTATACAATTTTTTACTATTTTACCTTCACTGAATGAAGGTAGTAAGTAATGTTGAGTAATGCTAGTCCATCAATCAGCATGTGCTTCAACTTTGATGTTTTTACACTATCAATAACATTTTGCTTTTCAAGCAGGATTAAACCGGTTGGCCAAATAGTCCCAAATTCAAATTAATGAACTATAAACTGTCATACTTATATAAACATTTATACACACTCTCGTTTCCGCTGCACGCGCTGAATTATAGTGACAGCAACTTGTATGCAGTAATTATGAGAACGAAATGTAGTAATTACACCACAAATGTTTTAACATAAACGTATTTTAAGCAAAAACCGTCCGGTTCCGATTTATGGCCGGTCAACCGTTGCATCCCTAGTCATGATAGCATTTTATTTAAAAAATGGAGTGCTTCCTTGTGCATTTTTCTACTCAGCTAGTTGCACGTTATATTAAATGTAATATCAACCATACTGTAATATATAAGCATTTGGCGCTCATGATCGCGCATAAAGCAGTTGCCTCAAAGCACCGGCAAAGTGATTCTGAACGTGTTGGGGGTAAAGAAGATATTTTAATTATTCATTAAAGGGGTCCTATTATGCTCTTTTACAAGGTCTTGATTTTGTTTTGGGGGTATACTAGAACAGACCCTCATACTAAGTTGTTCGAAAAACATATATTTTTCAGGTATTTTACATTATTACAACACCTCTCTCCCCAGTCTGGCATAAACGGCTTGAATAATTCTTGTATCAAATGAACGCCCCCCTTCTGAAATACGAAATGCACTGTGATTGGTTAGTTGCGCCAGTCTGTGCTGTGATTGGTTAGCTGTAGTGAAAATTACGTTTTTCCAACTCAGTCCTCTAGTAAATTAGGTTATTAAACAACAAAACTAACAAAACGAGTTGCACGGTGTCCCCCACCACTTTTCAAAGCAAAGTTATGCCACTGCTATTATAAAATATCAAAATCATCAAGAAATCAGATTGTGTCAAAATTGTACACTTTTTGTGTATGAAGTAACAAGTCACAAACTTTTCTTCAGTTTGCTACTAAATCACACAATCGCTGAAGTTCATCGGTTTCATATGCTAGAAAAATAATGCTACATTTAATTAGAGTGGAATATATACATTTTCTGCATATAAAAAGCAGATTTTGCACCTGTTACTGTTTTTTATGAAACGCTTGTGAATTAAATTAAATTATATTCCAGTTTTATATGTGCTTCTGATTACAGATAGCCTGGGTTTACACAAGATTTGTATTTTAAAGACAACCAGTTCGAAGGAAGAATAATTAGCTTTTTGGGTTAAAAGAATTTCTTAAAACGAAATTTGAATTGTATGACAATTAGAGATTAGACTGTACAGAAATTTAAATCTACATGTAACGCTAATAATATTCTATTCTTATTATATTATTTAAAAGCCCTTGCTACGTGTAAGGCGTTTAAGCTAACTGAGACTTGTTATAGCACTTATATATCATTGCTCTTTTGTTCTTTTAGATTGCTTCCACTGTCCTCATCTAAGTCGCTTTGGATAAACGTGTCTGCTAAACAAATAAATGTAATGTAATACACAATATACTCATAGTCACACAATCCTGATGTTGTTAACATTACTAATTTGAGAATAAAGTATAACAACAATAATAATTTGCAATGTTTGATGTGATACAATCTATAGATTAAATCACTATACGTTTTTTCCTCAGTTGGTCAGAACAAACGTGGCAGACTTGTTCTTACTTGTTCAGATGACAATATATGGTGAACAATCTTATTTGGATCATATATTCCAAGACGTAGGCTAGAATCTGTGATTATTAAGTATAGGATTGACAGTGGTGCGCGCGCTGGAGCCGTGCCAGAGCACGAACCACACAAGACAGATAATTCAGCAAACAGCTGCAACTGCAGGTTTTCAACAGAGACGGCGACAAAGAGGCAAAACTTACGTACTGCAGCTTTAATGGATTTTAAAGTGCTCACACTGCACACAGTCGCGGTCGTTTCCGCTGCACGTGCTGAATTAAAGTGACAGCGACTTGTTTGCAGTAATTATGATAACGAAAATGTAGTAATTACACCACAAATGATTTGAAGCACAATAGCACTTTTAGATAAAAAAGGCATTGATAGATGCCACTCATGGAGGTAGGGAAACAAAGTTCTTTATAACCGCAGGACTGCTTGTAATAAAGTTTTACATGCTAAAGAAAAGGCAGGAGAGCTGACTGTTTCTGTCCATGGTGATGTAGTTTACATCTTTTGCCACTTGTTTGAGCAACTGTGTTGTGCTGCGTGTAAGATAACATGGTGTAAAAATAAAAATGCACTTCATGATCAAACATTTAAGCGGGATACATATATTTTTTAAATGTCCAACAGGAGCACCACTACTGTATGACATCATTTCCTGTTAGGCTCTTGCTGCATGTTTTTATATTTGCTGGACAAAGATGTTTCAAAGATTAATAAGCAGTTTCCAAATAATAATAAATGATTACGCAAGGCTCCCAGGTTTAATCATTTAAATGAGTTTTTTTTGTTTTGTTTTTAACCAATACCTTAATTATTTTTTTATCACAATAAAGTTGCATTCCCCTAACATTTTTGCATAATTAAAAAGTTTATATTAAAAAAAAAAACATGCTTATCATGGAAGATTCAAATGTGCATATATGAACTGCATTATTAATAGTTTTTCACTTCACTGACCCCAAACATACTTCATACAGTATTTAATAACACACAATAATTCAATACAAAAGGAAACACTGACTGAACATGAGGTAACGTTACTTTCTGAGAAAAGCTGTAATGTAGTTTAAAGCTTTATAAAAAGGTACTGTATCAGTATAGAGCGGGTAAAACCATGACTCGTTGATAAAGTCCATGGTATTTAAAAAAAATATATTTCTTTGTTATGAACCCAAAACTACTCAACGTTTCTTTATCAAACAGATATAATCAACTGAAAGAACAACAACAACAACAACGATGATGAAATCGTGATAATGAGATGTCAAATACTGCCATCAGGTGCCTTTAGAAACACAGAAAAGAGTTTCACTGCAAACTAACCTGGAAACATCCAATACATAACCTCTAATAATATATTATTACTCTTGCGATTATCGATGACTTGACTGAAGAGCTTCACATGGGTTTATTTCTCTAGCATTAGCATTAGCAATATCAATATCAAAACAAAGACAAACCGCCTCATTTCATTTAAAGAAAAACAAAACAACATTAAGAAGACTTTAGCTCATGTGTGGTACACGCAGTCCTAACAATAACACTGCAGTGAATAAGTGAATAATCACAAGGAGTTTCCTTCTCTCAGGCGAACGTTAACTGATGTATTAGCTCTACAAACACAGTCAGCATCACTGCTCACTGCCTCGCTGATATCAGCCTCATGCTTCCCTGCAGCGCACGCGTTTACGTGTTAACTTCATGGTAATGTTTCTCTAAGGTGAGGAGGAGGTAAGATCTCACCGTTGTCAGTCCATCAGGAGCGGGTTTCTGCAGTAAACAGGTCTCTGCTAGCAGACGCTAAAGGCGCGTTCGCGAGGCGGCTGAGCACGTCAGTTCAACGCTGTGCGCGTACTCCCGCCGCCCGGGACCGCGCGCCCGCGAGAGAGGGTTATGATGATCACAGACTGTTGTGTTATGATAAAGTGTAAGGTTATGATCACAGAAATATCATCGTGCCAGAAAGATCGCTAGTAGCACAAAACAGTAGTGACTAAAGGGGCGGGGCGCAGTGACCGGAAGTGAAAGCGTTTCAAAGCAGCACTGCTCCGCTTCACTTGTTTAGGATCCTTGAAATATGTATATATATTTTTTTTATATAGAGAGTAATGACCAAGCCACTGAATATGAAAGAAGATTAATTTAGGAATTTTATTTTGTGGTTTATACATAAATATATTGATTCTTCACTTTAGTTTATTCATTTCAAATTTCTTAATGCAGATTAGTTATCACTAGTTTTACTGTATGCTTAATCGGCTTAATACTTTTTTTCTGAAATTGTAATGCAATGCATATATTCGGGTATTGTAGTGGGTTTTTTTTTTTCAAATGTATTCACTTTTGTGAGATTGTGACGTTTTATTATTATCATTATTAAGCTTACGTTTGAGCGTTTGACTCTTATTATAAATAATTGTATTAAATTTTATTCAAAACTTTCACTCATATGAAATATCTTTAATCCTTTCAGTTTAAGCACACGCAATGCATGGGCACGGGTTCATTACAAAATGAATAGGTATCAAGGACTGCTGCATGCTGAAATGAATGAGTTTGGAAATAATGCAAGGAAACTTCACTACATGTACATATTTATTCTCCATCGTGATCACTGTCATTGTTAAGCTACTAAACACAACAGTAGTGCTGTTATAGTGCAATAATATTCAATTAAGGCAGAAAATAACCAAATGTGCCCACGAACAGGAAGCTCACTTCACTTTTAAATAATCAACTGATCATCTCTCAGACATATGTGCGGAAACTTTAACTTATTTTACCGTTTCCACACCCAAGAGAAAATGTATTACAATTAAATAGGCCTACATCAACAAACTGACATCTACAATTCAACATAAAACTGTAAAAGGAAATAATCATGGCATATATTAAACTGCATCTGAAAGCATATTACTATTTTACAACAGCCGTTCTCTCAAACAATTATTAATTTTAGACCATCTCCTTAATGATTCCAGGATTTTTTGATCAGCTATTAAAATAAGAGCATTTTGTTACCACCCAAACCTCTTTAATCATTATATAATCGTTCATTCATTCGTAAATGGGAGCATTTACTCATGTAACATTCACTTCAAGTAACATTTCCTCACATTTGTGAGGACACTTCTTCATGAAAACTTCAAGATATTAAAAATACTTTAATTTGCCTTTATCTACCTCTAATTCGCACAAGGCATAATCCTACACAACCCTGACAGAACTAGTTAAAAATGAGGATACGCGTGACTGAATTTGTTCCTTATGATCTTATGAGTGAAGGAAAAGCAGCCAGCAGACGTCCAGCACACACAAAACACCTTCAATGCTGTTTGTTTGATGCTCCACATGAGTTTTTTTTTTTTTTTTTTTTTTAAGAAGTGTGCTCAGCTGGACTCTAGATGAAGGCTGATGACTGAATAAGCTAAATATGTTGATTTGTTTAAAATTTTCTGGTCACTACGTATTTTGCACTTTCTTTTGTGTCATTTCACAGTTTTAAATGGTTTACTGTAATTCCACAATGTGGAAAATATCAGTAATTAATAAAGAGTAGTAATAAATAAAGAGTAAGTATGTCCAAATGTTTTGACACATACTGTATTTAAGCAGTTAATAAAGCAGACTTGACTTGAACCAGTTTACCCAAAATTAAACCTCTCCTGAAAACACACTGACCCTTCTGATCATCCAAGAAGTAGAAAATGTTTTTTTCTTCATCAAAACAGATTTGGAGAAATTTAGCATTACAACCTTTGAGCGGTCTTTTACAATTTGCCATCATTGTGTGTGTGTGTGTTGCTGTTTTTTTTGGTGGGGTAGCAGGGACCAGCTCATTTCCATCTACTGGACATTGTCCATCTATTTTAGTTATCAGCTCTATCCTTGGAACCTCATAATCATTTAGTGCACAAATAAAACAGTAGCACAGAGAGTGTGTGTGTGTGTGTGAGAGAATCTAGGGCATGGACATGGAGAGAGCCAAGGCGTCAGTGCTGCGCGGGTCCTTCACACCGATGATCAGGTCATTGGTCCTCCGGGTCCCTTCTACCAGTGAGATGATGTCCACCTTACGCACATCATGACCCTTCTCCATCAGAGACTTCACATCCGCCTCAGCAAATTTAGCTGGACAGAGAACAAGAGAATTAAAATGGAACTCCACCCTCAAAATCACACATCTACAGTCAACAATCACACATCTACAACTAAAATCACACGTCTGCAGTCAACAATCACACATCTACAACTAAAATCACACGTCTGCAGTCAACAATCACACGTCTGAAGTCAACAATCGCACATCTGCAGTCAACATCTGAAGTCAACAATCACACATCTGCAGTAAAAAATCACACATCTACAACTAAAATCACACGTCTGCAGTCAACAATCACACATCTACAACTAAAATCACACGTCTGCAGTCAACAATCACACGTCTGAAGTCAACAATCGCACATCTGCAGTCAACATCTGAAGTCAACAATCACACATCTGCAGTAAAAAATCACACATCTACAACTAAAATCACACGTCTGCAGTCAACAATCACATGTCTGCAGTCAACAATCACACATCTACAGTCAAAATCACACATCTGCAATCAACATCTGAAGTCAACAATCACACGTCTGCAGTCAACAATCACACGTCTGCAGTCAACAATCACACGTCTACAGTCAACAATCACACATCTACAACTAAAATCACACGTCTGCAGTCAACAATCACACATCTGCAGTCAACAATCACACGTCTGCAGTCAACAATCACACATCTGCAGTCAACATCTGAAGTCAACAATCACACATCTGCAGTCAACAATAACACATCTGCAGTAAAAAATCACACATCTACAGCTAAAATCACACGTCTGCAGTCAACAATCACACATCTACAGTCAAAATCACACATCTGCAATCAACATCTGCAGTCAACAATCACACATCTGCAATCAACATCTGAAGTCAACAATCACAGGTCTGCAGTCAACAATCACACGTCTACAGTCAACAATCACACGTCTGCAGTCAACAATCACACATCTGCAGTCAACATCTGAAGTCAACAATCACACATCTGCAGTCAACAATAACACATCTGCAGTAAAAAATCACACATCTACAGCTAAAATCACACGTCTGCAGTCAACAATCACACATCTACAGTCAAAATCACACATCTGCAATCAACATCTGCAGTCAACAATCACACATCTGCAATCAACATCTGAAGTCAACAATCACAGGTCTGCAGTCAACAATCACACGTCTACAGTCAACAATCACACGTCTGCAGTCAACAATCACACATCTGCAATCAACATCTGAAGTCAACAATCACAGGTCTGCAGTCAACAATCACACGTCTACAGTCAACAATCACACGTCTGCAGTCAACAATCACACATCTGCAGTCAACATCTGAAGTCAACAATCACACATCTGCAGTAAAAAATCACACATCTACAACTAAAATCACACGCCTGCAGTCAACAATCACACATCTACAGTCAAAATCACACATCTGCAATCAACATCTGAAGTCAACAATCACACGTCTGCAGTCAACAATCACACATCTACAGTCAAAATCACACATCTGCAATCAACATCTGAAGTCAACAATCACACATCTACAGTCAAAATCACACATCTGCAATCAACATCTGAAGTCAACAATCACAGGTCTGCAGTCAACAATCACACGTCTACAGTCAACAATCACACGTCTACAGTCAACAATCACACGTCTGCAGTCAACAATCACACATCTGCAGTCAACATCTGAAGTCAACAATCACACATCTGCAGTCAACAATCACACATCTGCAGTAAAAAATCACACATCTACAACTAAAATCACACGCCTGCAGTCAACAATCACACATCTACAGTCAAAATCACACATCTGCAATCAACATCTGAAGTCAACAATCACACATCTACAGTCAAAATCACACATCTGCAATCAACATCTGAAGTCAACAATCACACGTCTGCAGTCAACAATCAGACATCTACAGTCAAAATCACACATCTGCAATCAACATCTGAAGTCAACAATCACACATCTACAGTCAACAATCACACGTCTGCAGTCAACAATCACACATATACAGTTAAAATCATACGCCTGCAGTCAACAATCACACGTCTGCAGTCAACAATTTCACGTCTACAGTCAACAATCACACGTCTACAGTCAACAATCACACGTCTACAGTCAACAATCACACGTCTACAGTCAACAATCACACATCTGCAGTCAACAATAATACGTCTGCAGTCAACAATGACATGTCTACAGTTAAAATCACACGTCTGCAGTCAACAATCACACATCTACAGTCAACAATCACATGTCTGCAGTCAACAATAATACGTCTGCAGTCAACAATGACATGTCTACAGTTAAAATCACACGTCTGCAGTCAACAATCACACGTCTACAGTCAACAATCACATGTCTGCAGTCAACAATAATACGTATGCAGTCAAAAATCACATGTCTACAGTTAAATTCACACGTATGCAGTCAAAATCACATGTGTGCTAAAATCACATATCTGCAGTCAAAATCACACGTCTACAGTTAAAATCACACTTCTACAGTCAACAATCACACGTCTACAGTCAACAATCACACATCTGCAGTCAACAATAATACGTCTGCAGTCAACAATGACATGTCTACAGTTAAAATCACACGTCTGCAGTCAACAATCACACATCTACAGTCAACAATCACATGTCTGCAGTCAACAATAATACGTCTGCAGTCAACAATGACATGTCTACAGTTAAAATCACACGTCTGCAGTCAACAATCACACGTCTACAGTCAACAATCACATGTCTGCAGTCAACAATAATACGTATGCAGTCAAAAATCACATGTCTACAGTTAAATTCACACGTATGCAGTAAAAATCACATGTGTGCTAAAATCACATATCTGCAGTCAAAATCACACGTCTACAGTTAAAATCACACTTCTGCAGTCAACAATCACACATCTACAGTCAAAAATCACACGTCTACAATTAAAATCACACGTCTGCAGTCTAAAAATCACACGCCTGCAGTCAAAAACACACGCCTGCAGTCAAAAACACACGTCTGCAGTCAACAATCACACATATACAGTTAAAATCACACGTCTGCAGTCTAAAAATCATACGCCTGCAGTCAAAAACACATGTCTGCAGTCAAAATCACACATCTGCAGTCTAAAAATCACATGCCTGCAGTCAAAAACACACGTCTGCAGTCAACAATCACACATATACAGTTAAAATCACACGTCTGCAGTCTAAAAATCATACGCCTGCAGTCAAAAACACATGTCTGCAGTCTGAAATCACATGTCTGCAGTCAACAATCACACATATACAGTATAAAATCACACGTCTGCAGTCTAAAATCACACGTCTGCAGTCAACAATCACACGTCTGCAGTCTAAAATCACACGTCTGCAGTCTGAAATCACACGTCTGCAATCAACAATCACACATTATAGTTACATTATATTTTAAAAATATTTCACAATTTTACAGTTTTTACTGTATTTATGACCAAATAAATGCAGCCTTGGTGAGCAGAAGAGACTTCTTTCAGATACATAAGTCAATACACATTTGGGCATTGTTAAAATAAAAATGAGTGTAGACTCTACACTATATTAGAGAAATGATGGAGAGCTTACAGTCCACCAGCAGGGTGTTGTTCTGGATGACGGGATGCAGTCTGCCATAGGACACGCTCTCACTCATGTTATTACGTGCAGACAAAACATTGATCAAAACCTGCAAAACACATCAGAGTATGGGTTGATAAACACTGATGCTAGGAGCAGAATGAAATGTGCTGGTGAAGATCCACACAGCTCAGTGATGAGTGCTGACCTGCGTGATGCCGCTCAGCGCCCGCTCGCCGTTAGAGGAGCCCAGCGCCACGTATGTGCCACACAGACCGATGGACGGCCGCACCGCGATCGGCGTCAGGAACGAGGCTGGCCTCTTGCCCGGCTCAATGCTGTTACGCTGAGGAGAACACACAACATCTTACAATCCTCACACACATCACTTAAAGAGGTCATATGATGTGATTTCAATGTTTCCTTTCTCTTAGGAGTGTTACAAGCTCTTGGTGGATGAAGAGGATCTGTAAAGTTACAAAGACTAAAGTCTCAAATCCAAAGAGATATTCTTTATTAAAGTTAAGACTCTGCCACGCCCCCCTAAAACACCTCGTTTAAACACGCCCCCACATCTCTACATCACTATGTGGGAAGATTTGCGTAACGCCGCTCAAATGTTCACACAAAGAAAGAAGGCGTGGTTTCAGTAACACAGTGTTGAAGCAGTCATGTCAGGGAAATGAGTGTGTATCTAGGAGAAAGAAAAAGCTCTTTATTTGGTTTTCCGAAAGTAGATGCATTCAGGAATCTTTAGGATTACCTACAACAGAGCAGCAATGCATTTTATGGACGACCGTTTCGTGTACCTAGGAAAGGAGATAATTCTGACTCTGCTACGACAATCTGGTGCGTCTGAATCAGCTACTGTAAGTATGTTTTGTTATTAGTTTAAGTATTTGCTATTGACTGTTCAAATGCGCAGTTTTGTACGTTGTGTGTGTGCGTGTCTGTGTGTGTGTGTGCGCGCGCGCGTGTGTGTGTTTGTGTGTGTGTGAGAGAGTGATGAGAGAGAGTGAGAGAGATAGTGTCACACAGTGGAGTCAGATTTAACTGTCCGTGGCTTGTGTACTGCAGACACATACGAGCTTCATCACCGTGTCTGTCACACCGCTCTGTTCTCCTTTCAGGCTTTAACTGATGGTAGAACTAAGAACATTATTAAAGCTGCGGTAGGGAACTTTTGACGCTCTAACGGTTAATAAACAGAACTGCTTGCGTCTTGCGGAAGAACAACGTAGCCGGAACTACTTCTCTCTGTTTATGTCAATGAAGAATCACAAAGGTACTGGGTTACTCCACCGCGGTACCCCCGAAGCATAAACACTTATTATAGGTGCACCCTAGTGATTCAGGACAAGCTAAAAACACGGTTTGGAAAATGGATTCATGGTGTACTCGCTTATTATGTTCATTTTTCTACATGTTGAACACAAACAAAGTTACGGACCGCAGCTCTGATTGGTTGATTTCTTACCGGGAGCGATGGATTTCTGCAAATGGCAATAGGACACTGGGAGGAGCCAGAGGAGTTTGATTTTTTCACAGATTATCTGTCTCATATTCTACTGTCAGGACATAATGACAGGTTTAATAAATATGTAAAAAATACATTTTTACAAAAGTTACCTACTGCAGCTTTAACTGTCTTTACATTTATTATGAAAGATGAAGCTCATGATTATGGAAAGGGGTGTTACATTTCCGTCGAGTATACAGTGAGACACTAACACAGGAGTGTCCAGTCCTGCTCCTGGAGGGCCAGTGTCCTGCAGAGTGTAGTTCAATACCCTTGCCTAGAAGTTTCCAGCAAAGCCACTGGAAGCAAACCTGCAACCTGTATCCAAAACGGCTAGTGCTAATCGACATCGCCATACTTACGAGACATCGTCGATATATGGTAATATCGTCATATCGCCCAGCTTTACTGTGAAGTGACCAGCAATCTGTGCTCTTTTTTTGGTCTGACTTTAAATTAGGTGGCTGTAACTACTATCTACTTGCATAAAAAATAATCACTATGTAGTTATTGTGTTCATACTGTATTGCAGAACAATTTTGCTGCTCTTGTGGTGGGATACAGGTGAGGTTTGGGACAGGTTAGGTGGTATGTGTAGGTTTAAGGGTGGGTTAAACTTAAAGGGATGGGTCAATGGTGTAGCTATAAATGTAATTACATGCAGGTATTTCCTAAAAATATAGTTAAAGTCAAAAGTTTACGTACACGTTGCAGAATCTGCAAAATGTTAATTATTTTACTAAAATGAAAAAATAATAGTTGAATTCATAAAAATGACCCCATTCAAAAGTTTCAAAGTTGAAAAATTCATTTAAAAGAAGTTATAGCAGGTAAAGAAGTTGAGAAGGTCATTTCATACAAGTATTTGGGTACAGTTACTGATGATAAACTAAGCACAAGAACGGTTATATTTACTGAGGAAGCCTGTTTTTTTTACCTGATTGAAAGCTGCAGAGCTGTGGGTTTTGTTGGGCCAAGAGAAGTCCAGCATCTGACTGTTCAGGAGAATCCCAGAGGGCGTCACAATGCGGCTTCCAAACGGCCGGTTTAGAGAGCTAGGAACAGAGGAAACATTCATTCAGTCATAATGCAGATTACAGTGGCCGTCCAGGAGCAGGACGGGAGATCCCTGGTACTGGATTTGCTCACAAGCACTCCATCACAGCCCTAACTAACACACCTCATAACAGACACGATCAAGTCATCGGTGCCCATGATCATGAGCTGGCTGGCCACAGCGCCCTCCTGCAGCTCGTATGACGGCGTGTAGAGCTCGGCCGCTAACGCCTGAGAATCACTGATCTTCTGCCGGAGCACAGCAGCCTGCTCTTTACTGTCAGAGACGGGACAGAAGACACTGTTGAAACACTGCTGCTGAAACAAACATGTTCTCTATTTCAGCTTTGATTCAATAATCACCTGAGCATCTGCGTCACCAGCTCAGAAACCGATGAATCGTACATGGGGTCTCCCAGTCCACTGGCTTGAGACAAAGCCATCTTCAGAGACTACATGTGGAGGAGATTAAACACAGGAATACTTTGACAACAGTGCACGAGCAGAAACGCTGTTGTGCACCAGTGTAAAAAGTCTTGAAATCAAACAAATGTTTACTGAAAAACATTCATTAACATTTATTTCAGCTAATCCCCAATGCAACATTTCTCATTTTCATTTAGTTTAACTTGATGTACTAAAAAAAATATAACTGAAATTAATTAAAACCATATGGACATATAAAAAAAACTACTTTTCACTATTCTTTTCTTTCCACTGACTTCCATTTATACACATGCAAAAGCAGGAGACAGGAAACGCAAGCTCGTGTGAAATTTAAAGTTCAAGTTCGGTGGACTCTGACCTGTGAATTGTGTGGGACTGATTCATTGATACTACATTGATAATACATAAAAACATCACCAAAGTAGTCCATGTGACATCAGAGGGTCCGTTAGAATATTTTGAAGCATAGAAAATACATTTTGGTCTAAAAATAGCAAAAACTACGACTTTATTCAGCATTGTCTTCTCTTCCATATCTGTTGTGAGAGAGAGTTCAAAACAAAGCAGTTTGTCATATCCGGTTCGTGAACGAATCATTCGATGTAACCGGATCTTTTTGAACCAGTTCACCAAATCCAACTGAATCGTTTTAAACAGTTCGTGTCTCTAATATGCATTAATCCACAAATGACTTAAGCTGTTCACTTTTTTAAGAAGACAATGCTGAATAAAGTCGTAGTTTTTGCTATTTTTGGAACAAAATGTATTTTCGATTCTTCAAAATATTCTAACGGACCCTCTGATGTCATATGGACTACTTTGATGATGTTTTTCTTATCTTTCTGGACATGGACAGTATACCGTACACACAGCTTCAATGGAGGGACTGAGAGCTCTCGGACTAAATCTGAAATATCTTAAACTGTGTTCTGAAGATAAACAGGTCTCACATGTTTGGAACGACATGAGGGTGAGTTATTAATGACATAATTTAGATTTTTGGGTAAACTAACCCTTTAAGATGCAGATTTTTCATACAGAGATAGCTCTATCTGCTTATTCTAATTATGCTCCGTAGCATTGAAACGAGCTTCAACTACGTTACATTTGTACCATCTCTTACGTCTAAAAATATTTTAAAGTCTGTTTATATAGAACAATGCATATGTTTTAATAACTGACTAGGATTTGTATTGTTTTTAGAAAATTGCGTTTTGTGATTGTTCATTGTGTGGTGATGTGTATATCTTTGTAACTTTGTCCTTTGCTGCATATCTTGACCAGGACTCCCTGTTAGAAGAGATATTGTATCTCAACAGGACCTTCCTAGTTAAATAAGTAAATAAATAAATAGTGGTTTGCCCGAGCATTGCAATTATTTCGCATTTACTAGAATTTAATCAATTAAATGGCTTTCCAAACTAATTTTTGCAGGTCTTGTGTGCAACATTATTTCTTCTGCATGGTTGCTACGTAAAAAGCTTTTTTCCCTTGAACAGAATAAAAAGATGCAAGTCTAAAATTACTTAATCAGAGTTAAAGAACAGAGTTAAAGGCATCTACTAAAGGCATGATACTCTGTAAAAAGCACAAAATACATGATACAAAGACCAAGAAGAATAAGAAATCGTATTATTACACAACATACATCACTGTTGCACTTTATTTAAAGCCATAAATCAACAGAAATGTGAAGTGAGTCGTGATGCTTGCAGCTACCTCAGCTATCCAGTGGTAAATGCTGCTCCTAGACACCTGGCTTGTGATGTTAAACCCCTCCAGGATGTTGAGAGCGGACAGCAGGGCGGCTCCAGCGTGGGGCGGAGGGGGAACAAACACCTGGTAGCCTGTCAGAGACACGCAAGGCAAAGCACTGCTCAACCTGGCCATTAAAACATCGCTGAGGTGCTCAAGACTACAGGACCTGTTGAACTTAATGAAAACCCAAGGCATTAAAGGCTTGAGGAAATGATTTTAACAGGCAACAGGAAAGTCCTAATTGTCACATTAACCCAGGCAGCAGTCTAGTGTACATTTATCTAATGATGTTTCCTTAAAGTAATAAGCCACGAGAGACCATTAAAGTGATTTTACAGCAGAGAAATGCATTCTTAAACCACTAATCCACAAATTTTCACCTAATTAAAATAAACCACTTAAATAAAACAGTACAAAACAAGCAAAACAAAAAACAAGTCAATCAAAACAAAAAAACGCCATAATCCATGTATGATTCGATCATTCATTTTTTAATCTAATAATGAAAGTAGAAAAAATCTGAAAAAGGCTCATTTTTTTCACCAGAAAGAAGCTCAAGGATTTGATCATTTTTCAAAGACAATTACATTTTGTAGTTATTTTGGACATAACGTTTCACAGAAATAAACATTGTACCATACGACTATAACTGACAGAGTAGCCCATTAAGTTATTTCCCCTCGATGGGGAAAAGAATCCAAGTGAAGATCAGTCAGTACTCATTATTAATTGAAACAATATTTAAACTGCTTTAAATATGACTGCTGCTCATTTCCTGTGCTCTTCGATACTGGTCTGCTCTTGACTGTAGTCGCGTCTGTCTGCTAATTATTGAGTTTATTTAACTCATCGTAATTTATTGGAACTGTGTGAACTTGTGTGTGTCTCTACTCATCTTAATTTTGTCCTGAAGGCTTATTACTTAAAAATATCCTGCTCGCACTTGGCAATTTAATGGCAGCGAATGGTGACTTTATTTATTTATTAATTTATTTTTTAAGCAGATGCATATCTGTCGTAAAATAATCCTATGCATCTCGTGGTGTATATTCCAAGCATTCTGAAGGTATACTGAGGGTTTGGTGAGAAACAAAGTGAAATGGCAAGTTATTATATTGTAACAAGGTGGCTGAATTTTGAGTATAATCGACCCATGGAAGGATTCTGTCCACCGATGTTGCTCCCAGCTACAATAACTGTGCAAATATCTTCCAATCTCCTGGTTGAGTCATTCAACTTGTCCATTAGACTGAAGGTGGTAACCTGAGGTGAGGCTTACGTTTATATCAAGTTGCTTATAGAAAGCTTTCCAGACTCGTGAAGTGAACCGATGTCCTCAGGTAGGCCATTGATTCTGAAGACATGGTAGAAAAGAGCCTGTGCTGTCTCCATGGCTGTAGGGAGACCCTTAAGGGGGAGTTAGTCAGCATGATTTAGAGAACCGGTCGATGATTACCAGAATGGTAGTGAATCCATCAGAGGGAGGTAGGTCAGTGAGGAAGTCAATCGATAGATATGTGGTTGTAACAGGCCAGAGGGCAGTTCTTTGGGGTCTTTTATTGGGCACAAATGGCTTGACTTAAGCAGTAACACCTCTACTCATTGGTGTCTACCAGAAAGAAGTTTGTAGCAGGTTTATTGTGCGCGAGATCCCTGGATGATCTGAGCGTAGAGTTGTATGAACCCATTGCATGACTCTCTGGCGAAGTGCTTGAGGTATGTAACGTTTGCTTGGGGAGGGTGAAGTCGGCTGATGGTGGTTCTTGCTGATGGGCGAGCTGAATTTCCTCCATGATGTCCCAAGTAACTGGTGCGATGATAACGGTTGGTGGTAGTATAGTTTCAGGTGTAACAGGAATGACAAGAGAGTCAAGACGTCTTGACAGAGTATCTGCTTTACTGTTCTTACTTCCGGGTCTGTATGTAACTGTAAAATGGAAGCGTGTGGAAAAGAATATAATTTTGCAGGTTGTCCGTGACGCTGGGAGAGTATAGCTCCAATGCCACTGTCAGATATGTGCACTTCGACCACAAAGGGGAGATTAGTGATGATCACCCATTCTCAGAGAAAAGCTGTCTTCCACTCATCCGGATCAGGTTGAATGCACTTCTTAAATCCAATATAATAAAAATATTTGCCTCTCCTTGTTGTTTAAGGGCTGCAGGAACCAGAGGGAGTGTGAGTAGCCGAACTTGACTGTTACTTCATTCAAACCTCTGTAGTCGATACAAAGATGAAGTCCACCATCCTTTTTCTCTACAAAGACGAAACATGCAGCGGCTGGAGACGATGAAGGGTGGATAAATCCATTGTTTAAGGCGTCTTCGATGAAACTCTACCATAGCTAGGGTTTCATTTTGGGTTAGCTTGTACACTTTTCTTTTTGGTGGAATGGTATTGGAAAGGAGATTGATAGCACAACCCTAGGGACGGTGAGGTGGCCTTCCCCTTGCTAAATACCTCAGCATAGTCATTGTAACAGTCTGGGACTTTAGTGGTTTGCTCGGTGACAGGGCTTTCAACACTGGTAGACAGGCACTGAGGTGAAATATCAGAGTGCATGCAATGGGTTAAGCTAAATTTGACCAACAGGTTTACTCACCATGATGCCAGGAAATAACTGGTTCATGGACTGATAGCCAAGGAAAACCTAGGATGATTTCATTTCTTGGAGAGTCGATTAAATAAAAGGAGATTTGGAGTTGAATGGGGTGAGTTTGTTTCATTATCTCCATTGGATGAATTATCAACTGCTTGGATCTTGATAATCATTCTTCCCGTAAGGAGTGTCATCAAAAAAGCACATCTCTGGTTATCAGAAGCAAACTTGTCTTTCTAGTAGACAAAATAAATTTCTACTTGTCAAATAAAACCTCAACATTTATCCGCTGAGCCATCAAATTGATCAGGCATGGCAAGGCTTACCATTTGTGGCATGGGTGGACGAAGTGAATGAATATAATGTGTCAAGTATTTATTGGTGTACTGCAGGCTTTCAACCAGTTGTTTTTGGTAGCCTTTGAGTACCTCGCTTTGATAAGAAAACACTGCTTGCAGCTCCGAAAATTCGGCTGGATACATATGTGGCAAAGTATTCTGTAATGGGGAGGCTGAAGACTAATGAGAATCCATATGCAGAAGTTTATTTAAAGGGAAATCCAGAATCAGCATCAGAAAATAGGCAGTTGTCTAAACACGGTCAATCATTCGGAATCCAAAACAGAGGGAAAATCCAATAATCAGAAGTAGAATCAAACAAGCAAGAAGTCATACACAATATCAACAGGCAATGGTACTAGAACGCTCAGTAAAGCAGTAAGACTGGCAATTCTTTGGAGAGATTGTTTGGGCAAGCTAGGACTGGAAGATATGGCCAAAAATTATATCTCTGTGTATTTTAATTTTTGCATTTGGATTTTAAAAAATCTGTATTTAATATCTATTTATTTCACTTACTTTCCAATGTTGTTCAACAAAACAATACATATTAAAGGCTATGAAAACAAATAAAGTTAAATGTAACCATGTAAGCCTTTATATTATGTGCAAAAAGTTGGTTAAAACCACATTTCATTCTAATATTGTAACATTACAATCTAAAAACAAAAATAAGACTTTTAAGGAAGTTAAATTCACTGACCTAAAAATGAAAATGAGAACAAAAGCACAGAGTTGTGTTCTATGAATATTCTATTGCAGTCTCTCTTTTTGGGTTTTCATGAGCTGTATGCCAAAATCATCAGTATTAAAACAATAAAAGACCTGACATATTTCAGTTGGTGTGCAATGAATCTAAAATATATGAAAGTTAATTTTTATCATTGCATTATGGAAAATAATGAACTTTTATCACAATATGCTAATTTTTTTAGAAGGACCTGTAATATATATAAATATTATAAAAGGTAATGACTTTTCGGATGTATTTAATTGTAAATCTCTTTGTAATCTATAATGACATTACATCTATTTCGTATTTTATCTATGTTAACCCTTCTTGGATATTAAGACAGGCACCTGCAAGTTTGGTCAAATTATAGATATTTGTGTGTGAACATACTTAAATGTAAGCATCATTCATGACCCCTTGTGTTTAATAAAATAATTAAGTGTCAGTGTCACACTGTCAGCTGATCAATGTGGAATTTGCCCCGCCCCTCCTGCACTCTGATTGGTTAGCTGACTAGAAAGTGACAGTGATGAGTGCAGTGTTTTATCCAAAGTAGAATGTTCTTCAACTCTCTGCGCGAGAAAAAAAACGCAAGAATGTTCTGCGTGAAAAAGACACTCGCGCTCATCAAGCTCCTGGCATTTTAAAAAACGCGCCACTACCATTGAGAACAACTGAAAAAATATGCTAGCCGCGGGTAAAAATGTTTGGTGGACACACGGCCTAAACGTAATTTTTGTGAAACTATCCCCAACAATTTTTTCAACTGAAATTATACCCCAAAATATAAAATAATAATATTAATTTCTTATTCATTTAATTGTTGTATAAAATTATTTCCCAATTTGCACTCATTTGTGACTGGGGTGTTAACTTTACGAGACAAAAGCTCATTCAGGGTTATTTCCCCCCCTATATCTAGTATTGTAAGGGCTGTCCTGGCCATCTTCACTAAAATCTGCATCTTAAGTGGCGAGTGACTTAACATCGGTCGGCATTATTTTAACGCGTGGTGGCGTCCCCCGTTAACTTATGGTAATTGTGTTTTAATACTGATACGGCAGTGAAAAGCACACAAATTCTGAACCATTTGGCTTTCGATAAATATGCCCTATTATGAAACTGATATAGGGTAAAGAAGAAAGGTTTCTATTGGTCTACTGTCTGGACTTTGGAGGCTTTGAAGGTCACCAGATGACTACATCTCAACTACTGCAGTATTTAAACATCTGTAGGTGCTGTTGAAAGCTGAAAGCGTGTGTTTACCCTGATAAAGGCTTTGCAGGGGCTTCTCTATGACAGTGGTGTAGTTTTTGAAGTCGTCCTCTGTCAACACACCTCCTTTAGCTTGAACCTGGCCACAAAAACACATAATATGATCTGTTAAATGCTGAATGATCTGTTATTAAACTCTTAAATAGCTAAAATGGTTTAAAAATAATAGCATATCACTAGTACTAAGATAACGATGGAGACGCACCACTGATGTCATTTCCTGTGTCAGGTTCCCGCTGTAGAACTCTGAGACTCCATTGGCTGCAATCCTGTCCAAAACCGCAGCTAAATCCAGCCGTTTGGTGAAGAGTCCCGCGGGGGGAGCCTGACCGTTCGGCAGGAACACGTCTCTGAACGCATCCGATACATTCTGCTCCTTCACTTCAGACAGCGCGTCAGCTGCGAGAGATCGTGCCAGTTAAACCACAGATATTACACGTACAGTCTTCCAGTGTACAGTGCGTGCTCTTCCAGCAGCTCACCCAGCTCATGCGTCAAATTGAATCCATTCCTTGCCACATCTGCGGCCATAGTGACCACGTCCTTCCAGACCATTCTAGAGGAGTGAGAAAACACTGATGATCAGCCATCGTTAACACTTATGCTGCGTTGGAAATCCTTTGTCTAGTTTGGTGTTCCTTGTTAAACTCTCATTGTAATGAAACACTTTTTATCAGCTTGTTTTCTTTAGCACTGGTTTTGTACTTCACTGGACTCATGCACCTCAGTGTGAAAAAATCATGCAATCCAATAGAAGGTGATATGGTTGGTCAATGCTTTCCTAATTAAACATCAACATGGATGCAACAGTGCATATTATAACAAATTCGTCAGGTTCTACAAGGTTCCTAGTCAAAATAAGCTGAGGTGTGAACCAGACGTTCATCTGTACCTCCCATAGAGCTGGTGAGCTTGGTGTAGTCCACTGATCATGCCAGGAACCGCCACTAACAGACCTGACTAACAGACAGAAAGACAGACACACATCACTGCAGAAACTGTGCTTGCTTTATTAATCCGCGTACAGTGTCATATGACGCACTTCCAGACAAGATGAAAGCAGATGAAGATAAACCTTTACCATTTGATTAGCGTGCAGCATCATGTCCTGGTGAATCCCGGAGGGAGCCGTCTCACGGAAGTCAATGACCCGGCTCTCATTCCTGCGCATGTCATGCACCAGCATCACGCCGCCGCTGGGAAGAGAATGAGACACATCTCTCACTGTTTCTCTTTCACCACCCACTAAATCCATTTCTCTAGCCCTGCACATGTGCCTTCCTGGAGTTCACCAGTCAATCTCCATGACCTTTCCAGTTAGAAGTGATTCACTGGAAAAGCATGTTTTTTCTGGCTAGACTTTCAATAGAACTCATTTAAACAATTACACCAAAAATGGACATTGCACACCATTTCACATTAATCTGTGACCAACACTCACAAAGAGATATCTGAAATGTGTCACAGCAGTCGAGGTGCTGCAGCAATGTACTGTACATAATAAAAAAAAATGCAATCTTTTATTTAAATCATGTAAATGTATTCTAACAGACCCTAAAATATAAGTTATAATAAGCAGAATATGGGCATCATAAATAGAGCTTTTCTAAATAAAATATTCAATTTTCCCATTAGAGTGGAACACTGTTTCCTTTTCTGTAATCTTCAAAGGGATATTTCACCCAAAAATGAGAATTCTGACCAAAACTTTGACACTTCGCAATGTTTTTTGTTCATTGAGACATGAATATCAATCAAGCTTTTTAATCCAAGTCTCCTGACGAGACACAATCACTTTATATGATGAACAGGTTTAATTTAGGCTTTTATTCACATATAAACATTGATCACATCAAGTATGGTAAGTGGGAGATAAACAGCACTTGCTTGATGCACAAGAACAAACCTTATTGCCTCCATTTACCAATTTTTCCTTTTAGGGTGAACCATCCTTTTAAAGGTTACCTTATAAAACATTTAAGAAAGAGCAACACCTAGTTGTTTCTTCCCATAAAACCTCCACCTGAATTACTGAGAGACCATCATGTTTCAAGAAATAGCTGAAGACACTTTTAACCCGTACGCACACACTCTGTACTTCTTCTCTTCTCTAACTCGCTTCCTAATCTAGTTGTCTAATAAAACCTGCTCTTCAACTGTTCCTCTTTTTGTAAGTGGCTTAGGATAAAAAGCAGCTGCTAAATACATAAATGTGAACAGACACCGCTGTGAAACTCGTACCCGCCGATGCCCGAGGTGTGGGGATGGATGATGCCCAGGCAGAGCGAAGCGGCTATAGCAGCATCAACGCTGGAGCCCTGTTTGGCCAGAACGTCAAAGCCCAGAGACGTGCAGCGGGCCACATCCGTCACCACCGCGGCCTGGTTATACACCTGAGGACAGAAGAGGCTAACATGAGGACAAGTTCTGTCCTGTAACACTCATCACCTGTCACAAGGTTCATTCTGTATTATTTTGTTGTGCTGTGTTCCTCCAGACCATTAGGGGGCAGTAGAAGCTCTACCATTTCTGAATAAAGGGATTAAGGATGCAGTAGAGTGAGTGGAAGATTCAGTTTGAACTCCACATGGTTTCTTGCTGAGCTGGTTTGAGATACATTTAGTTTGCTGTTCAACCGTAAATTTGATGTTTTATTTTCGTATTTGGTTTAATGCCTGCATGTTTACAACAGTACTGCTGTGTGAGTGCACAAATTAGCTGTTTTAATTTTGATGAATTATTGCAACTGCTCAAGGATTATACCCAAAGCATTCCCGGCCTCCTACTTCAAGGACTTCTACACTACAGAGATCATCTCATCATCAGATAAGACCGTTGACTTATTCATGCACTGCAACCATTGACCTGAACTGGTTTGGCTAATCTACAGTTTATGGGATATTCCCCTCTCAAGCCTTTGCACGTTCCCACTGGACATTGTTTATTTGTTTGTTTATTTATTTGTACGTCAGCCCATATGCACGTTTGTTTGTTTTTGCTTTGTAAACTTTTCTGGTATAGCAATTCCAGTCTTGAATAACTGGGACGGTTATAGTCCTTTTGGGAAAAAATATCCATCAAAATAATCTATTGGAATTTTTCTCTTTTTTTCACTTATTTTATCTTGCACCATCCAAAATGCATAAGTTGTAGTAAATAGCCAGGTTTTCAAACAAAGCTGCAAATGTGTGCAAAATTGAAATATCACAAAACATTTGCAAATAACCACAGTTTCCATATAATGAGTCCAAGAGAACAAAATAGTCACTTTCTGAAAAACTGGCACTAAATTTAAGAACAACAAAAAGTAGGAGAGCCCAATGAATACAATCATTTTCTTATATTACAAACCACTTGCACCTGAGCACGAGCAATTGAAACACAATAAATGCTGTCATTGATTTTGGAGATGGATGCTGCTGTTTGGTAAAGTTATAGTAAGTTAAAGTCCTCAATGGTCATATAAAACCACCCCCTTTTAAACCCGCTCGGTTGACAGCGAGCCGTTTCAGTGCATGTCTCTTTAAATGCTAATGAGCTCTGCTCATCTCTCTTCTGTGGAAGAGGAAAGGCCATTAGCAAATAATCAAAATAAATAATGTGTGAGGCTTCTGAACATACAGCTGGATCACAGACAGTGTGTCCCGATCCATTCGAGAGTTTTAACATTTTAGCAAGGCTTTGAGCAGGGCTTGAGCAATACGATGTCATATTGCTCAGAAAATCAAGACGTCTTGATAATTGAGACCATTTAGGTTTTTGAGGGATTAAAAAAAAAAAAAGTAATGAATGGATATTTATCATAGTTAATTCATGAAGAGCAGTGAGGGATTTCTCTTTTCCTTTGATTTACAACAGCGACAGACTGCAGCAGGTTTCACTTTAAGCGGCGCTGTCTCCCAGTTTTTGCAGTCATTTATGACTTTTTAACTTCTTTCAGACTGTGTTTACAGGTCACTCACCGATCACGGGTGTTTTGACCGTTTCGTGTGTTTTTGTTGCTGTACTTGCGCACTCTCTGAAGAGACTCTCTGTGTGCATGCATGAGCTGTGTGCCTGTGTTCACAGAGAATTAAGCTCTCTCTCTTTTTGTCTTATCATGAATAGTAGTGCTTCTCAGCACCTGTGGGTCTCCGAAGTAGATCTGCATGATGAGGGCCACGGTGACCCCTGTGGCGAAGGTCAGGCAGGCGGTGATGATGACGGTCAGCCCGTCCCGTGTGCAGGCGCAGTCCTGTGCCAGCGGGTCTCTGCTGGTCTCTCTCAGAGGAGACATGTCCCGACTGGCCAGGTCCGAGGCAGAGGAGGGCAGCCGCTGCAGTCGGGCCGACTTCAGGAACAGATCAGGGTCTGCACAGAGACGGGACAGGATTCAGCCGCTGTGAGGAGACCGTACTGTGATCAAACGCATTACCTGTGTCCTGCTCGCTGAGGAAGTTATCATCCTCCCTGCGTGATTTGAGCGTGTTGTCGGCTGAAGCTTCATCTTCTGGGAGTCTAGGGAAGCTGGTGATGCTCATGTAGTCCACAGGTGAGTACGCACCGCTCAGAGCCGTGTCCTTCTCCACCGTCACCCCTGCATCGGCTGCTGGAGTGTACATGATTCACCTGAAATCACCAACTGGAGTTCAGCACAAAGCTGATAGATCCACAGCACAATTATTCAGTATAACACACACAGTACTGCAGGGATGAGGTGTGTTTGTTGGCCAAAACCCGTAAACCAGTTGCATTCAGCACTTCTGGTTCCATCGTCCTTAAAGGACTCCAATCATGCCACTTTTTAACAAGATGTAATATAGGTTTAGCATTGGAGGGTTTTTGTTAAAAGTTAGCATTCGAATCATCACAATTAAAAGAACCAAAGACTTAAACTACTTCAGTCTGTGTGCACTGAATTTATTTAATAAACAAGTGTCACTATTTGAGTTGAATTAATGAAATAAATGAACTTGTCCATGACATTCTAATGTATTGAGATGCACCTGTACACAATGGGCAGCTGTGAGAGCATATAGTGACTTCTGTCTGCCTTCGTTTGACTGCATGTATTCGTATTCATTACTAGCTGACATGCAATCCTCTACCTTAAAGCATAAGGTTTTTTGCATTTTGTAAACTTCCTCTTTTCGTATAACTATGATGACTACTGGCATTGTACCCTGAACTGAATTAGTCAATATCTAATACAAAACAATCACAATCATCACTTCCAGTGTCACATTATAAATCAAGGCCTCCAAATCTTCTATTCCCTGACCGCAGTGAAGGCCTGGTGTGTTCCTGCATCACAAACAACAACAATCTGTCATGAAAACCAGTCGATATAAATCATAAACACTCCGTCATACCATACAGCGCAGGATGACGCTTCCTGGATTTAGGATATGACTGTAGTGTTCCAGATCAGCTCCGAGAGAGCGCAGGAGGATCCGTGTCGAGGGAACAGTGATAAATACACGCGTTATTCGTAACGATCACAATCAAAATAAAGCAGAGATGCGGTGAATTCCCCTCGGATCCGTGAAGGCTGTTCATACAGCAGCTGACTCAGTCTGTGCGTGTTTAACACGGATACACAGCACAAACCTGAGGAAGATCAGCTGACATCCTCAACGCCAAAGACGCAGGTGCGCGGGTGTTCACGCACACGACACGTTTACATCTTAATAGAACAAGACAAGATCTTGAGACGTTTCAGTTGTTTAACTATGCAACTTTAGTATTTTAATCTTACACCCCGCGTTAAAACGGGACGCAACGCCAAAGACGCCCGTCTGATGCTTCTGTTTACACCAGCACAATAGCAATAACGTTTTTAAATCCAGGGTTTTCATCATACTTACAGGTTTAATCCACAGTCCTGTTCCTTTGTCACATATAGAAGCTGAATTTGTGCATTTATTCCTTGATGAATGAATCTGACACTGCGCATGCGCGCTCCGGCTGAAGAGAAGCGGATCCTGCCGAGCAGGTTACTCCTCTGTTTGTGTCTACTTACTAAAGCACGAACAACACACACCGTGTTTCTCAGGAATATGGACGGTGTCGGTGTAATTGTTAATTTTACAGTTCAGCTATGTCTTATTTTTATAGCAACACAAACTGATTGTGTCTTGTTTGCATTCAATCGTTGTCAGGTGGAATATTTTATATACCACATATATTTACATATACAAACTATTTTATGTTTTACAGTAATTTACTTTATTCAGGCATTATTTCAAGTCTTTTGCATGAAGACAGAAGCATGCAGGTAAATAACGAGTCCAGATTGCAGTTGCATCCTGAGTGTTTATTGTAATTGTCTGGTACCTGCATTTCTGCAAGGACGCTGGAAACCCATCAGAGGATTTTGCATAGGTCTCTGGTGCCCATGTCAAATGGATGAAACAGTCGGCACATCATGAAAACCATGCAGAACAGTGAAAGGCACAATCACTATAGATATCATGATACACCAATCATTTTTTAATACTCTATTTGTACTTTGTTACTAAGGTGAACATCTCTTCTAATAACAATATGAGGAAAAAATACAAGCATATTTATTTTTGTAGTCTTTTCTTGTTTCATGTTTTCAGTCAACCCTTAAATCAAATAAATATCGCTATGAGGCCTAATGGATATCATTCTACTCCCAAAAGTTAAATGAATCATATTGAATACACACACACACACACACACACAGAAAAATAACACACGAGTGTACATTGCCCAGTTGTTGCGCTGAACAGCAGTGGTGGATCTGTTCAGAGGCCAGAGATCACTGAATGTATGTTCATTATGCGATATTGCCGTGTCCACTTCATCTAACATGTAGAACCAATGCAAATAGAAGACGAGCTTCAAGTGGACGATGTTAAGGACCCTTGTAAGGCTACAGGGCTTTGGATTTTCCTAGATACACCACTGACATTCGTACTGCACTCTCTGTGGAGTCAATATAAGTTTAAAAAGAAAACAAAGAAATAAAAGCATATTTAGATTTACATTATAGTTACATTATGTTGTTAATAGATAGATAGCCTACTACGATAATAGCTGTACAGATTTTGGCAGGTGATAGGAAAGACTACAAGAAGAACTCTTTAAATGATTCAACACTAATCTGACAGAAGAATAAAAGAAAATTGCATGTGAAATCAAATCCTCTTAATGCAAAAGAGCTCTATGGTGGTACTGACAACATGGCAAACGTTGGTTCCTATCATAAAATACCCAATAAGAACATGTGCTCAAGTTTTTGGAGCAACGTATGGTTAAACGATACCATGAAAACTGGAAGGTGATGTTTCAAAATTAAAATAATGCAAACACTGAACTGTAAATAGTTTGCAATTACATACATTTGAATGCAACTTTACCTCTTAATGTAGCTTTTTTTCTCCAACTCATGCATGTTGGCATCTCATTCAACATTGCAAACGAAACAGCATACAGCTAAATACCATGATTCTCCATACAACGTAAGACAGTGCAAACTTCTCAAAGTCTCAAAATATGTACAAACAGTCATAATTATATATTTTAAGCACCATTGTTAGTCTATTCATTACTGAATACACATGTAAGATAGATCACAACGTGGTGGATGCATTTCCTGTAAATGTGCCGAGAGTATTCGCTGACTATCAAGGAAGAGCACATTTTAGGATTCAACGTATGCGTTCGTGTGAGTGCATGTGTGCTGGGTCCAGCAAAAGAGAGACGCTGACCCAGCAACCGCTGACAGACATCAGAATACAATAAAGATGTCAAGCACATTCGTATAATCAGTATTTAAGAGGTATGATGAAATGCACATAATGACATTATCTGAAAAACGGATGTTTTGAGAAACTGAGAAATGGTCATGGGAGACGTTTTCATTTGTTGTCTCTGTGGTCACAGTGATTTCACACACAGTGAAAGCATTAAGTGCTGGACAGGGGAACTTTCAAGCTACACTGAAAGCTTTGCAGTGGACAAGCATATGATTTTTCTTTCTTTCTTTCTTTTTTTTTTTGTGGAGCATCAGGTCAGTCTCACAATAACTTGTATAAACATTGCATCCCAAAATCTAAAGTAACTATATTTTGCAGATTATGAAATTCACCAAACAGTAATCCTGCATGAAGCAAATAAAGAGTCACAATCGATACTATCCTGCACATTCTCTAAGCAATTATATCCACAGTCTACGGCAACCTCTCGTCAGCTCTAAGCTGATCTGTAAAGACATTGCACATTGCCCCGATACTCCTGCGATTGCTTCCTAATAGATTAGATGTTGACAGGGAAGCTATCATGTCATGTTTTACGGAAATGCTAAATCGCTATATCCCTAAAAGATAATTGAAAAAGAATAATTAGTCTTCTTAGTAATATGTTGTTGTTGTTATATGAGTACTATCCATGATGGACTCCTCTGTCAGTTTACATGAAGGCTCGTTTTCTAAATCTAGTGAGCTAGATACCTTGAGAAGCTGCCTCAAGAGACATAAATAAAAATATATATTAATAGAGTTTGATGGTAACATGTTGCCTTTTTGGTACTAAACGAATGACTAAATACACAAGCGTTTTGATGCTTACAGTTGATTCTAATAGAATTTAATGTTAGCATGTTGCTAAGCTAAGGCAAGGCAATGCTCTAATAAGCTCAAATGATCATAGCACATCTAAATATTGTTTGTAAATATCTATTTATAAATGCACTGGGGTATTTTTTCCCATTCAGACTATGTATAAAATTGACAGTGCCCACTTTCTCCACCATCTAGAATTGATTTCTTCTTTTTCTTGGAAGGATTCGGCCTTGTTTAGGTTTACTAGGTTTAGGAGCAGAGGTCATTCAAAAGCAAGCAATTAAATGAAATAGTTTGGGAGTTGAATTACTTTGGAAAGTTAGCACCACTATGCTGAAAATCAGGCAGCAACATCTGCTTTGAAATGACCTCTTAACAAACAATTCTGGCTAGATCTGTCTTAATCTGCAAACTCTCAACTGCATGCATCTGCTAACTATTCTTGCTCGCACTTTATCTACATACTTTTCATTCTTGCTGTCTTAAAGAGAACTTTTCATTGCTGTAGTAGCTTTTTGTTCTCTTAGTGTGATGTGATCTCAGGATCTTATTTCTATGAAGCATTCAGTGGTTGGATTTTTGACAATTTAACCTGATTATGTTTCAACGAATAGTGTCAATGTACCTAAAGTGTCACTGTTATACATTTAGAGGGATGTATGTCCTTTTCAGCTACACACCCAGATAGGGAAACTGATTTAGGTGTTATTGGAGGTACATGGCCATTTAAGCGAATACATTAATCGTCTTAGAGTAATTGTGCTTGGTAGTGGGTTTCCAGATAAGAATGAAAAGAGGATAAACTGGCTTGTGCTCAAAGACAAACCTGATTAATATGAAAATGAATAACATTATGGACATAACCAGTAAAAGCAAAAGGAGAACTTGAGAAGGTAGGGGATTCGTTGGGAGGTGTGGGTTATAATGCCCTCAATGTAAACTTTAATGCATCAGTGGCTGAAGTTGCGCTGGCACGGTTGGTGCAGGAAGGAGTTGCGGGTGTGGGTTGCGCGCCGTTGCACCTGTTCACGCACACGGTTTTGGCGCTGCATGCGGTTGCGTGCCAGTTGGCGACGCTCAGTGCGGGCTTTGGCCCTCTGGACCCTGGAGACCTGGGTGACTTTGGCCAGGGCCCCTGCCTGTGCGGCTGCTCCTCGGGTCACTCGTGTGGGCATGCTGCTCCTGGTCATTACGGGTGCTGCTGATTCAGACATCCTGCTGGAACAGTGCAGATAGGAGGAGGAATGGGAGTGTATATGAAAAGAGAAGATAAGATGGAAGACAAAATTAGGACCGTGTCCAAGTTTTCTTATTCAGTCAGGGGTATCCAGTCCTGCTCCTGGAGAGCCAAAGCCCTGCAGAGTTTATCTCTAGTTCGCTCCAACACACTTTGATCAGCTAACTCGGGTATGTTTAACTGGGGATGGAGATCAACTCTGCAAGAGGCCAATGAGGACCAGGACTAGACCCTCCTGGTGTAAGTGCTGACATATCCTAGTTCCTTTCCTGTTCCTGAAAAGCCAATGTCCTGCAGAGTTTAGCTCCAACCAACCCCAACACAAACATGCTTGCCTAAAGGTTTCAAGTGAAGATTGTGTTTAGTTGGTCCAGGTGTGTTTAATTAAGGTTGATAAACTCTGCAGGAAAGCGGCCCTCCAGGAACTGATTTGGACACCCGTCTTACAATATTTATTACCTACAGATGTTGAATGCATTGGTTTATAGATGTACAACAACAGTAATTAACAGCTAATTTAAGTGGTTGGTTTTTTCGGTTAGGAATGTCTGATCTTCATGATAAAGAGAGTATTATGGCAGTGTACATTTAAGAGGCAGTGTTCCCAATTCTGTAAACAATCATCCACCAGGTGGTACCATAATTCGTGAATTTCTAATAGGCTATGTCTGAAAGCAAAAAAAATCAGGCAATGGATATGCAGACAGCATTTTCACATGAAAGTACCCCCATAATTGATTTTGAACAGGTAGCTTAATAATGATCTACAACATACAGATACTCCGATATCACCAGACTCTGGTGATAACTAAGCAGATTTTTAATAATAGTAGTACAAATTACTTGTTAGAAATGACATCAAATGTGGGAAAGTGGGTCAAAAACATACTTTTAAACAAACTGACAGCCAACTACATCTTTCAGGCACCATATATATATTTTTAGCTCAACTGTCACGAAATAGAATTCATAAAATCGTGGGATATCATAGACAGTGAAGGATATATCTGAGCTGCCTTTAGAAAACGATCACATGAAGGTATCACAGCAGACTGGATGTGACTTGATAATTGGATTCGGACATGCCTTGTTGCTTTCTTATCTCTGTATGCTGGCTACGTCTTTCAGATGTATTACCATATTATGTACTAACTAGGCCAGGTCTAGGTAACTCTGGTCCTTGAGATCCACTGTCCTGCAGAGTTGAGCTCCAACCTTGATCAAACTGACGTGACTTCAGCTTTCTTGTAATCCTGAAGACCTTGATTAGCTTGTTCAGGTGTTCGATTAAGGTTGGAGCAAAACTCATAAGCTGCATTTCCGTTACCCTTCAAATACGCCTATTGGAAAGACGTCAATTTTATGAAAGCTCCCATATATTGCAAAAAAAAAGTTTTTCAGGAAATTGGAAAAATGATGATTTCACAAAATTGCAATGGAAACGGTTATTTCGCATTTTCACATGATCATTTTTTATGTGCTATGATCTCAAAGAAACCCCTCATACGTGGCCGCTCTCAAGTATAAGGGGCTTTTCTTGTCATTAATGCATGGATAACCTCTTTAATACAGTGAATTACAGCTCCGACACGGCCACTGTGATTGTGTTCATACGCAGCCGAGGCATGTTTCAGAAGTATCCCAAAAAAGGGTCTCTCTGCGCTGCTTCTCTTGAAATACACGCCTACATCTCCTTCGATTAAAAGTAAAGTCTATAACGGTGGCTGCAATATATGTAAACCTACCATTAATTATTGTGAGAGGAAAAAATTTAAGTTTTGGTCACATAGCATGGAAACAATTCAAACGCAGTCATTTTGCAGTGTTTTTTTAATCAATATTTATATAAAATATTGCAAAGGTTTTGCCCAAATCTGTAATGGAAACGCACCTATAGAACCCCTGAACCCAATAAAATGTCAACACCAGCAAGCAATAAATCAAGATTAATCTAGGGCTGTCCAAACTTGGTCCTGGAGGGCCTTCAGAGTTTACCTTCTGCTTGACTCAACACACCTGCCTGCAAGTTTCCAGTTTTCCCAGTAAGACCTTGATTAGCTGGTTCAGGTGTGTTTAACTGGGGATTGGAGCTTGCATGCATCTCACTGCAGAAAAGAGCGTAAACAGAAGTGAAATGTACCTGACACTGCCGGCCAGGCTGGTGGTGCTCTCTTCCTCCGCAGGGAGAGGGCCAGCGGAGACGTACACAGACATGCTGGGGTGCTCGATGAGGAGGTCCTCCATGGGGCTGGCCTCCGCCGTGGCTCCCTCTGCAGTAAAACAGGGCGGAGGGGTGACAAACCAGCTCTCATCCATGCTGCAGGAACATGATCCCTGCTCTCTTAACAACACATTCACTTCGACTGACTCAAGGTGAGAGAAGGAGGCGGGATCAGGAGGGGAGGGAGCATGTGCTGCCTGTGTCCTGCCTGCTCTACTCCTGCGGTTTCTGCAGGTGGGAGGAGAGGGGCTGCATATCTGAGATGCATGACATTCACTGCGGGGACGGCCACATGCCTCTGGCCCATCCTCACCTTCAGTGAAGTAGGAAGTGATAGAAGACAGAACAGGGTGTGTTCCCAGAATATGAAAGGTTTGGTTGAAGCCATGCGAATGGGGGATGCCAGTACCATGAGCACACATACCAATAAGAGGAATTCATTCAAATATGGACAAATGAGAAGGGATACAAAAACAACAGAAAAACATAGAAAATACTACCATTAGTTGCTTTAAGGCCCTTTTAAATTATCATGATCTATTCATCATGTACTACTAAGTCACAACAACCTGGTTCCAAAACCATAGCATAATGGCAGTCTGAAGAGAGGACGAGGTCAAATTTACCGAACCTCCCATAGACGCTAGATTAGAAACACCCTCCCTTCAGCATTAACTAGTTTTTTGTTTTGTTTTTGTCATTTGATGCAAATGTAATACAATACAAAGAATAGTGTTATAAATGTACATACATTTAAAAATACAAATTTGAAAAACTTTAGAGGATTCATGATGCCGTTTAAGCTTTCCATGGAGACGGCTATTCATGCTTTCATTACCTCTTGCCTGGATTATTGCAATTCCCTTTATTTTGGTATATATGTCCTAAATGGCATGCTTACAGGTTGTTCAAAATGCTGCGGCGAGATTCCTGAAGGGAAGAACATTTTTATTTATCATGCTAGCCCCTTTCTGAGATCTCTTCACCGGCTTACGATTCATTTTAGAATTGAGTTGAAAATTTTATTACTGGTGTGTAAATCATTAAATGACTTGGCACCTTCTTACATGTCCGATCTACTTCAACTGTACTCTCCCACCAGAAGTAAACTCCTGCAGATACCCAGAACACGGCTAAAATCGAGTGGAAAGCGAGCCTTTGAAGTGGCTGACCTGACACTGTGGAACAAGCCCAGACTCTATATTAGATCGGCTTCCACTTTGTCTGAGTTCAAATCATGTCTCAAAACGTATTTATTCTCTATTGCTGTTTGTTTATAATGTTCGGTTTTACTGTTTTGCTGCTATCAGTGTATTCAAACTTTTTTAATTTGATATTTTCTGTACAGCACTTTGGTCTTATAACTGTGTGCACTATAAATAAACTAAACTTGAACTGATGACTGTTGAACGTGTCAACACAGTTATGTATAAAGGGTCCATGGGACACAGTATTGCTGCACTTACTTGACCATTGGAGACAGTTGGGAGGGACTATCACAAATAATGGCTAAAGAGGGGGATTGTCACGGGAATTACACACTTCAAGCCTCAGATCCCAGGGGTTGATACATTTACCTGTTTAATCCAGATTACTATTTCAGGTAGTTTTACTAATTTAGGGATATGTAAGTGCCAATAGCCTAGTAGCTATAGTACTGAGGTTCTGGAGCACACATTGGCGCTGGCGCTGGCTCACGCAGCAGAGATAACATGGGGGATCTAGTATTTCTGAATTGTATTCATACTCATATTCATACTACAGTGAACATATTTAATGCTTTCAAATCACATGTAGTACCTGATAGACAGTATGCGATTTTGGACTATAGGTCCTTGCAAACTTTTTCATATTCACAATCCTTTCCTATTAAAGTTATGTTATGGATGCGAAAACCCCCCAAAAATCGAACCTGATGCAAATTGTTTTATGATGGATGAAAGTTTCTGTGGCAATGTGTAAACATGATTGCCACAACGTGAGGTCGTGTTTTTTTTTTTTTTTACAGGAATTATGGACTGTGTGCACTAACGTTATGATGGTAGTTGAACTGAAATTTAAAAAATATGCTAATTTCGTTGCTTTTTATGTTCACCATTAGCACCATTTACATTCTGTACATGCTGTATGGCACATTTTGAACTCAACGACACATGAAATTGAGCTGTGCAGCTAAAAGTATTTATATTTACATTCAAAGAGTTTGTTTTGGGCCTTAGAGTATCACATCTTTAGCTTAGCAAAATGCTATTTTTAGCATTTGATGATTGATGTGGGCTTTGCCTGAGGATTGCTATTTGCATGTTATGCATACATGACTGTTAAAGCAGCTGGTGGCTATGAAAAGCATTTCAGACCGGGCTCCATGGTGTTTGTGATGATGCCTCACAAGCTGCCAGTTAACTGGGTTTTGGAACCAAGCCAATGTTTTCCAAATAAATAAAGATTAATTCATTACATTCAGTAGATTTTTGCCTTTTTACTCTGACATACTCTTCAAATTTGAAACTAACTTAAATATAATTATTTTCTTGCCTTTATTTTGTTAACCGTATAGATGTAGGTCCCATTAAAGGCAGTGGGTTTTGTGGTTTGTGATGGACACTCACCGTGCAGACTGACCAGGAGCCATCCCTCTTCATCAGCCTCAGACACACAGGGCTTTGGTCCCTTCAGATCTGGAGTAACTTCTTCCTCGCTTCCAAAGAACAAACTGGTGAACCGCTGGAACATGGCTGCCTCGGAGGTCAAAGGTCACAGTTTTTTTTTTCCTGAGGGATAGGTTTTTTTTTTTTTTTTTAAATAGCTGTTTAATTAACTAAAGAGGCTAGTTTTTTTGTATTTTTTCAGTGATGTAACAGATGGCAGGTTGATCACAGGTGTACTGGCCTTTTTTGAGTCTTCAGAGAAGGCGCAATATAATATAAGGTCTCACTTGGTGCAGAGATCTACATTTGACAAAGACAGAAATAAAGAAGAACAGAACTGGTCAAGAAAACCATATCATAAAATAAAACTAAAAAAACAAACAAACATAAAAATAACATGTAGCAACCGTATGAGTACTGTTACATGATGGGGGAAGTCGTGGCCTAGTGGTTAGAGAGTTTGACTCCTAATCCTAGGGTTGTGGGTTTGAACCCCAGGCCGACAATACCACGACTGAGGTGCCCTTGAGCAAGGCACCCAATCCCCAACTGTTCCTGGGCTTATTAATAATTTACACACACACATATATATATATATAGTGCTGTCAAGCAATTAATCGTGATTTCTTTACATAATATGTGTGTACTATATATATTTATTATGTGTATATAAAAACGAGCACATGTATACATTTAAAAGTGTTGTTTATATATTAAATTTATAAATAATATAACATAAGAATATAAATGTACATGTAAATATTTTCTAAATATATACTGTATATGTGTGTATATGTATATGTATAATAAATACACACACAGAGAGAGAATTGGTGTTTGGGGTGAAAATATACTTTATGTGAAATATAACCAGTATCTATCTGTCTGTCTCTGTTCATCCATGTCATCAATTACATTTCAATCATTTTAAATTAATTGTTCCTGTAGCTCAATAAGTAGAGCAATGAGGGTTCGATTCCCCAGGAACACATGATAGGTAAAAAATAGATAGCCTGAATGCACTGTAAGTCGCTTTGGATAAAAGCCTCTGCTAAATACATAAATTGTATTTAATTTAATTTTAAATTAACGTATTCATTTATGTAAGAACCTTATGATCCTATTTGTTTTTGCATCTCATTCACTGAACTGGGAAAAAAAAGTCCCAATGGCTCCCCTTGCAGGCGAGCTTTAACCACTCGTCAGTGGGCGGGGCTTCAGATGCGCAGCCCTGCGTGGGGGTGACGTCACAGGCGCAACTGACACCGCCCTCGAAGACTAGCGGACAGAGTATGAACAACAGCAAGGAAGCAGGGTCATTTTGACAGAAATCAGCAAAAACAACCCCGTTTATGATCTATGGCTTTAGCAACAAGATATAAAAACAGCCCCCCCAAGATAAACCGAATGCATTCACCAAAGACGTTTCACGTTTACGTTTAATTAAAATGAATTTATCGTTCGTCTGACAGATACTGCTTGAAAAACAACACCGAATCCTGTGTTTACAGATGAATCCAAGGCAACCGTGGTCATATATTTTTGAAAAACGGCAAATAAAAAAGCATAACAGGAGTATTTAATACTGAGAGAGAGAAAGAGAGAGAGAGAGAAGGGTGAGGGTCACAGCAATGACAGATCGGATCAGGGTATTACCAGCTCTCAGATCACTCATATAACCACATCAGCTCTAAAAAACCACAATCTCTTCAGTGATAGAGCTGCTTTCATCGAGATCCGACGGTTTGTGACGAGGTGCTTGTCCATAACGCTAAAGATCAGAGATCAAAAACACTGCAAACAAAACGTTGACTTGAACACAATATTGTAATGAATGCGATTTTAAAACCACATCGACTGGCCTCGGTGTCTGCTGTGAATGCGATCTGTCACGAGAGTAATGATGATGATGTCGTATGACAGGAATGACAACAGAATAAAGCACCGTAAATACAGACCCATTTATGGAGCATCTACAGTTTTTGGCAGCTCTGCGCTTGATTTCTTCGAGGCAGGTCTAAACTAGTCCAGCTTCAACAGACGGACTAATAAATTATAAAATAGAAGAGAGGCAGCATCTTACCTGTCTTAGATGCAAAATTATTCAAGTTGTAAACGCGACGACCACACAATAAAAAAACACAAAAATCTTAAAGCATAGCTTTAGGTGTTCTTTTTGTATGAGGTAGTAATTTCACAAAAAAAGAAAAAGTGCTTCTTCTTAGAAGAAATCTGCGTGTAAATGTTGTTTTACACGTCGCTTCAGCCGTAGCATCTGCAGCTTGTGTTTGTGTTTGATGTTATTGCTTCGCCCAGCTGATCCGCAGATCACAATACAGACCGCGTACAAACAGCTGATTGAGTGACGTCACGGCGCTCGTAGCAACGGCCTGGCCCCGCCCACTGCGGCCGCTGCACCAATCAGAGGTTTACACCAGAGTGAAGCGGATAGAGTGTCCTCGACGTCATTGTAGTTTAAAACATCGCTTATGAAATCGAATAAGTTTACACCTAGCCTTAAAGCGGACAGCTTCTAGAATAGCTTGCGTTGTTTTGTTTTGCATAGAATAATTCTGACAAAGAATAAGGTTATTAGATACACATCTCTTCCATCTTTATTTGACCCTCTAACTTTAGCACTCACTATTCAAATTTTATTATTTAAAAAAAATCTAACTAGCTTTCTAATCTTGTTTTATTCTGTCTGTTTTATCTTCATTTATTATACAATTAACAAAAAACAAACAAACCAAAAAATACCTCTAACACAAGCTTGCTCTGTTCTATCTGTTGTCTTGTTATTTATTATATTATTTAAAAGCCCATGATACGTGTAATGTGTTAATCTAACTTATTTATCATTGCTCTTCTGTTGTATTTGATTGCTTCCATTTTTATCATTTGTAAGTCGCTTTGGATAAAAGTGTCTGCTGAATAAATGTAATATAAATGAGATGTTTCAGCTTTGCTAGATAAAAATAATGATATTAACTGTGTAAAGTCGTTAAAACTGTAGAGTCAGAGTTGTGTTTATGGACTGATTTCATAGGCTTTATATTATATGTAACCCTGGACCACAAAACCAGTCAGATGTATATCGTATATGTCACATTAATGTTGAATAAACAATCTTTCATTGATGTATGTTTTGTTAAGAGGAAGATATTTATCTGTATGGAACATGATCTTTACTTACTATCCTAATTATTTTTTGGCATAAAAGAAAAATGGATAATTTCGATACACACAGTGTATTGTTGGCTATTGCTACAAATATACCTGTGCTGTGACTGGTTCTGTGCTCCAGGGTCAAGGTCACAGATTGTCATTGCCTTTGGCTTGTCTGAGATGCCTGTTTGAAACATGTCCCTGGTACTGCAGGTAATATGATGGTGTTATGTGAGCTCTGTCTCTTTAAACAGGGTTTTTAAATATTGTCTGTCCCTCCCTCTCCACGTTCCTGCTATGGGGCGGGACTTAGACAAGATCAACCAATCACAATTCCTGGTCTGAAAACTGACATGTCAGCAACCTATGGGTATTTGGAAAGCCTTTGAAGTTTGACTGGCGTTTTCAACCTTCAGGATCTTTAGATAGTAACTCGTATTATTCTTATTTGCATATTTGTTCTAACACTGCAGACATGTAACAATTGTATGGTAATTACGCATTACTAGACGATATTAGCAATAACATTTTTTAATTGAATGTATTTTAGGATTATAGGAAAGACACATTTATAGATCAGGATATGGTAAAGACTTTTTAAGTGGCCTCTTTTGATTTGGGTCAGTTTATCTAGCAGCTCAAAATCCTAGTAATCACTTAATGTGCTTGTACCTAATAAAACATTTTAGTAACAGAGTGTGTGTGTGTGTGTGTGTATGTATGTATATATGTATATATATAAATATATACACACACACAGGAAACTTTTACTAGTTTCCATTCACTGCTATAGAAATTTACCCAATTATTACATCTTTTGCATCTGCGATAAAGGTCCTATCGTCTGTGAAATGTGATTTGTAACCATTCCCACAGTCCATATTCTAGAGATGATACTACTACATATATCAAAACAATGACACCTTTCCCATAATTCCTGCCCTTATCTGAGTCACTGGTGACTGGTCTTCTACACCCTGGATGGGGTTGTCCTTAATGAAATAAGAACAATGAACTTGGACATGATCCTACATAAAGCTGCTAGAACAATAATTAAAATGAAAACTGAATGAGCAGAGACAAAAGCCTCCAGCCTGTGCTTTTATCTCACACCTGCCCTCAGAATCAAACAGGTATGACATGTGATATTACATATTGAGCAAGCAGTGTGTTCTTGTCATTAACTGGGATGTTTTACAAGCATAAATGTTTACACACACACACAAACACACAGAAGGACTCTCCATAAACATATTGATTTTATATGTAATATAATAGGTCCTGCTATTGCTAATGATAATATGCACAACAACACATAAGACAATTACAGATTAATTTGAATTTAGGGAGGCAGAACTACAATCACATAACTACTGTATTTAATATTTCTCTACATATATAACACATCTATCAGATTTTGTCATCCATAAACATACTATCATACACACGGGTTAACTTATTACTTTCATAAACATCACATAATATGAACAACAAATGTCAATATAATAATCATTCATGCCACCTGTATAAATGTGTATTTATTTATATTTGTATAATTGATTCCACTCCATTCATTACAATTCCATTTCTCCTCTGAGAAGAAGAACCCCTTAAGCCCCTGTATAGTTTTTAAAAAGTTCTCTAACTTTCTTGGTATAGTCCAGTAAAGGATTAAAAATCAACATTAAAATACAGTGTGTTTCCTGAAGTCTGTCAGGATTATGGACTGTCTGTGTTGTGTCCGTGACCCAGTTTCCCCATGTATGATTGTGTTCACCTGTGCCTCATTATCCTGTGTATTTAAGTCCTAGTTTGTTCTGTCTGTCTCTGTCAAGTCTACTTTGTTGTGTTCGTGTGTCTTCTCCAGTTCCCTGTGTGGATATACCCAGTGTTTTTGGATTTATTAAAGACGATTTTGATTATCCACGGCTCTGTGTTCCTTCCAGCAGCGATCGTGACAAAGATAATGTGGTTCTCAGCCTTTATGCCCCCAAGGACCCCCATAAGGAAATATTCCAGGGCCCCCACAAGATGTTGACCTCAGAAAAGCATAAAAGTGATTCAGAACAGATTTTGCAATTGTAGTAAATTCCAATTCATATAAAACATATGGGAGTGGAGTAACATATCTAAAATCTGAGGAGGAAAATGGGGTTCCTCTAATGGTTCCACATAGCACCTTTTGACACCATTGGCCTTAAAAGTGGTTCCTGATTACAAGCCAGTGAACCACGTTTTGTGCTATTTAGCATCATTTTACTTTTAAGTGTATATTAGCATCATTTATTGCTTGTTTTGGAATCTGACGAGTCACTTCATCCAGTCTCATTCTGTTAATTCAAGATGCACTCTTCAATCAAAAAGGAGCCAATTCTTAAATTGGAAATTTCTCCCAACCCTTGTGAAAACACAGTGGTTCCTTGTTTCTTTCACAACATTGCTTTGTTTCTTTAAGCAATATCAACTTGTGACTCAACCAATGGCGTGACTTTGGGGTGGAACGAGTGTTTGGAAAACCTGTTTGGAAACCACTATTGCTGCAGAAACTTCACACCACAGCTTTAAAGGGGTCATGAACTGCCTTTGTTTTTATTTTGTACTGTTCTCAGAGGTCCCCTAATAATGTTATCAAGATTTTTGCATCAAAAACATCACAATTTATAAGTAATAGGCTATTTTCTGTCCTGTTTTTGTCCACTCTCATCAGAAGCTCTGGAGGAAAGTAGACTCAGAAGTAAACGCCACTGCTATGATTGACTAATATCTGAGTATGATTGACAGTCATCCTTCACAGATAGACACAGCAGTGATTTAAATTAAAAATGCATACATTCTCGGTACATATCAAACGATCTGTAATAACAGACAAAGCAATAGTGATCATCTTTTAGTTTCAATCTTTCTGAAAATCCTGCATTGAAGTGTGCCTTGTTTGTAAACGAATCGGCGGGAACAAATGAAGTGAACAAAAGAGCAAGTTCTTAATGATGCGTTCTGGATCTTCTGAAACTTACAGGATGTTTTTATGTTTTGGTTTCTAAGTTCATGACCCCTTTCAAACATTCCTAGAGACATCAGATTCTTGACATGCATACATTCTGTACTTGTTTCCCAGCTATTTCCTCGAGCGTTTGTCTGGCAGGTGTTTTTTCTGAGTGGGTGAAAGTTCACTGTGCGGCGGTGTTATATTATGAACTCCAGCAGCCTGTACACAACACTTGACTGGAGTGACTGACTCTCCTCGCTCTTCATGAGGATCACACAAACCCAAGCCTCTTATACTGGTAAGAAAATGCACATTTAGTTTGTTTAGTAACTAGCTTATGAGGATTTGCAAATAGGATCCTAAGTGGCTGTGGAAGACTTTCCCTGCAGATGGCAGATAGCAGAGAGATAGACGGCTGTTTTGAGCACAAACACAACAACCGCTGATTTTACTGTAGCTCTCTACCCTTGAAATTGCCTTCATGGCCTTCTTAACCTTTCCAGCTTCCTCACTAAACCGGCTGAAGTGCTGGAGGAGGAGCCAGATGAAACTCAAATACAGGACAGACTCTGGGGAAACACATCAACACAAATGCCTGCGAGAGGACGATCCTATCTCTTTTCATTCAGTCACTTACACACCTGAGTTACATTCAATAGAGGATCTTCCTTATTCAACTATGTTAGGAATTCAGACTATGTATTTTGTAATTTAAACAAACGTCTTGGCTGTTTGGATCAGCAGTCATGTTTAGGATCCGGACATAATATGTATCTCTTTGTTAATCTCAACTGACTGTCACCTTTAAAGAACAGAAATGTTTGTAGACCGAGAGAGTCCATTAGAAGCTGTACTTCATGCCCATTTCTCTCTCGTTTATTGGTAATTCTTGATAAGACTGAGGTCATTTCTGGGGCCTGCTGGTTGTCTCTGCTCTCACTCTTTATCTGTAGAGTTCACATGGAGCGTTTTCGGTCTGAGAGGGATATGATGACATGCGGTAATCTACTGTAGCTGCAAGACTTGCATGGTGCTCTTAAAAATAAAATGGCAGATAGCTCTTTGAACAAGTCTTTGAGAAATTTAAATTTTAAGAACTCATGTTGTTCCAAACATGTATGAGTTTAATTTCTTCAATATAAAATAAAATATTTTGTAATTTTCTAATTTTGTCTAGTTTAAGTTCCAAATTCTAAATGGTGCACTCTTGAAAAAATTAATCTCAAAAAGCTTTTTTTCTTTTTCTTCACAGCAATGCCATAAACATAAAATTTCAGAGAACAGTTCTCCCACATGGCATATATATATATATATATATATATATATATATATATATATATATATATATATATATATATATATATATATATATATATATATATATATATATATATATATATATATGATTTATTTATTTTTTTGTGGCCAACATATATTTGAAATATATACTAAATATATGTTACAAACAATGAAGCTCACTGAAATATATATATTTGAAATGGAAAATTTATTTAGTTTCAACCTTCATATACCAAAATACAATTAAATATTTAAGGGACATGAAAACACATTTCCAGACCAGTAGCCTACATTTAGGCTAAATACAAATGTGGACGGGCCTACTAGAGAACAAATGTAGATTTATAATCATTTAATCATTCTTAAAATATGTATATATTAATATTGCATTTTTTGGAGCATTTTTAATTGTTTTTGACAATTTTTTCTATATTTTTGAAAATATGTTTTAAATATAATTTCAAAAATATACAAATGGCAAAAAATGTAATTGTAACCTTTTGTAGAATGGAACATTTCCATAAAGGTTCTTCATGAAGCGATCAGTTCCAATAAAGAACCTTGAGTATACTGTATAGGCTATTGCTAATAAATATTTAAAAATCTGTTTATATTCATATATTTTCAGTAGGGTTTTTTATCTTTTTTTTTTTCAGTTCAGTGCTCTTTACAAGATATATTTGGCATAAGTATATTTCAGACGGAAAAAAAAAATAGCTTCATGTGCTGTGGAGTCCAATATTGTTTTCTTCAGTTTAACATGATAAAAAGACAATAATAAAACTGTCTTTGAGTTACACTGAATGAGGGAGCTGGGTCAGTTCTAGTAACCGGAATATCACAGACACTCGAGGATGGGGTTTTTGACCTGGGCCTGGAGCAACACTCAAGCCACCACAACACCATAATAAATACAGGCTACATGAATATCATAAAGAGCATAGATAATATCAGAAGATGCTAAAGTCTAGCTGGATTTACAAGAGCTCAAGTAGTAAAACAAAATCCAGAAAGGGAAGCAAGCAGAGTAGACTACAGAGGAAGAGTGAAGAGACATTTTATTATCTACTGCAGCATTTGCATTGAACTCTGAGTGCTGAGACTCGAGTAAACAGCGATGAGAAAGACTCGCTTGTGCTACTCCTGCTGCACTGTTGTCTCCGCTCGGGGTCCGGCCATCCGATGTGTCCACACGACTGGAACAAACCATCCCAGAGGAATGCCCTTGGCAGGAATATGAAGCACACAGAGGACCAAAAGAACAGCTTGGACAGCACTGACTTCATAAAAACATATCTTCCTGCTCTTATCATCATGCACGATTCATCAGTGCACATTATTCTAACAAAAAACTAATAAAAGTTTGTCTTCCTAATCTTTCAGCAAAATGCAATGTAATGTTCCCGTGGGACTGACGTCAGCAACTATTTGTCTTCCCCTCCCGTCCAAACACCTGTCATATAGAGACCACCTTTCATTTTACAACTAGATTTGAGTAATGAAGCTGGCTCATCAGTGTTCCTGCAGATCACACACATACACACTCAGCACACTGGCCGGTTGATGGATAGTAAATAGAGGTGCTTACATAACCTTTCTCTGTCCCGTCCTAAAATATCCTGCCTGGGCCTGTGTCTCCTCTTACCCGCAGCCTTCGCCTGCTACGCTTGGAGCAGAGGTCGTGTGAAGAGACACCACAGGCCTGCGATCAAATACAGTGAGCACAAAACCTGCAGGTGAAGCGCTGCTCTAAAGGCCTCTACATTTCTAACATGACCAAACTTTGCTGAAGAACCTGTTGCACACAGACTATTACATGGCTTTTTCTTCAGTTCTTTTAGTATAATGTTACAGTGGTCCACAATTTAGCTCGAGCTTCACGTGTCTTTTTGTTGTGAAGTCTTTACTGATTTTTGTACAGTAAACGTAAAATTGACGTTAGCAACAAATTAACACAAACGTTTACTGGACTGGAGCAACATTTCCTGGTTAGCCATTTTGTGACAAATCAAATTAAAATGTATTTATCTGTTTATCTCTCGGTCATCATTGTATGTATTGAATTAGAGCTTTGAAAGTATTGAGTATTTAAATATACTATTGCAAAAACGCATTATTTGACATATAGAGCAATGACTGATATTTATATCTGTTCATGCAAGTGGTCTGTAAAAAGAAAGAAATAAAAAAGAGGTACTTTTTCTCCTCAAGTATGAGCTCCATGTTTTCATTATATCATACTATATGAGCTATACTATATATAATAAATATATCTAGTTTACTATTATTTCATATATAAGGCTTTAAAGGGTTAAAAACACTGTTTATTTCTGTCAGTTATACAAGGTGTTATTGGCCCGAGGCCTAGTTAAAGCTGCAGTAGGTAACTTTTGTAAAAATATATTTTTTACATATTTGTTAAACCTGTCATTATGTCCTGACAGTAGAATATGAGACGGATAATCTGTGAATAAATCGAGCTCCTCTGGCTCCTCCCAGTGTCCTATTGCCATTTGCAGAAATTCATCCGCTCCCGGTAAGAAACAACCAATCAGAGCTGCGGTCCGTAACTTTGTTTGTGTTCAAAATGTAGAAAAATGAACATAATAAGCGAGTACACCATGAATCCATTTTCCAAACCGTGTTTTTAGCGTGTCCTGAATCACTAGGGTGCACCTATAATAAGTGTTTATATTCGGACTATTTTAGATTGCTTCGGGGTACCGCGGCGGAGTAACCCAGTACCTTTGTGATTCTTCATAGACATAAACAGAGAGAAGTAGTTCCGGCTACAATGTTCTTCTGCAAGACGCAAGCAGTTCTGTTTATTAACCGCTAGAGCGTCAAAAGTTCCCTACCGCAGCTTTAAGTATAATAAAAAATAAATACAATTCAAAATTAAGGGAAGTATTGTGGCACTTTATTGATGGATCCGATAGGAATCAAACAATAAAATCAGAACCAGTCACCTGCAGTAACAATAGTAAAGACTATTAAAGAAGACAACATGTGTCAGTACTCACAGAGAGTCACTTCTAGTGCTGCCAAAGGGAAACTGCAGGACAGACTTGAACAGAGGTGGGTAGAGTACCCAAAAACTTTACTCAAGTAAAAGTAAAAGTAATTCTAGAAATATTTACTCAAGTAAAAGTAAAAGTACTAGTCTGGAATAGTTACTTGAGTAAGAGTAAAAGAGTATCGGATAAAAAATCTACTCAAGTAGTTAGTTACTAGTTACTTTGGGTCATATATACGGAGCCTATTTTTATTTAGATAGGCTATATAGAAAAAATTTATGTAATGTATGTGTGTGTGTGTGTGTGTGTGTAAATGTATATATTTCATCAGCCTTTACTCCAATTTATGTAATTTGTTATAAAACCCTTTCTGTTTACTTAAGTAACAAATATAGGTGTCATGCCATAACATATTTTTAATATGACTGACTTTATATTAAATGTGAATTTAACATTGAAAGTTAATGTGATATAAATATTGCTACTAATCTTTCATTGTTCAGAAAGAGAGCAAATAACATTTACATTATTAAAGATCATTTTCACTGACAGTGTATATTTCAATCACTCTCAGAAACTCCCATTACAATCACTGAAACTGTTAACACTGTGAAATCAATATCTTAATTATAGATTCGTACACACATCTGCACTTTGTTGTTTCTGACGAGAGAATTCGCCAGAAAGAGGTATTCAGTGAGTGAGCGAGTGAAGGAAGCACCGGCATTTCAGCGATGACTCATCGGAACACTTCTGATTGGCCACTGCATTCAAAAGCTCAACAGAACCGTGTGTGATTGGTTAATGCACAGTGCTGTAAAAACGCGTCTGTCTCTGGCTCAGCGCCAGCAAGCGACCCCGGATCTGAATTTAGCAGCTGATGATATGACTCGCTGAACTTACACGCACCGGTGTGATTGTATTAAAATTAATAAAAATCTTAATCGGATATTTTTTGTCTTTTGGAAGCTGCATTCAACTTGACTCCCCTCTGTTATAAGCCACACACGTACAACAAATGTCACAGTGGTATCGTGTACTGTAATCGAATGTAGCCCAAGTTATTACCTGTTAAACAGTAGACAGCACACGCGTTCATCTAACAAGGATCTCCATCGCAAGCAAATAATAGCCTTTGCAGATTTGCTTTCAATTCAGTGCAGTTCCATAGCCACGTTTTCAACGCTGCTGGTATTCTTAAACATTACAACTCTGAGTGAACTGCTTCAGATGCTCAGCGCTTGCGGCAGGGAGTTGAACGACTCATTCAAACTGATTCATGAACAAATTCACTCGTTTGCCAATTGGTTCGATCAAGCCTTTGAACAGAGTTGACTCAAAAGAATGAATCATTCGCGAATGGGCATCGCTCATTGCCCAGAGAAAAGTAGACGGCGCGTTTGGAATTAACTGAAGCATTTATAACATTTATTGCATTAAGATAAAGTAACGAGAGGGGCGTCGCCCACAGTAACGAAGTAAAAGTACAGATTTTTCCCAAAAAAATTACTCAAGTAAGAGTATAAAGTACCCATCTTTAAATATACTCCGAAAAGTATTAGTTACCCCGAAAAATTACTCAAGTAAATGTAACGAAGTAAATGTAACTCGTTACTACCCACCTCTGGACTTGAAATCATGTGACAAAACCTGAAACTAAAGCTAAAGGTGAACTCTTTGGCCTGAAAGGAAAGCGCTATGTTTGGCAGAAGCCATATGAAGCAGCTTCCAGGTGACACCATCCCTGTCGTGCTATGGGCTCGCACTTTGAAAGGAAGAACCACAAGTTAGTTTGCATTAAAGGCTGCTTTGCATATTTTGTCATTAAAATCTCAAATGCAAAGGACACATAAAATTGAGGTCCAAACCATTAAATGTCTTTTTTATTGTTATGCCAGTAGGTGTTGAGTCATCAATCATCCATTCAAGCAGTTCATTTAAAAACACCACCGAGTGTGTTTTCTTCAAATCCAGAGCAATATAGACTTGTGTAATGACCACATCTACCAGCAGGTGCAAACCAGAAACAACCAGAAACCCTGAGCTTCGACTCTTCTCAGTAGGTGTGGACTTAGTAGTGTACTAGTATAAACTATCCAACTGTACCTAAGTAAATATAAAGATAGCTTCATAGTAACTGACTCAAGTGAAGCTAAAGCAGCTCATTAGAAAATTACTTGGTAACACTATATTTCACTGACCTTATTATACATTTTACTATTACTTACCATTATAACAACAACAGTAATATATGCATGATTACATGCAACTAAACCTAACCCTATTGTAGAAAAAAGGGATTATTCATTTAAATAAATAAATAATAATACCATGGTACTTTTTGGTACTCTGTTGGAGGTGGCATGTTTAATCTGATGTTTGAAGAGTTTAGGTAAGTCTATCTTTGGAAAACCAGTAGCCTAATTAGCATAACAGAGATGTGATCCGAGACCCCTAGGTGGGGACGGGGTGAGGCCCTGATATACTTCAAACGAAGTTCGTTTTCATTCTTCGTTTCAGGGGAAAAAGAAGTTTGAAAAGGCTGGGCGACAGTATACTGTTAATGAACTTTTCAACACCCCCGTACTGCTGGAGGCGGGGTGTAGATTAATGTAAACGTGACTAGCTGTAGTTTGTTTACTACGCGTGCAGAACAACCACCCAATAAAGCATTACAATAATCTAACCTTGAGGTCATAAATGCATGGATTAACATTTCTGCATTTGACATTGAGAGCATAGGCCGTAATTTAGATATAGTTTTGAGATGGAAAATGCAGCTTTACAAATGCTAGAAACCCGGCTTTCTAAGGAAAGATTGCGATCAAAAAGCACACCTAGGTTCCTAACTGATGACGAAGAATTGACAGAGCAACCATCAAGTCTTAGACAGTGTTCTAGGTTATTACAAGCAGAGTTTTTAGGTCCTATAATTAACAGCTCTGTTTTTCAGAATTTAGCAGTAAGAAATTACTCGTCATCCAATTTTTTATATCGACTATGCATTCCATTAGTTTTTCGAATTGGTGTGTTTCACCAGGCCGCGAAGAAATATAGAGCTGAGTATCATCAGCATAACAGTGAAAGCTAACACCATGTTTCCTGATGATATCTCCCAAGGGTAACATATACAGCATGAAGAGTATAGCGGCCCTAATACTGAGCCTTGAGGTACTCCATACTGCACTTGTGATCGATATCATACCTCTTCATTCACTGCTACGAATTGATGGCGGTCATATAAGTACGATTTAAACCATGCTAATAAAACTAATAGAGAGATACACCCATGATCAGATGATAAGAGCAGATCATTTGTAACTCTAATAGGGTCTAACACACATGTTGTTGGTTTAGATGTTTTAACAAGTTTATACAATTCTTCCTCTCCTATAGTAGAGAATGAGTGGAACTGTTCCTCAGGGGGTCTATAGTGCACTGTCTGATGCGATACTGTAGCTGACGGCTGAATGGTTGCAATTTTATCTCTAATAGTATCGATTTTAGAAGTAAAGTAGTTCATAAAGTCATTACTGCTGTGGTATTGGGAAATGTCAACACTTGTTGAGGCTTTATTTTTCGTTAATTTAGCCACTGTATTGAATAAATACCTGGGGTTATGTTTGTAAACAACAAACAACAAGCGCTACTCTACACTGCTCAAAACACATGTTTGAATCATCATTGGCAAATTATTTAAATATAAAAAACATACTTACAGGCTGTGATTCAGAAGAGCCGGACTCTCCTTGCAGAGTTGGCCCCACTTTATAGAAACAGCCTTTGGGTACAGACTCATTGTACAGTTTCAGGAAACAGTCCTGATCCTCCATAAAATGTGCTGCACACATCTGAATATCTAGGTTGAACTGTTCTGGATCAGTGTTGTAAATACAACTTCACCAGTGATTTCTAGTTGTGTCCTCCTTTGGAAGACTGAACAAAGTAGTTTCACTTTCACAATGAAGCACAGCGTCTCCATGACATGGCAGCAACAATACTACAGCGAGAATCAAAAGTTACTCCTTCTTTCTTTGCGTGAACATTTGGGCGGCATTATGCAAATCTTTCCACATAGTCATGTGGACATGTGGGGGTGTGTTTTATGAGGGCGTGGAACAGTCATAAATTTGATAAAGAATATCTCTTTGCACTTGAGACTTTAGTCTTTGCAACTTTAAAGTTATATTCTTTATGAACCAAGAGCTTGTAACACTCCAAAGAAAAAGTACAATTTTAGATCGCATCATATGACCCCTTTAATATATGCTGACGCACATATTATACGTTCTGTGGGATCGCAGAGCCAAAGTCCGACTCAGACTGCGCACGCAGCCGCGGTTATCCTGCCTTTGCATATTTATAAAAGCATATTCACATTGTCTAAATCCTTCCCTATTGGCTTCACCAGGGCTGTTCAAATCTTGCAGTGGAGGGCTAGTGCACTGCAGAGTTTAGCTCCAACCCTGATCAAACCCACCTATCTGGGATTTTCTAATGATCCCAGAGACATTGATAAACAGGCTCAGGTGTGTTTGATCAGTGTTGGAGCTAAACTCTGCAGTGCACTGGCCCTCCAGGGCAAGATTTGAACAGCCCTGGCCTACACTGTGCACAATGAGCATTCACTGTACAGGAAATACTACACTACTGTGAACACGTGACAGATCTCCTTTGCTTATAGTCTAGAGACTGGGCGCTTTGGATTCTAGAGAGCATCTGATTGGTCAGAAGATTTGACGAGAAGCTGAAATGCGAGGGGACGTCAAAAAAATTGTCAATCGATTTTGGCAGAAGTTACAAACTGCAAGCTTTGAATGATTTTATCTTCAAAACCCGAATTTTCTCATTGTTTTTGGAGCACACTAACAGTAAGACTAACACATTGATACTACACCCCCCCCCCCAACCCCCCCCCCCCCCCCCAAAAAAAGGTTAATTTTAATTTCATGGGGACTTTTAAAAGTAGACAGACAGACAGGCTAATGTTTGACCCCCAAGTTCTCCCGTGCTAGTTATAGTACGGGGTCTAGAGTCAGATTAAGATCAAAGTGCAGAGATATAGAAAAATAGAATCTGGAATCTGAATCAGCAGGCAAACCTTTAAACCACAACAGGGATTAAAAAGGCGCAGTTCCTTTACCCCCCTAAAGACGACAACAGAAAATGATAAACACTTGACAAACAATGAAAAGAAACCGTTAATTATTTTGGCATTTGTGACCTCTACTGGTTGGGAATGTCATGTACAGTCACAACATTGCAGTGTTTAGTTTTCTCCTGAAATAATTTTTTTTTTTTTTATTGATTTACAATGACTTAAGTTTGACGTGACATACTAAAAAGATGCTTTTACTTGGCTTATCTTTTCATTTGCAATGTTAACTAAAGAACAAATGAAAGGACTCCCAAACCATTGAGAGTGAGGAGTTGTCATCATAGTATATATATTTTATATAATTGCTTCTATTGTTCTCATTTGTAAGTCGCTTAGGATAAAATCGTCTGCTAAATGAATAAATGTAAATGTAATGTTATATCATATAAATATATTTAATTCATAAAAAGTAACATATTTTGCTTAAAAATATACATGCATGTGTGTGTATTAATGTATGCATAATAAATATACACAGTTCACACATATACCTATATTACATAAACAATAACTTTAATTTTGGATGCGAATAATCATTTGACAGCACTAATATATGAACTGCTGCTTGTTTGGATCATGATCACTCTGGGTAAATTGCCTATTTCATTCACTCAGTATTTAAATAAGCCATCTGTATTCAAAAGGAAGTGTTTAAAGTGTTTTAAAATTAGATTTGAATTAACCAGCAATAAATTAACTGCTAACAGCCAAAGAGCCTTTTAGTAAATGCCCCTGTTTTTAAAGTCTCAATTTATTAATTTGATAGGTTGTCATTTGCATGACAATTAAAAACAAAGGAGTTAAATGCAGTTTTACAGTTGTCCTGTAGATGGCAGTGTCAGAAAGAGCCAGAGAGAACCAAGAGGTCAAGGGTTGACTGGTTAGCATGACTGTATTAGCCCCTTCAATATCATCAATTTCTCTGTGCTTTAATGGACAATCAAAAGTAGTCACATATTCTAATTGAATGGATATTTGCATTCATCATATTAATAACAAAAACAGATTTTTTTCTGTGCATTAAATGCACTTATATTTCCCCCTGCCCTGTTCTTGTTGTGCTACTACTTGTTGTAATGTGATCCATTACTGTAGCTCATTACTACTGCCTTGATTTCTCCCCCAGTGTTTGCCTGGAGATATTCTGTCCCATAAGCAAAGCCTTTCAAACTGTGAGTCTACTTGTGTCCAGCACTGGTACGAGCCAGGAGCGTGTCTCTGAGATCAATGGGAGGCTAACGGACAGACCTCTGTGAGTAAAACAGGTGCCTTCACCTCACACCGTGCAGATATCTGAGGTGGTGACATCGAACCCCAAAAATGTTCATGACAACTACAGCACACTATTTGAATGTCATCCTCACAGGAAATGCAGATGGACAAGTTCCCAAACCAACAAGTAAATGACATTTAAGTTCTGGGAAGAGAGAACATCCAGCATAGCGCCAGTGATACTTGACTTAAAAACAAAGAAGGTCCATAACTGTGTCATGTCTATGTACAAATCATTACACAATGCCATTCCAAAGACCTTTTATGAATGTTGTTCACATTTTCATAAGCTTCTAAAAAAAGGGAACTCCCTAATCAAAAGTTTCCCTTTCTTTGGTCTAAACTGGTTTCTGAACTTTAGTTTTGTAATTACTCCTGTGAAGGCAGTGTTTTCTTCTACATGTGGCTTATTTTCACACACGGTGAGCGTCGCCCAGCATCCAGCCTCGGCGGTCATCTGAGGACGCTGGTTTGTTTGTGTTCGAGCCGCTCGTGTTTTGATTGAGCTCGAGTGCAGAGGAACAGCAGACTCATCAAGGTTGTGAAGTGAATTCACCATATGTTTCAGCTTAAACTCCAGAGGGGTGTTAAGTAGTACCTTATCTTGCTCATGCTCCTCTTTAACACCCCACACCCCCTTCCCCTTCACACCAAGCGCTCACTGGCTCTCAGTCATTAACCTTTTCAGCTTCAAACAGAAGCCTTAACATCTTTAATATAGTGAAATGTCCACAGATTATAACACCAAGAGTGAAACGCCTAAAGAGTATTTAAAGAGAATTGCCTTTTATCATTTTAACAAAAAAATAAAAAAGCCGGTATGAATTCTGTAAAAGTACGGGTTGAAATGAACAATTAATATAAAACAATGATAGATTCAGGAAGACAAGGCATTTGATTGTGAAATACTGTAAATATGCTTTTTGGAAGTAAAAAGAAAGAATTACCTTCTAATTTACATGCCATTCAAAAAATTTAACTAGTGTGTAGTCTATCTCCTGTAATGTTACTCACAGTAAAATATTAGAATTAGTCAAATATTAAAATAGTATTCATATTTATAGTTTTCAAATGATGTGTTCTGTTCATTAACTGGGCAAAATAATATATATTATTATTTTTTATTTTTTAATTGTACAGCTTCCACATTTAAAGCCTTTTATCACTAAAATAATTTATATAATATATAGGAATGTTAGTCTGTTTACTAACAATTCAGCATTTACCTTGTTTATTTGACTTGAATCACAGCTATACAAGACAGATTTCTCTACTCAGTGTCTCACAGCAGCAGTCATCCCTGTTTCAGTCACACACACACACACACACACACACACACATACACACACACTGATCTGGTGCTGATGAGGTCACATGACTCAGGCAGGGCGAGTGCTGAATGAAGCTGGAGCGCTGCTGGGTGTAAATGCTCTTTTCATGACTGTGCTGAGTGAGTGTCTGTCTCTCCGGAGCAACACAAGGAAAACATCTGTTCTCAGCTCGGGACATTTCTGTGCTTTATGTGCTCCCCTGTGTCCAGGTCAAGAGATCACGGCACCCTGCTCACAAAACACAACCTGTGGCTGTTTTCTAATGTGCACTGACACAGCAAACTATGTGATCGCCAGTTCAACACTAAACATATGTGTGAGATGTTTTGGACAGAAAAAATGAGCTAATGCTTGTACTGCAGTCAGAAAACAGACAGTGCTTCACATTCATCATATGTGTTAGTGTCCTGCATTGAAAGAGCAAATAACAGAATGTGATGTGAGGATGGAGCATCAGAGGAGCATTCAGGACAGGCACTTTTGTTCAGAGAAGTGGGTTAATTTTTAGTCGCACACCCGCTGAGCTCCTGATGTCCTGCGGTGTCCATGCTGGAAATAAGTCTGATGTGTGTCCTCTGACCCCGGAGATGAAGGACAGATAGCAGCTTGTGCTCCTCATTGTTAAATGGCTTGCATTGTGCTTTGTGTCAAATTTAAGCGTGTGGATTCTGCCCTTTGTAGGGGTGACCGGGGCAAGTTGTCACACGCTGAAATTGTACAAGGCTGTATTTATCGTCTAGTCACACAAAAGCATTTTCAAAAGCAGTTTTAAATGTTGGTTTTAAACTGTAGACTATAATAAAGGTACACTGCAAATTATTTTACTGAGCAGGCTAGTAAATAAAAGATCGGACTGCATGTCTAACAAGAAAATAGCCAAACATCTGATTTGACGTTTAATTCGGAGTATTAGGGTAACTGTTGATCTCCTTATCCAATCTTTTTTAGTTTAATAGCCTGAATATAAATGTTTTGAGGATGTGAGCTGGATGCTGTGGTGTGTTTCCCGTGGGCATCCTCCAGGAGGCGGAGTCAGTCAGTGGGTGTTCCAGGGGGCGTGGACAGAGCTCAAGCCCCGCCCCCTCACACAGCCTAGCCTCATTTAAAAGATTCGTCTGGGCAGAATGGCAATAACCTTTCCATCTGCTCCGAGCTCAAAGATTACTGGACATCTGAGGCAGACTGGGATTCACACAGCAGCTTCTCCAGACACTCAGTCTAGACTTCATCTAAAGCCTTCGCTGGAGTTTGGGGAGGATCTTTACAAAATGCCACGGTCATTTCTTGTCAAGAAATATTTTTCCAACAAGAAGCCAAACTACAGTGAACTGGAGAGTCAATCTGGTGAGTGTGCCGAGAGATATTTGTTAATGTTACCGTATACAATATCAGTAGACCTATGTCAAATTAAACAGCTTACGTTTAGTCAAAACTTAGTGAGCAAATATATCAGCATTTTCATATTTCCAAACTTGTTACTTTTACCCCCAGTTTCACAGACAAGACTTAAGCCTAGTCCTAGCCTGAAGTGTACGTCTGAGCTCAGCTGAAAGAAACTTGCACCAACTGAAATTAAAATATATCAGTGCCTTTGTTGCACACCTTTAATGTTTTAAATGTTTTATTCTTTTTAAGGCACATTTATGAAAAATACTTAAATGTCCTATTTGAAATATGGCTTAATCCTGGTTTAGGCTAAACCCTGTTTGTGAAACTGGGCTGTTGTTATGTAGGTTTTATAACATAAGGCGACATTTCTTTTCTTTTCTTTTCCTTTTTTTTATTTTATTTAGCATTTTTCACTTTTTCAATATGCCATCTACACAAACTGCAGTATGTAATTGAACTAACTGCTAAAATGCATCAGCTGTAGTATTTCAGAGTATTTACTTTGATTAAGATATCTCCAAAAGTGAGTCATAGCTTCCTATTTGGAGTATGAAGCAGATATTTGGTAGTTGACCCTGGGCCATAAGGGTCAATTTTGTGAAATTGAGATTTATGCATAATCTGAAAGCTGTATAAATGAGGTCTCCATTGATGTATGGGTTATTAGGAGGATAATATTTGATCATGATACAACTATTTGAACATCTGGAATCTGAGGGTGCTAAAAAATCGAAATCACCTTTAAACTTGTCCAAATGAATTTGTAGCAATGCATATTACTATTTTTTATATATTTAATGTAGGAAATTTACAAAATATCTTCATGGAACATGATCTTTACTTAATATCCTAATGATTTTTGGCATAAATGAAAAATCAATCATTTTGACCCAATGTATTTTTGGTTATTTCTACAAATATACCCCAGAGACTTAAGGCAGTTTTTTTTTCTTTTTGCTCCAGGGTGAGTGTGTTTTTGATAAACCAGAAGGAATGAAAACAGAGAAGTTTTACCTCAAACAATATTCTGAAACATTTAATGTAGTCCAGCAAACATCTAAACAGGCATCTTGTCTCTCCTCAGACCAACGCTACGCTGTCTTCCCACAATGCTTCCCTCTCGATGACTTCCCCACTAGAGAAGGTGATTCTGTGGTGCCCACCCACCCCTCCATGCTCGTGTGGACCACCAGTGCCTTACCCCTTACCTTCACAGCGGTGTCACCCAGCACCCCCTCTCCTCCCGGGCCTCTGGACCTGAGCTCTCAGTCCAGCTCCAGCAGCAGTGGAGAGGAGGACGACTGCCGTACATCTGACCCTCCCAGCCCGGACCCCGCCGACCGCTTCCAGTGCGCCCACTGTGGCAAGACCTGCAGCAGCCCGGCCGTGCTGTCTCTCCATCAGCTCACACACTGCACCGCCGGCCCACAGACGCTCACTACTGCCGCAGGAGCCACCAGCACAAGCACCAGAGCGGCCTTCCACTGCAAGCACTGTCCCAAAGAGTACAGCAGTCTGGGTGCGCTCAAGATGCACATCCGCTCCCACACGCTCCCCTGTGTGTGCACCACGTGTGGAAAGGCCTTCTCCAGACCCTGGTTACTGCGAGGACACATCCGTACACACACCGGTGAGTGAGCTGATGCACTGAGGCTGTTAGTGGTGCATGCAAAGTCAACACTTGAAGGCATAGTTTACCTTCAGTTCAGTGGTCACCATTGACTTGCATACTGTTTCTTCATACTATGGAAGTCAATGGGGACCAGAAACTGACCATCAAACTTCGAAGTATTGAATTTAGGTATGTAACTCAACTCCAAGCCCCAAATAGTGCAGTTTATCAAGAAGAGGCGTGCTATTACTTTTCCAAGCCAATGGATTTAGCATTTGCATTTAGCAGACAATAAAACTGGTGATAAAATCCCAAAAAGTATATATAATGGAGATGAAATAATAATTAATTTTATTCACTTGTTTAAATTAAATTATAGGCACAATTAAAACCAGGGTATGGATTACAGCTTGGTCGCATTCTAACTAAAATGAGGGAACAAATCAGTATAACATGGACGCAATTTGACCAAAACCAATAAATGAATTAATAAATCAATAAGCACAAGTTCTTATAACATTTCTTTTTTTTCACATCATTTGGGGCTCTGTAATTACTGCATGATACTAGAAGGATAAATGTGAGGAATGTGGTGAAAATACCTTTAAAAGTGACAAGGTCTATAATACCTGTAGAAATAACACCCCCATTCTTGTCAATGGCAGTTGCTTGGCTGGTGCATCTATCAGCAGGGGCTAACCAAGTAAAACCTTGACTGTCTGCATAAAGGACTCCCAAAAAGACTTTAATAGAAAGGATTTTATAGAAACCTAGGGATGGACTCTTTTAAGCAAACACCTAGCTAAACCCAACCTAAAATAAAAACAAAAAACAACATCCTATCAGAGCGGCATGAGTTTTGAAGGTTCACCTTTTCTTGCAGAATCGTATTGTCTGTATTGCCTGCAGTGTTTGGAATAACGGCGTTTAAAAGAACGGCGTTAGGTAACGACGTTATTTTTTCAGTAACGCAGTAATCTAACTAATTACTTTTCCCGTCGTTACAATGCCGTTAACGTTACTGAACATTAAATGCGGTGCGTTACTCTGCATTGATTTAATAAACTGTGCAATCCGAATGGACCCCTGGCTCACACAGCGAGTGAGCAGGTGGGTTAATGACGAGATAAGCGATTGTGATTGGCTAAGGCAGAGTCATGTGTTTCATGGTAGCCAATCAGAGCCAGTGTTTTTACACACATGCCGGCACACGCGGCTGCGCCAGCGGCGCCAAACACATACACACACACACACACACACACACACACACACACATGCAACAGCTACACAGAGATTAGCAGCAGAGATGGCGAGTCAGGAGCAATCCGATGAAAAGTTGGCATTTTCAAGGTGAAGATATAAGCACTACTTCAAATTCATTGTGGTCAAAGAACGTGCATGTAATGTGTGACACACATCTACAAAGCTAGTGGCCAAAAACACTTTTCTTACAAAGATAATACTTGAAGTGCAGGCTAAAAGTCTTGCTGTCTGTTGACGTGCAATAAATATTGAAAGTTATGTACCTGTCTGTTCTACTCATTTCAACTGACTTGTGAAAACTGAAAAAAAAAAAAATTCTCTGACATGTAGCAATATATATATATATATTTTTTTACAGTAACGCAAATAGTTATTTTCCCTGGTAACGAGTTACTTTTATTATAAAGTAATTCAGTTACTAACTACTTTTTGGAACAAGTAGTGAGTAACTATAACTAATTACTTTTTTAAAGTAACGTTCCCAACACTGATTGCCTGATATAGAGTTAAACTGTGTGTATGCTAAAAACTAAATGATCTCTCTCTTTTTTTTTTAAGGTGAACGTCCCTTCTCATGCCCCCACTGTAACCGTGCGTTTGCGGACCGCTCAAACCTGCGCGCTCACCTGCAGACCCACTCCGAAGTGAAGAAGTACCAGTGTGGAGCGTGCTCTCGTACCTTCAGCCGCATGTCCCTCCTGCACAAACACACACTCTCCAGCTGCTGTCCGTCTGCCTAGAGCCCATCTCTCCATGCTGAGCTGGGACGGGTTTCAGCCATAAGTGAATGTTTGAGATAGAGAATGCTGTTTTTGAAGCACAAAGTGCCTTATATTTGCTTCCACAAGCCAAAGGAGAGATGCTATCGTTCTTCCAGTGTTAGTCTTACACACATTCACACACACCTTGTCTACAGTAACAGCCTGTTAAATGTAGACTGCAGATTTATGTCGTGGGAGGGGGGCCACAGACTGGCTCTCGGTGGATTCCCAGGATGCACCACGGTGCCGGCTGGTCCGGGACTGTGAGGGGGCAGCTGCTATGAAGTGTGTGTGGTGAGAGGTCATCTCTCACCCTGATCTCCACAGACGTGCAGGGATGTATGGGGACAGCTGTTGCAGCGCAGGCCTGTCCACAAATGCATTGGCTGTGTCTCTAGACTGATGGGTTTAATGAGAAGTTCAATTAGACTCTGCAATGTGTCTCTGTAATCAGAGCTTCGATGTATTATATCAGCTGGCATTTCCTGAATAAGGTGTCAACAACACAAAAAGAAGGTCATTGGGTTTTAGATGTTGTTCATGTACAAAGTTTACTCCATCTGAACTGAAGGGAATCCGCAGGATCAGGAGAAAGGTCTTCCATGAAGCCTATTTTTTCCAAAGCCACAATGATAAATGAACCTGTCTGTCTACATATTGTTTATATGTTGGACGTATAACACAAACCAAATGCTATGCAATCTTTTTAAGCAAAGATGTGTTTTAGTGTATTTCCACTTGCTGTTTTTTTTTTTTCAATAAATAATTAATAATTATAATGTTCTTTGTTTAACAGAGAAGTGAATTTGTGTTTAGGAAGGAATAGGTTAAAGGAATAGAAAACATGCTCTAGTATGAGTATTTATGAGTCAAACAGGCTAATATTTGGTCGGATCTTTCTTTCATATCATTCATGCATTACATCTCTCCACGTTTAACGTCAAAGCTTGCAGAATTTTAAAAGACCGTTGAAAAAAGAAATGTGAATTATTCCTTGAATGCATGAACGTACATCCAAGGGTCTCTGAATAGATACGGTGCAATAAATATAAAGCGTCCCTGTCTAGACGCAGTCAGATATTTTGAGTGATGGTCAGAACACCTGCACACACTTTTTCTGCTTAGCCTAACGCTAATACAACACTAACCCAGTTTAGCTGACACATGGCCAGCAAATGTTCGCGTCTGAGACACTGCAGGTGGAAAAAGACCAGAAGGGAGGCAGGAGACTTAGAGGAGCACCAGAGAAATGGGCCAGTCCGCACCATTAAGACCAGTGGATCCAGCTCTTAGCTCCAGAACCTCAATCTGTCAAACAGATAGATACGCCCCCCCGAGGGGACTCTTAATAAATGTGGGACATGCCGACATTCTGTGCTTCCAGTGCAGCCAGAGTTTTAGGTTTTAGGTTTTGTAACCCTCCTCCGCAGCTCACCCTTTCTCTAGGAAGCTGAATCCACAAAGCCCTTGTGACCCGCGCTGACGCCAACCAGTCTTGCTAGAGTAACGATGCACTTCCTCTGCTGATTTGGAGGCTCAAAGCTGTGGGATTGTGGTGGGAGAAGCTAGCTGTAGGGGCGAGGGCACGCTTAAAGGGATATTCCAGGCTTTCTATCGAAAGTATCTGCGGCAATCTCTATCTACAACATCTGTGACCACTAAAAATGCTGTGCTCCTTAAGTACAGAGCCCAATACATGACATGCTGGAAAATAAATAAATAAATAAATAAATGGGGGCACGAATTAAGAGTTTATTTCAACAGTTTATTCATTTGTTCTCTCATTTTCCTTAAATTGTGGCTTTATTGTATTAATCCATACTCTGATTTCGTTCAATGTTGTTTTCATTTGTTCTCAGTAGTGTGAAAATGTAATCTAGATTACGTAATAAAATCCAAAAATGTATTATTTGTAATTGTATTATATTGCATTTTAAAATGCCAAGAATCAGATTACAGTTACTTTTCATGGATTACATGATTACATATTATTCACACAAGAGCAGTAAATGATTCATAATTAATCGATTCACCCAGTTCTCCCCAAAAATCCCAGTTTGGGAAAACCCTGGTGTAAAGTGTTTAATGCACTTCACTTCACTGATATCAAATAATGGAATATATTTTCCTTTTCAGTATGATACTTTTAATAGTAAGTGTTAAATAAAAAAGTAATCCAAAAGTAATCTAAAAAGTAGATTACAGTTTTCATCATGTAATCTGTTTTCAGCAACAGACTATAATTTGTAAGTAATCTACCCAGCACTATCCCTTGTTTTCATGAAATTGTGGCCATGTTATCAATTTTTTTTCCCAACATGTCATGTTTAGGGCTCTGTATTTGAGTTTAAAACGTTTCTTACATTCAGTGTTTCATCTCATGGCCATTTGAACACTTGGTTACTTTTGAATGATATGTGCCAGGATAAACAACAGGGATATAGTGTAAGCTCAGAAGGCCTATAATACCTGGAGAAAGCTTTCAGGTAACACTCCCAATTCTTGGCTGGTATTACCAGCAGGTAACCAGTAAACCCTTTACATAAGGATTGCATAAAGGACTGCTTACTTGAGTTAAATGTTACCAACAGGAAAAAAAGAAAGAAAAAAGTTTGCATTCATCCAGCAAAAGAGGTTGTGCCACTTCAAAAAGACGATTTAGACAATTTTGCACTGATACAACATTTATGTACAGAACAAATATAAATAAATTAATTAATAAGTACACAAATTATGTTGCCTGATAGACTTATTAACACAAACTTAAGAAAAAATCATTGTCAGTAATTAAAATAAAGCTGAAACATAAGATGTAAACATTAGCTGAGAAATGTAAACTGAAAAAAAACTAAAATAGTTTTAAGTCATTTATTTTATTTTTATGTAAACGAAAATTGAGTTTAAAATATTGAAACTGAAATACTAAAATGAGAAAAACCTAAGTAAAAATTAGTCAAAGGTATATAGAAATATATATATAAAAATAGTAAAAATAACAAAAGCACACACAATTACTAAAATGTTGACTAAAATTGAAATGAAAACTGAAAACATAAACAATAAAGCGTATTCAAAATAAATTATTATAATTAATGATAACACTACTGTATATATTCAACACATCTGATGTGTATAGTAGAAATGACAAAAAACGTAACCAAATTACTACACATTAAACTAAAATTACAACAAAAACACAAAAGCTAATTAAAAATATCAATAAATACTGTAATAGTATAGAAATAATCCTAAAATAACTGCTGTAAACATTTTCTTTTTAAACTGAGTTATGAGTCGAATAGTTTTCTGTGGTAAATATTTGAGTTACTCATTTAAGGTAGTTTTCATACTGTGTCAAACTGTGTATGTTTGGGTGTATGTGGGACGACATGCTCAGATATGATTGGTGCTCAGTAGACAAAAGTAATTTGGGCTCTGGGTTTTTGATGTGGTGGAGACACACATGGAGGATTGAGCGTCCCCTCAGACCCTCGGAGTCATGTTCACACAGAGATGACAACTGTGTGTGGGCGGCTGGATGGATGTCAGAGGGGGATGCCATTGTCTTTCGACCCTTGAAGCAGAACCAATCTGCAAGAATGCCCCGTAAAGTAAAAAAATGTCCCCTAGTACCTGTGAGCGGGAGAGATAATGTGTCTGTAATTGACGCGGGTGCAGTGTGGTTTGAGTTGCTGTCTCCTCTTTTTTCCTGCTGGAAAAAACATATCTGAGGGCCCTTCAGCTGCATATATTTTATATCTGACAGTAATGAAGACCACATTTGTCAAAGCCTGTATTGCTGCATGAAGCATATAATTCAAGCTCATTTGAAAGCCATAAGGTGCTAATAGAAACAGTGTTACACTGGCCAAAATACTCCTATAGTTGACCTAGTTTAACCTCACTTTCTCCTTTCACTTGGTCTTTTGTTCCCTCCTCTCCTCTCTCTGGGCTGAAGGAGCCCATCGGCCTCAGGAAACGGTTTGTCAGTCACATATAAACACTGGCCTCGCTGCAGCGCTGATAAAAAACATCTGAAGCATCTGGATAGAGAGAAGCGTCCTGCTAGCTGCAGCTGAAAATGACGGGAATAGTTTTGGCCAGAAATAAAACGTCTGTCATCATTTACTCATCCTGAGGTCGGTCCAAACCCAAATGACTTTCTATGAAACACAATTGGAGATTAGACAGAATTTCCCTATTTTCCACAGAGTGGAAACTAAGAGATCAAGTTCCAAGAAGCGCCATAAAAGTATCATAAAAGTGGTTCATACACTGTTTTCCAAGACTGAGAGGTACTGGTTCAAATTTACATTATTCACTGATAATTTTTTACATTATTGACAGGAAGTCATTAAAACAGGCTAAAACCAATGACATAGTGACATCAATCCTGCCTCACTGTGTCTTCTTGACATGTTTCATGACAAACATTTCACGACAATTTAAATGTATGATAGCCTTGTAACGTTATAGTTGAGACTTCTATAGTTTGAGTTTGACCATGGGCTGAATGACATGATTTTTTATTTTGGGGTGAAGGAAGTCGAGACCAAGACATGAAAATATGTTTTTAGACTTGGACTCGAGATGGACTACACACTGTCATGTAGGTTTGAAGTGATAATTTTTTGGGTGATCTCTAATTCTCTAACCTCATGTGTTTTGGGGCATTTACACAACTCTGAGATCAGTTTTAGATTTGGAGACTCGATAGTTGAAGTGGGAGAACTGGTCATAGATATTCAGTGCGAGGGCTCTAGTCTCTGTGTTTGGCTGTACATTGACTTTAAAAGGGCATATTTGAGGAGTGATGTTCGTGTCTTTTCATGTCTGAGGTGGAGGTTTAGAGAACTGAGTCACAGGGATCATGTTTGAGCCAGGAGCTGTTATGATGGTTTGGATTACTAACAGAGTTCTGGGTGACTGTGCTCTTGTGTGGGGATTACCCACATACTTTGGCTTCCAGCTTTCTTTCTCCAACTTTGTTTCTTTCTTTTCCAGATGTAACTCTTCCCTTGAAGCCGCCACTGTTCTCTTCATCTGATTGGTCTCCTCCCTTTCTGTTTCCTCAAATGTTCCCCCTCCTCATGATGAACATGAATTATGTCCTAGCAGGTACATTTCTGTCATCATTTACTCACCCCCATGTCATTTTTTTAAACCTGTATGAATTATTTCTTCTGTGGTGCACAAATGAAAAATGTTTTAGAGTCCGAATGTGATTCAAACTTTTATGCTCCCAAAAATATATTGTGAAATTAATTTAAGCAAGTAAACTAGTATCTTCAAACTCCAGACGATGTCGCCATACTCTAAGACTACATTAAATATAGTGAAACAAACATCAAATGTCATGTGGTTTGGTCATGTGATGTGTGAGAACCAATGAGATTTGATGTTTGTGTCGCTATACTGAGCTATTCCAATGTGGTGACCAACTCAAATATCATACTTACTGTATTCATTTCAGTCTAAAGCTTTTTGCACACTGAGTCTAAAATTTTTGTATTCATTTTTTTGTATTCGTCATCGTATTCGTCACCGTTGGTCCAATATGTATTAATTAACCAGTTGAGAAAAAATACACAAAACAATACAAAATGGAGTCTTCAGGCAGAGAGGGTGATTTAGTTGTCCTCTCTCTTCTCGGGTAAAAGAGGAAATATATTTTGGGTCCATCTAATGCTGAGATTGTATAGAGAGGAAGGAGAGTGTCCCCTCATCAAGAAGCTGCGAGATTCAAAGTTTACTACAGGATTTTAATGCTTTGGTAGCAATACTAGAGCCACATATTTAAAAGAAGACCACCAATTTCCATGAACCAAATCTTCCTCAACAGAGACTGGCTGTATGTCATTGTGTGTCATTGGAAAGGTGCGTGCCAGACATTGAAACCAGTGTACAATTTTGGCTTTCATTTCTACAGTGGCTCTGAATTGTCAAAACACCCCTGAAAATGCTTGCTATGGATGTGAAAAATGCAGAAAATCTTTCCCAATCCAATTAGTATTTTTTTGTATGATGGACGAACGTTTCGGAGGCAGTATGTAAACATGATTAACACAACGCAAGGTCGTATTGATTTTTTTAACTGTGAAAATTTCAGACTAGTGTGCAGTGACCTTAAGTTTTTTGAGCTTTGATCATCAGATCCATTGCAGTGGTTCTCAAATACATTCCCAGAGCCAGCAGGTTTTTGGGGGCTACATGAATATGGTTGTGGACCACTATCTTAGCAGGGAGCTAGGATGCTGGAGCCTATTAAAATATGCTTTGATAGTGCAATTTAAACTTGCAATTAAAAAATGCATAATTCATCCAGGCCTGTTCGTCGAGATCTACCTTCCTGCAAAGCTCAGCTCCAATCTGGCAAACCACCAGTCAATTAGGATCTCCAGGAATATTTGATAATTACAAACAAGTGTGTTGGAGCAGGGTTGAATCTGAACTCTTTACACAGGAACAGGAATGAACTCCCCCGACCTATGCCATCCAGGGCTGAGCTCCATTTTTGATGCCTTTTCCTCATTGACTACATCTTATTGACTTGGATGTATGTCATTGATTTCGTTGCATGAGTGCACACTACTAGTGGAGCCAATGCAGTGGGCTGAATTGGAAGCCCTTATGAATTTGATGCTTCTTTCTATGTTTATTAAGGTATGCTTGGTCTGTTTTAAATATTTAGAAAACAATTAATACACTTTGCAATGCACTTCAAAATGGGAGCAGGAAGTGCTTAGGTAGGTTTGTGAGCGTGTGTCGAAAAGCGAAGTGGAACCCTAAGCTTCAGTCCTAACCCTGCTCCAACACACCTGGCTGTTGTTTTCTAGTAATCCTGAACACCTTGATTGTGTTTGTTGGGTTTGATTAACTTTGGAGCTAAACTCTGCATGAAGGTAGCCCACAGCTTCAACCCACCTGCATGGAAGTTTAGTGAACCAAAGAGTGTGTTTAGCTGGTTCAGATGTGTTTAATTGTGCTAAACTCCAGAAGGCGGCTCTCCCGGAGAAAAACCCCTTTTCATTAGTACCAATCAACATGTGAGTGAAGGAGACAGGCGGTAAGTGTGGTGGTCCAACAATTTAGATTTCAGCAACCTTGAACAGAGAAAAACAGCTGTTATACAACAGCAGCACACTGAAGTCTGGTGTTCGTGGCTTGCAGCCCAATTTAAGAATCTCTGCAAGAGACAAACAAATTATGTCACATTCCCAATTACAGGGAGACTGAAGAGAGGGCAGGAAATTAGATGCATGTGTAACAACACAAGAAAGGAGAGGAGGGAGAGAGAAAACATTTAAGAGATGGTAAGGAAAGAAGAGAAGCATTTACAGAAGAGTGAAAGGTCAAGAGTAGCATTTCCTGTTTATGTTCATGAGCAGTGATAAACAGCACGGTAACACGCAATGCCAATAGTGTTGTATTCATTGTGCAACTGTATTATGACCTAAACGTAAAGGTGCATTCAGTATTTTTTTGTTAGCATTTGCATTGTTGTTCTTTTCATATTTTAAGTAGCGTCTACAGTGAGTGTGGTCTGCACAATTATTAATTTTCTTAACTAACCAACTAACAAGAAGCAACTTGTGCATTACTATTTTCTCTGTCAGCACATCTTTTCAACCTTGTGTTTTGCCGTCTTCTGTTGGTCACTTCCCTCCAAGTGTCCCTCCAATATTCTTAAATCTGTGACATTTTCCAGTCCACCAGATGTAAATAAAGTAGTAGCGCACCTGAGTATCACAACAAATGGCATGATTTCATTAATGGCGGCATCATAAACTGGGTGTTCTCATAGACCGCTGCAATGCAAGCATTGTAAAACATTGTTTTTCTGTTTTGTACTGTGAAATCGGAGGCATAACAGAGAATATATTTGCAGTGTCTCTGACTGTGCCACAGGTATTTGGGGCCGCAGGAGGTACTTTGTATGATTTAAAAGGTGCAAGGTGCACTTTTGTTCTGCCCTGAGACCTGCAGCACTTTACAGCTTTATTGTTCTGCCACTTGTGTGAGGCAGAGGTCAAGGAGACCGCCGTGAGTGTTAAGACCCTTTTCACACTGCAGGTTGGTCCCAGAAAATTAGCGGATTTCCTTCTGTGTGAACGCAAACATGTCCCGGGATTGATTCCAGCATCGATCCCGGGTCGGGGACCTAGAAACACTGCCGGGTTCAGTCCCGGAACGAGCTCTGGGTGAACAAAAGCCAGTACCAATGGCGTGTGATGGTGTGTGAACGAATGCACAGGGTCCGGGAAATCAGTGGCAGTGTGAAAGGGGCTGAATCCTATCAGTTTCTTCCAAGATTAATTTATCTGACCTGTGCTATCCAATGATATTTTAATAGCTCTCTATGTTTATTTTTAAATCTTCAGAAATGAAAGTTTCTTTGAGCTTTACTGTGAGCAGCAGTCTCTCTTGGGTGAGAGTGTTTAGAGAGCTGGAGGTCCCAGCACAGAAGGCACAGACAGGTGGAGGGAGGCGAGACAGAAGGTGCCTGTGACCTCTGGATGCGGTCAGGTGGGTCCACACCTGTCTCCTAACTTAGACTAAGATTCCAGTTACATAAGACAGAGACACCACAGATATACAAAGGGAATGTTAAGGGATCATAGAGACACTCTCAGTCCACAGAATGTAAAAGAAACTTTTAGTTTTTTCACAAGGGTTATAAACATGTCAACAACACACTCAATCAGTTGAGCCATGTGTCCTATAATATAACATTTAGGCAAGATGTACACGCTAAGCATGCATCCTACTTTCATTGTGTTTCCAATACATGCAAACACTCCGAGATCAGTGAGCTGTGACAGATTGGGTTAAGGTCTACTGAAGTGTCTCTACAGCTGTCACGTTGTAATTCTAGAGATCAGTCCACCTGAGGAACACCAGCAGCACCCCTTCCCTGGCCGGGACGTCGTGCTGAAGGGGGGTTAGGCACGCAGCTATGTGTGGATGTGCATTTAGACAAAAAGGTTCATCCATGGGACCGTGAAGCACCTTTATTTTTGGTAGTGTATTGGTGTAAAATCTGAATTGTCTGTAAAACACTGCACTTTCTACACTGTAAAACATGAACAGTGCATTGCAAGTAATTAGGTGCAAACACACATATTAAGAAAACCCAGGGAGTTACAGGGAACAGTGTGATGTAGTAATGTATTGTCCTTGAGTGGCTCTTTATTTTCTTTCGAGGACTTCATGTGCAGTTTAATAATGAGTGCTGAGATCCTAAAATACCCTTTGATCCAGACCATGAAGGCCACATCAGTGAGCCAAAGCCAGCACACATCTATTAGAGGCTTTCTAGCCCGGACACAGCACGTGTGGCGCAGCATGTGTGGCATTAGAAAAACTACGTGTAACTGTATATTACATACATGCTGTACATTTGCTGGAAGTAGATATTCTGCGTGTGTCTGATAGGCAGGTTGTTCTCAAATGGTTTTGCGTCAGGATCCAGATGCTACATTGTACATCAACCTGACATGGTACCAAAATTGTTTATCAAACACAATGTCATGTATTAAAATGGATTAATAAGACCCACAGATGGAAAAGAAAAAGGGAAAATTAGCTAAAATATCTCTGTGGAGCTCCTGGTGTTTCAGGCATGAATCCCAAGAACCAAATTAAAGAACAAAAAAAAAAAAAAAAAAAAAAAAGTTAGCAGGTTTTGTCAATAGAGTCTCTCTTTTCTGCACATGGACACACACACACACACACACACACACACACACACACACACACACTTGAGTCATTACTTTAAAGCTAGTTTTTGTTGGTTTTGAGAAAAACTCCCTCCCACAGAGAAAGCCGATAGAACCCCCCCCCCCCCCCCACACACACACGCGCACACACACGCACACACACACACGCACACACACACACAGAGCGCAGCAGCAGTGGTCGGGCTCGGCTCCAGAGACCCCCGCCTCCAGACGTAAGTCTTTCCAGATGTGCTCACATCCGTCCCACTGCTGAGAGGCACCACTAAACACACACACACACACACACACACACACACACACATATTTAAATGAATGTCAACAGTGTAAAGGACCTTAATAAACATAATAAAAATGCAAATTATATTAGTTGGTTTTCTTATTAATATGTCACACAATATCACAATTAAGTGAACATTGGTCATTTCAGTAAATTATAAATCATTTCTCTACTTTGGTTTGTGTGGATGTTTTCCCAAAAAAACTGGGGTTAAAAAAGAAAGAAAAACTGGGAGTTTGTTCTGAAATATGTGTTTCTTCATTTTTTTTCTCTATTAAATGTTTCAAAACAAAACTTGTTTTTAGAAATATTGTTGGCAATCAACTAACAATTTTTTTACTTTGTCCTCAGTTTTACTCTTTCAGTCTTTTGTAAAACCCCTTTAACTAACAAAACATGTTCTTTAATCACATCATCCACCAAGGAAAAGACAAACAAACATTCCTTCCAGTTTGATGTTAAACTACAGTAGAAGATAAAACCATATTTCAAAGACAACACGTTAAATGTTAAAACAAGTCCTACTTAAAAGCACACTTAAGATCAACTAACTGCATTTAATATAAATGTAAACTATAATACGTCATTTATTGCAAATAACATGCATTTAAAAAATACATTCAGTTCACACTTAAGTGTATTCTTTTGAAATATATTATTTCTATAATAAGCGCTGTAATAAGTACACAAGAACAAATGTTATACAAACTGCATTACAACAAACAAACACACGCTATGACTTCACATCTACTGAGAGACAACATTTCTTCTAGGACAACACAAGCAGGTTCATGTGTTAATGTAGTGTGTCTCATGCTGTTTAGGTTGTTAGCGTTACTGGTTTTCACAGCAATGCTAATAGGCTAAATACAGTCTTTCACTGAGGTGCCAAATGAGCAGCAATACATCAGGTTCAAAAAGGTGTGTGTGTTTGTGTGTGTGTGTGTGTGAGGGGTGGGAGAAAAGTGTTGTTACAATCAAGGAGTTATTGTCTTCAAAAGCCCCCCCCCCACCACACACACACAGTTTAAGGACCCTCATGTCTCAACAGGTGTTGGTAGAGAGACCCTTTTAAAAGGAAAGGGAGAGAGGGAGCATCTGTTATAAAGACCTCCCATGCAATGTTTACAAGAACAGCACACTACAGAACTAGATTTCCATACAGAGCTATAAAGACAGATGAATTATTCAGAAAACTGAATAGAAGAAAAGAGCCATGCTGCTGAATGACACCTCAACAGAAGAAGGATCTCTCTCTCTCTCTCTCTCCTCTGACTCCTTTCATGAGATTGTGGAGCCAGAGAGACTGTGACCCCCTAATGAGTGAATGACACACACACACACACACACACACACACATAGTTTTATGAGGGCTTTCTCATAGACATGATTTTACATTTCCTGTATCTTCTATCCCCTAAACCTAACCTAGTTCACATATTTGGCTGTGCTTGCGACCAGATTTAAACCTATTTTAAAACATTAATTTTAGTGACATAAACTTTAAACAGAAAAAACATTATGAACATTTTATTTTTTTTATGTACCATATTATTTTTTGAAGCATGCAGTTTAGGGTTGTAAACCAATGAGCCTTTGAGCAAATGACTTCTCCACAGCTTCCCCAGGGTCTGTTTCTGCTATTAGTGTACTGTGAGCATTTCAAGAAAGTGCTGGTTAAACGACAAGCATCCAGTAGGAAGAGAGACAGAGAGAGAGAGAGAGAGAGAGAGAGAGAGAGAGAGAGAGAGAGAGAGAGAGAGAGAGAGAGGGAGGCTAAGATTAGGGTAATCAGTCCATCAGAGAGATTGATGGAGAAGACATGCAGAGTTTAAAGAGGAGACAAGCGGATCTGAAGTGAGTAATCTGGGGAAACAGCAAGTGCAGTGGAGCAGGGGCTTCTGGGTAAGGCACCTTGCAACAGCTGCTCTCAATTATCCACCCAGGGGTCGAGGGACACATGGGGCTGTGGGACGGGGGTCAGACACCACTGGCGCCAGGAGAAGAGCAACAGGTCAGGAAAGAGGGAGATTATAAAAATACTAGCAGGCAACTGGCCCCGAAAAGAGCAAACAGATACCGTGTGTGGGGTTCTCTGAGGCCGTGCCCCAGCGTTACAGAGGAGGAGCCGAAGGGTGGACATTTGATCTTCACTTCCTGTAGAAAACTAAATATAGAACCGAGAGAATGAGAAAGACAAAGAGAAACAAACACAGAGTGACAAAATACAGTACAGTCTTCAAAATGAAGGTGCTTCACGATGCCATCTGAAGAACCTTTCTCCCAGCATGTTCATGTTCTGGGAATGTTTTCAGCGGCCAGTTTTAATTTAGTTCCCAGAAAGTTAGGATAACATTCTCTAAAAACATTCTAAAACTGTCTGTTGATAACATTGTTAGAACATTATATCAACGTTCTTATAAAGCTTCCCACCACACTAGATGGGGCTCAGAAGTCAAATGTTGGTTGAAAGTGAAAACCCAAACAAAGTGTAAAAATAACTCCAAAAACAGTATTACCAACTTCACTTCTTATAAACAAGATTGACTTTATTTCTTTCATAAATGTAAAGAAGTTCTTATAGAGATTAACAGAGGTGTTGATGTATTATTGAAAATAATGGTTTATTTTGATGTCACCATTATGGTGATCAGTACTAAGGCAGTATGACTCTTTTTCAATGCTACTTTTTGTTTAACTGCTGTAACTATATTACGGCGAAAACAGTGAGCATTAAAAAATCATCAGATTACGTGGGTTACTTGCTGATGTTAAAAAATCTCATCATGTAATGATCTGGTCAAGTGGTATTATCTGGAGTATAGTCTATGCTACTACTTTACTGTTAGAGACCATAGCAAATATGTTGCAATGCATAGGATCCTGCAGATTTATATCATATATGTATATTTGTCTATTCTTTTTAAATTACTTTGTTCATGAACCTCTTTGTAATACAGAAAGCTCAAGAATTAGAGTATGAATCTCAACAATGGTGACATGCTTCATGCCGCAATGCATTCTGGGTGCCATGGATGAGTTTTCTATGACGTACCCAAAATACATTGCTGCATGAAACATGTCACCATTGTTGAGAGTCACACACTTAATATTGATGTTTGTGTGATAAAGAAAAGTTTTTTTTTTTTTTTCTCGAAATCATATGTTTTATATTCAGCTTGGTCTCAGGCAGTTGACCCATTGAGTCGCTTTAATAAATAATACGCAACTGATGCCATACATTAGATTGGGTGAAACCACGTATGTGATATCATCAGCAAGCAACCAGCATCATGCACATGTCCTCTTGCTGTTTTTGCCATAATAAAGATTACAGCAACTAAAAAACAACACTGACAAGTCAAGTGTCAAATTGCACAACTAAAGCCAACACTTACCACCATTATGGTGACATCAAATCAAACTATTACTTTGAAACAGATATCAACATCTAAACCTCTGCTTAAATCTTAATTAGAATGTTAGGGGATAATGTTCTAATAATGTTATAAATAAACATTTTTAGAATGTTTTTAGAGAACGTTATCCTATCTTTTGAGAGAATGTTCTGGGAACAAAAATAAAAACATTGTTAGAAAAATGGTAATATTCTTAGAACATTGTTAGAACAAAAAAATTCTAGCTGGGCTGTTTCACAAAAGAATCTTTGTGGTGAAAGAATGTTCTTCAGAAAGAGATGGTTCTTTAAAGAACCTTGGACTGAATGGTTCTTCTATGGCATTGCTGTGAAGATCCTTTTAAGCATTATACATATATATATATATATATATAGACTGTCTTCAACTCAAATTAAAATTATTTAAAAAAACAAGTTGGGGTCCAACCAATACAGACCTCTGTTCAATTATATATAAAAAACTGAATGGAAAGAAACATACATTTTTCTAAACATCTCCTTAATTGTGAAGGAAAGACATGCGATCCTAACCTTTATCTCTATACTGAAATCTAGACTAGTGATTTATCTTTTTTTATATAGTCAAAATATTTGTGTCTGGGACATCGAGAGCTGGAGACTGTCGTGAACAATGTGAATTTTTAAAGGCTTGGCCTAAATGTGTGATATGAACGAACAGTGCTTATAAACGCCTGTGTTGATTCTCAGCTGAGAACAGTAGAGGTTTGACTCAGAAACAGTATTTCTTACATTTCAGCTTTGGGTCGGTCCTCAGAGAAGTATATAGTTCCCTCTGCTGGACTACTCTTGATATGATGGGGTCAATATTACATCCATCCAGTCTCAGGCAACACATCCCAAAGATTCATCTGCCTCCCTGTGTGAAATGGGACAGAGACTGGGAATAGGAGGTTCTGGCACTGTGTTTAAGGGGACTCGCACATCTGATGGCCAGCAGCTGGAGCCACTTTAGCAGGATTTGATCACTTTTCACTAGCCTAGCATTTTTTGGTCAACCTGACTTGTAGATTAGCATCCACTGTTTTGATAAAAATGTGAGAAGTAGATGACAGATTTTTTATTGTAATTAACATGAATTTAATTGTTTATCCCAGATTCAGATTTGATATGATTAATGTATGCATGCTTGGTAATTTTGTTTCTCTTTGTAAGTTGCGATCAAAGTGATTATTAAGTATAAGGAGGATGATTATATTGTTATTGTAAGTTGGCTAAATGTATCACTACACCCAAATAAATCAAACATAGTACATTACATACATAAAACATAGTTAGCTTACCTTTAGATTTTTCTCTAAGCTGGCGATTCCAAGCCATTGCTCTAAATCTGCAGGTGAAAAGTCTCCAGTAAGATCCAACATTGTCCAGATGCTGAGTCAGATTAGCTTTATGCTCTATGCTGGCAGAATGAGTAACTGTGTGTAGAAAGTAGACTAATGCTTCAGAGATATATTAGTTTTTCTGAATGAAATGTTTGCTAAACTCTGAATCTCTCTGGCTTGCTTGGACAGGACATGTGGTGTTGTCTCTGGGTCTCCTGCTGTACAGGACGGTGGAAGACCAGTCTGCTCTAGAAAATAATACAAGGTTTGATTCCACTGCTGCTCAAAAGGTGAGGCAGTCACACTGTTAAACACACACATGAAGACTCTGTGTGATATCATGGAGGTCTCATCAAATGCAAATTCCTAAATATGAACCTGAAAACTGAAAGACACAAACAGCTAAACATGATTGTTGCCAGTTCTGAATGGCTGGTAACATAAATATTTAGTAGCCAAACTGGCGGGTAAAAGCAAGTTCACAAGCAATATACAGATATTAAAAGAAAAACAACAACAAACACACAAACAAACAACCCCCCCCCACAACTTTAGTGCAAAAAAGGAACAAAACATAATTTAATTTGAATGCAAAAACATAATGTAAAAGTAGCACACACACACACACACACACACACACACAAATTCACATTGATATCATATTTATCATATACATTTTTTGTGAGAATAATTACTGTTGTACTACAAAAAGGAAAACAAATATTATTAAAATAAGTATTAAAAAAATAAAATACATTCTTATATTTTGAATGTTTTTAAAATGATGTTCTGATTAATTAGGCCTAACCTGATTTTACCAAGTGAGACATGTTCCTTGGACAACATCGTTGTTGACCCTGGAACAACATTGTGATTAACCAATCAGATTTGAAGAACCAGTTTATAGATTTTGTGAAGTTTATGCTTAAAATCAGTGTTTGGTGCTTGTACATCAGTGTCATTTATCTATCATTTCCTCTGATTTTAGGGATTACTCATGGTTAAGGTTAGGTTTAGGTGTAGGGATATGGTTAAGAATATATTTTTGGAGTAAAATGTTGTTCCAGGGTCAACAAAATATGTTGACCTAGGAACACATCGGACTTGGCAAAATCAGGACGTGCATTAATTAGTCAGATTGCATATGTGGTGAGAAAGGGAAGAAGATCAAGTTTACTCCTTCTTGCATCATATGCTCCATCCATGTGCATTACTGTCCAGCCCACACCACTGCAGACACTGTTTGACTCTCTCCGACAAGATGATGAACATGAAGACTTTCATCTCATATTATAATGACTTTAATCTTCAGATGTTTATATTGATTGCTCTGGTTTGAAATAATTGATGCTATGCATAAATAAAGTATAAGATTACCAGAAGAAGAGACTGAAACGGGTGACGCGACTCCACTCCTTCCACTGTAGAAAAGTGTGTCCTCATGAAATCCACAAGAAGATCCAGCACTTTCAGCAGATTGTAAAACCCTCATCACAGATGTCACTGCCTTTTTTTTTTTTTTTTTGCATGCATGCATCATTTCTAATTCTGATAAATAGTTCTCTTGATCAAAGTTTTTCTGAGTCATTATTTTCATAATCCAAACTGTTGCTTACTTTGGACCTTTTTGGATCTTTTGTGTTAACTTAACCAAACATTAGCCATGTTTTTAGCCCGCTGGTATGATTTGCCATAGATTTCGTGCAGTAAACGGCTCTTGTTAATATCCACATTCTGGAAATTATTTCTATCTGTAGTCTTTACAATCAGCACTGCTACTGGAATTCATCAAGACAATGAAGGAAACTATCTGGAAAACTCAAATACTGAATTAACATGTTTTGTTTTTGTAGGACAATTTGGACCTTTTTATGAAGTGGGAGCGCTTGGGATTTCATGACACTTCAGCGTGTGGTCTCATGCTCCAAGCGGTTCTCACTGCAGCACAAACTGACCGACTCTGGCAGTGGAGAACGTTTAAAGCTAAATGATAAATAAACTCAGAGAACAAAACAAAAAGATGATTATATTCATTTTCTGAAGTAAAAGGTAACACTTCAATAATTTCTTAAATTTTTCTACATATAGTTTGAAGTTGTATTAATCAGAAAGTTAATAATATTGACCAAGTAGTTGTTTTAATTCCCAAGGAAAATAATGTTAATGTTAAAATAGTGTTATTTGACTGTGGAGCTGTCACTTAACAGTCAAGTTCTACGAAGTAGTAGAAATCTGATAAATTCACTTCTGGATTTGGATTTTCTTTGTTTCCTATTGTGGCCAGGTGGTGATTTAAAGCAAAGAACTGTGTAATATGGTGATTTTGCATTTATTTGGATCTGTGTCATCTCCAAGTTGTGCATACACTATTAAGGACCACTGAAGACAATAAAACCAACTCTTCGGAAAAAAAAGTTAATTGATCAAATTCACAGTGCTCAATATTGGCGATTGTCTTAAAGGGGTCATATGATGCTGCTAATAATAACTTTATTTTGTGTATTTGGTGTAATGCAATGTGTTTATGCGGTTTAAGGTCTATGCCCCGCCTTTCCGAGGCACGTCAATTTTACAAAGCTCATCGTTCTGAAAAACGAGGTGTGCTCTGATTGGCCAGCTATCCAGTGCTTTATGAATGCCTGAAAACCTCAAGCATGTGACGGAAATGTTACACCCCTTATGATGACGTCTAACAGGCCAGCAGCACAAGACTGTTTGTGCACATCCCATCATCGGTTCTCTTCAGCAGTTCATTCAATATACTGTTAGGAGTAACTGAAATGATTCAGTTTGACTTGGTGAACTGGTTCAACTGGTTCACTAAGAAGAAGATCCAGTTAAATAGAAAAGTTCAACAATTTCTCCATCTTCAGTGACTGGACTTTCACATGAGCTGCTTTTAATGTTGGTGAGCTACATGTATATCCTCTTTGTTGTGTCAGAATAGTCGAATGCACCTCAAAATCGTCATCCGATCTACATAACCGTCTCAATCTCTGAAACTGACCCTATGGAATATTCTTAACCATGGAGGATGAAAGCTTTCTCCTTCAATCAATCAATCACCTTTATTTATATAGCGCTTTAAACAAAATACATTGCGTCAAAGCAACTGAACAACATTCATTAGGAAAACAGTGTGTCAATAATGCAAAATGATAGTTAAAGGCAGTTCATCACTGAATTCAGGTATCTCATCTCTGTTCAGTTAAATAGTGTCTGTGCATTTATTTGCAATCAAGTCAATGATATCGCTGTAGATGAAGTGACCCCAACTGAGCAAGCCAGAGGTGACAGCGGCAAGGAACCGAAACTCAATCGGTGACAGAATGGAGAAAAAAACCTTTGACCTATGACCCTTTTATAGCAATAACTGTAGGTAACTGCAGGTAAGCTGAAAAAGCTCAGTTTGGAGACAGTTACACTGAAGATCCTAAAGGTCCCTGGTTCGATCCTTGGTTTTGGCAAAGCTTTGGAGAGTTGTGACCCTAAGGTTGTTGGTTTGAGTCTTGTGCCAACAATACCATGACTTAGGATCCTTTAACTGTCACAGTGTCTGGGTTGTTGTTCCCTGGGGTTCCACTAGATGTCCTCCTTTCTCACAGTGTCTGTCACCAGATCACTTCCTGTTCCCTTATTTGGTCACCTTCCTCCCTGTTATGTAATTGATTGTCCCCCACCCTTCTCTTGTTCCCTCATTATCCTTCTGCTACTTATACCCAGTCTGTCTTAGTCTGTGTTACGGAGTCCTTGTTTAATGTCAGAGTATTATTCATGTCCGTCAATTCTTGCCTTGTGTTCGTGTCTTGTTTATGTGGATTGATGTTTTGGTTTCAACCCCTGCCTGGACTGTTTACCCCTCTGGATTATCCCTTAATAAACGACTTATCTGCAATTGGTTCCCTCTCTATGTTTGCCATAACACCGATCGTGACATTAATGGATTTGGATATTAAAAGCATATTGGTATGTTATGTGTATGCCAGGTTAAAGAGATGGGTCTTTAATCTAGATTTAAACTGCAAGAGTGTGTCTGCCTCCTGAACAATGTTAGGTAGGTTATTCCAGAGTTTAGGCGCCAAATAGGAAAAGGATCTGCCGCCCGCAGTTGATTTTGATATTCTAAGTATTATCAGATTTCCTGAGTTTTGAGAACGTAGCGGACATAGAGGAGTATAATGTAAAAGGAGCTCATTCAAATACTGAGGTGCTAAACCATTCAGGGCTTTATAAGTAATAAGCAATATTTTAAAATCTATACGATGTTTGATAGGGAGCCAGTGCAGTGTGGACAGGACCGGGCTAATATGGTCATACTTCCTGGTTCTAGTAAGAACTCTTGCTGCTGCATTTTGGACTAGCTGTAGTTTGTTTACTAAGCGTGCAGAACAACCAACCAATAAAGCATTACAATAATCTAACTTTGAGGTCATAAATGCATGGATTAACATTTCTGCATTTGACATTGAGAGCATAGGCCGTAATTTATATATATTTTTGAGATGGAAAAATGCAGTTTTACAAATGCTAGGAACATGTCTTTCTAAGGAAAGATTGCGATCAAATAGCACACCTAGGTTCCTAACTGATGACGAAGAATTGACAGAGCAACCATCAAGTCTTAGACAGTGTTCTAGGTTATTACAAGCAGAGTTTTTAGGTCCTATAATTAACACCTCTTTTTTTTCTGAATTTAGCAGTAAGAAATTACTCGTCATCCAGTTTTTTATATCGGCTAAGCATTCCATTAGTTTTTCAAATTGGTGTGTTTCACCTGGCCACGAAGAAATATAGAGCTGAGTGTCATCAGCATAACAGTGAAAGCTAACACCATGTTTCCTGATGATATCTCCCAAGGGTAACATATACAGCGTGAAGAGTAGCGGCCCTAGTACTGAGCCTTGAGGTACTCCACTTGTGATCGATATCATACATCTTCATTCACTGCTATGAACTGATGGCGGTCATATAAGTACGATTTAAACCATGCTTATGCACTTCCACTGATCCCAACAAAGTGTTCAAGTTCATGCAAAAGAATGTTGTGGTCAATTGTGTCAAACGCAGCACTAAGATCCAATAAAACTAATAGAGAGATACACCCACGATCAGATGATAAGAGCAGATCATTTGTAACTCTAAGGAGAGCAGTCTCAGTACTATGATACGGTCTAAATCCTGTCTGGAAATCCTCACATATACCATTTTTCTCTAAGAAGGAATATAATTGTGAGGATACCACCTTTTCTAGTAGGAAAGGGAGATTCGAGATTGGTCTATAATTAACTAGTTTTTTAGGGTCAAGTTGTGGTATGTTGATGAGAGGCTTGATAGCAGCCAGTTTGAAAGTTTTGGGGACATATCCTAATGACAATGAGGAATTAATGATAGTCAGAAGAGGATCTATGACTTCTGGAAGCACCTCTTTTAAGAGCTTAGATGGTATAGGGTCTAACATACATGTTGTAAGTTTAGATGATTTAACAAGTTTATACAATTCTTCCTCTCCTATAGTAGAGAATGAGTGGAACTGTTCCTCAGGGGGTCTATAGTGCACTGTCTGATGCGATACTGTAGCTGACGCCTGAATGGTTGCAATTTTATCTCTAATAGTATCGATTTTAGAAGTAAAGTAGTTCATAAAGTCATTACTGTTGTGGTGTTGGGAAATGTCAACACTTGTTGAGGCTTTATTTTTCATTAATTTAGCCACTGTATTGAATAAATATCTGGGGTTATGTTTGTTTTCTTCTAAAAGAGAAGAAAGGTAATCAGATCTAGCAGTTTGTAATGCTTTTCTGTAGGATATGTTACTTTCCCGCCAAGCAATAGGAAAGTTTTGTTTTCCTCCAGCTGCGCTCCATTTTTCGGTCTGCTCTCTTTAGGGTGTGAGTATGCTCATTATACCACTGTGTCAAACTGTTTTCCTTAACCTTCCTTAAGCGTAAAGGAGCAACTGTATTTAAAGTGCTAGAAAAGAGAGAGTCCATAGTTTCTGTTACATCATCAAGTTGTTCTGAGGTTTTGGATATGTTAAGGAATTTGGATACATCAGGAAGATAACTTAAAAAGCAGTCTTTTGTGGTAGAAGTGATGGTTCTTCCATACTTGTAACAAGAAGTAGAATTTACAATTTTGGCCTTGCAGAATGGTGTTTCAATCAGTACATTTTCTATAGACAGAAGTATTAAGATGTTATGATGTTATTTTTTTTTTCTCTCATGAATCTATACATCTATAATCTGTATCTCATAATGACCAAGTGAAAACTGAAAAACAAATAAATAATTGAAATCACACATTAACATAAGTATTCAGACCCTTTAGTCAGTACTTAGTTGATGCATCTTTGGCAGCAATTACAGCCTTAAGTTTTTTTTGGGTATGACCCAAGCCTTGCATACCTAGATTGGGGGATTTTCGCCCATTCTTCTTTGCAAATCCTTTCAAGCTCACAGCATGAGGCTGCTACCAGAACACTTTACTTTTTGGATGGTACTCTGCAGGTGATGAGCAGAACTGGTTTCCTTCAAACATGATGCTTAGAATTGAGGTTCATCATACCAGATAATCTTGTTTCTCAGAGTCTGAGGGTCCTTTAGGTAATTTTTTTTTTGTGTTTTCATGTGTCTTCATTGAGGAGAGGATTGAGTTTGTCCACACCACTATAAAGCCCAGATTGGTGGAGTGTTGCAGTGATGTTTGCCCCTCTATAGGTTTCTTCATATATGATCATGGAGCTCAACTAGAGTGACCATAAGCCTCTTGTGCCGCGTTTCCACCGAAGTTACAATTTCTGTAATTATTCTGAACAGCTGCAGAAATTTACTTAGTTCAGGGAAATGTGTGACGTTATATATACAGTCGTTACAATTAAGCGAAATATTATATAAATTTGCCTTTTTTATTTTCATTTTAACATATAGAAATATTGTATACAGACAAAAGATTACCTGTTAGATTTACCCCAAACGAATTACATTTTATGTTTAACCACTAAAGAGACATCAGAGCCAGCGGCACATATCAGAAGGTCTATCCCAGGAGAGGCTGCTCTCTGTGGATACATGAGGACTGAGCTCCCGCTGATCACGTGGAGCTTACCGTCTCCGAGATCGGCGAAACACATTTTTAAATAGGCGCTGTCTTTATAAATAAACCACAGATTTGAGTTTTAAACAACTACATTCTTATCTGAAATACTTTTAAAATTACATTTCATAACATAATAACAGTAATATTTTGAAAATGATCCGAATAAATGGTGGCTGAAATCACAATGCTGCGTGAACTCAACCAATCAGAATGTTTAGCACCCAAGTCCCGCCCCCGAAAGTTCCGGAACTTTGAAAGTAACACCTCGCCAGCAGGGACTTTCTGAGGGGCAACTTTATTTATTTCCCGGTTCCTGCAGTGGAAAGACACCGAGTACCAGCTCAAAGTCCCTAGTTCCTGGCTAAAGTTCCTGCGGTGGAATCACGGCTCTGGTCACCAGTCTAGACAAAGCCCTTCTCCATCAATTGCTCATTTTGGCTGGGTGACCAGCTCTTGGAAGAGTCCTGGTTGTGCCAAACTTCTTCTATTTGAGAAATATGGAAGCCACTGTGCTCTTGAGAACCTTCAGTGCAGCAGAATTATTTTTTGTAGCCCTCCCCAGATCTGAGTAGTTACAAGAAACATGAAAGTGACATGACATACAGCCAAGTATGGTGACCCATACTCAGAAATCATGTTCTCCATTTAACCCATCTGAAGGGCACACACAGCAGTGAACACACACATAGCGGTGGGCAGCCATTTATGCTTTAACATAAATTATTAGCAGTTGGGGGTTCCGTGCCTTGCACAAGGGCACCTGAGTCATGGTATTGTTGGCCCAAGACTCAAACCCACAACCTTAGGGTCACAACTCTCCAAAGCTTTGCCGAAACCAAGGATCGGACCAGGGACCTTTAGGATCTTCAGTCTAACGGTCCCCCAACTGAGCTTTTTCAGCTTACCTGCAGTTACCTACAGTTATTGCTAAAAAGGGTCATAGGTCAAAGTTATTTTCTCCATTCTGTCACCGATGGAGTTTCGGTTCCTTGCCGCTGTCGCCTCTGGCTTGTTTAGTTGGGGTCACTTCATCTACAGCGATATCATTGACTTGATTGCAAATAAATGCACAGACACTATTTCAACTGAACAGAGATGACATAACTGAATTCAATGATGAACTGCCTTTAACTATCATTTTGCATTATTGACACACTGTTTTCCTAATGAATGTTGTTCAGTTGCTTTGACGGAATGTATTTTGTTTAAAGCGCTATATAAATAAAGGTGACTTGACTTGAACTCCCTCTGAGGAAGCCATCACTGTGATCCTCAGGAGATTCACCCTGAATTTGACTAAAACACAGCAACAGTCAGACACAGTGCAGAACATATATAAGTATGTCATAGTTTACTATAATTCTCTCACCTCTTGACAGACAGTGTGTTGTGTTCCTAAAAGAGACTTCTTTTGGCAGCCATACTGCACAGTTTAAAAACTACATGCAGATAGTGAATAACAGTGTTAATCACCATAGAGTGTGCTGTTGTTTTGCTACTACAATGACAGTGGCACACTGAAGTACTTAGTTGATGCATAAGTTGTTGAAGATAAACCTTGAAAAGACTAACAACTATTTAGATACAAAATATAGCTGCGGTACTTACTGTGTGCTTCTCACTTTAAAATTGAACACCATTTGGAAGATGCTTTTCGTATCACATTGCCATAAATCGGTTTGTTCCAGTCCGTCAGTCACAGAATGATCTGGAGATGGACTCTTAACGTTCCAGTTTTAAAACTAGTTTCATTAATTAACATCTATGAACGGGGTGACTTTATGAAGGAGTTGCACTTACTGTAAAAAAAAAAAAAAAACACTTAACAATAAAATGAAAGCATAAGTTATATTATTATTTATAAAAAAAATATGGAACATTTTTGTTATTAATACACAGTATCACAGCACATACTATTAGCCAGGCGTGCCAAGACCTGTTCTGGAGATCTGCTTTCCTGCAAAGTTTAGCTCCAACCCTGATCATGTTTGTGAAGAACACACCACTAAAGGGCGCCAGTGATCTTATGTGATCATTCAGTTCTGCTGTACTTGAGTATGAGGCTGAAATGGCTCTTGAGTGAGTGTACAGTATATAGCGGTTACGTTTCCTCTGGTGATGAAGAACTGAGAAAGAGCTGGGTTGTTTCTTTCTGCCACAATTGTCTTTGTTTTTATTTGCGTCACATAAGTGGACTCGGTCAAACCTCGAAGCGTTCTCAGGGAGCACATTGAAAATAAACTCTCATGCTGACAGTCTAAAGCTTTTATCAGTGCTCAAATCTTAAACCTGCAAAATCATTTGAAAAGTCCAACCTATATCTTACATTTCTGGCTGTATATTATGATGCACATGACTCCTCTGATTTACACAAATATGATTTCAGACTCATAAACAATGTACCTGGCCAATGTCAATGTTTATATACACTGATGTGAGCAATGACTGCATTCAGATTAATACAGCCATGGATATAATGTGGTGAACTGGGCTTGGGCAGCTGATATTTGCAGGAATCTGAATACTGGGTTGTCATGTCTTTACATGGCATCATGTTATGACTATCAGTAAACATCTCTTGTTTTTACGTAAAGCTGTGTAACGCTTTGTTGTAAGCATAAAAAGCCTGAATCTCCTTTGAATTAAAAATATTATCCGTTGTTGTTTTATGTACATTTAAATATGAAACGTGTCATTAATCATTACCTTTATGATTATAAAAAAAATCATTAAATCATAACTTTAAGAAGAGTATTCTTGAGACGACAATAATATTTATCTTTTCTGCTCTAAAACAAATTTCAATAGTCTTTAATCTGTATTTTTAATCACTGTCTTCTAAAGCAATTTACCCTTAAAAGGCTAAATATGACCAGTCTTTGTCCTGTGAAAATTGATGCCTGCTCTTTTTCATGTGGTGATTCAAACATCGGTTTGCTTGCCAAACTCTGAGCATGTGTTTGTGTGGACACTGAGGATAGAGAGGCTTCATTTATCATATAGACAACGGCACTTTGTGCAGATGATGTTCCATGTACTGTCATGTCATTGTGTACAATTTAGTGTATTATAAGTGTATAATAATAACAAGAAGAAGAAGAAGAAGAAGAAAAAGAGGGTCAAAAGCCGGGAAAAAGAAAAAGAAGAGAGAGGATGCTTGGTGGTAGATTGGGGAGGGAAAACAGAAGATAACCAAGAATTTAGGCACTTTTTTGATGAAATAAGGGCCACTATTGTGGACCATGTTCTTAAACATGGTCTTAGAATGGCAAAAGTGGGTTGAAGTTGTTGTGGTGCTATTTATATAAATTGTTTTGAGGAATTAATTGACTTGAAATGAGACTGAGATAAATTAAATGCTAAGGTTTAATCGAGAAATGTACCAGTGCCTGAGAACACAATAACAATTAAAAATCTATATTATATATGATCCTCTCATTCAAGTTGATATCATGCTTGAATGACAACATCTAATCCCCAGATATATATATATATATATATATATATATATATATATATATATATATATATATATATATATATATATATATATATATATATATATATATATATATATATATATATATATATGAATAATAACAGAGAAATAATAATTATGAAATATTTACTGCTATTGTGTAAAAGAAACAATACCTTATCATGTAATACATACAAAGTAACTGCTTTTGATCATTTTAAAACGTAACATAATCCAATTACAAGTACTTTGGGATCTGATTAATCCAGATTACGCATAATCAGTCACAGTTATTAACATAAATGATTTAATGCTTAAAGTCCCCATCCTAATCCTTAATTTCAGATACTATCACGATAGGTTAATTCTCCTTTTGTGTTTACAGACAAATCATCAACCATCTTAAAGCTGTTTTACCCATGAAGGTTTATTCTTGTCTCTCTGCCAGCATACTTAAACTTTATTTAAATTAAAATACCAAACAAAATAATTATGCTGAATAAAATGTATGTGTTTGACACCCAAAAAAGATTGTGCAAGAGAAACTAGGAATTTGAGGGAAGCATCTTTGCTTCATCTTTTTTTAATGGGGGGAATATAGGGAAATATAAATATGAATTTGTGACATTCATAACAATGTTCCTTAGAGTGCTGTAAAATAATAAACTATTTGCTAGATACAGGCAGGCAGGCAGGCAGGCAGGCAGATAGATAGATAGATAGATAGATAGATAGATAGATAGATAGATAGATAGATAGATAGATAGATAGATACAGCTGTGCAACACGTACAGAAGTGGTAAACATGGCTGTGTTGTCATCTGAGTTTTTTGTTTTATTTGCAGCCCATAAAAACATGTGGTCATTACAGACACTCTTTGTAGAGCTTAAAAGAGTGTGTGCACATGCATGTATTCATGCATACTGGCATGTACATATTTATTTGTGTTTCTGTAGGGTTGTCTGTGTGTGTGTGTGTGTGTGTGTGTGTGTGCTGGTTGGCAGGTGTTGCATCAGTTTCTTAAACTCTTGATTAGTCCCATATGTGAATCTCTATTGCTGGAACATCATCATCGCTGGGAAGCTCTAGTCTAGCATATTACCAATGCTCAAAAATCACCAGAAACACACTAAAATCGCCGGGCTTTCATGATTAAAAATTTCCCCCTATCTTTTGGCTGGATTTGTATAATAAATTTGCTCTTTGTTTGCTTATCTGTCTGTTTGTATTTTAACTTTTTATGCATGGTGGAATATTTGAGAATAATCAGCAGTATAATATATGACAAATACATTAGGATTCGGATGAGTGAATATATAATAGACAATTTATTAAGGCATTTAACAGATGCTCCTATGTAGAGAAACTTACAAAACAAGACTATTTCGATTAACCGATTGAAAGACAAGCATTAAATTGGAAACACTTCCTGTGAATAAATAAATCTTTAATTCATTCCAAGAAGTTAAGCAATATTTAACCCAAAATCAATATCATATCATTATTATTCATGTCATTCCAAAGCCTTCTGTGGAACATGCATGAGAAATTATGAATAATGTTCACGTTTGTCATAAATTGTAAAAAAAAAAAAAAAAAAAAACATGCAACCTTATGACGATTTTTAGTGAATAACAAATGTATGTGTTTATATGTATAATTGATTTACTATTCTGTTGATTGGCAGTTTCAGTCTTTCAGTACATCTTGTAATTATGTCATGACAATCATGACAAAGGGATTGGTATGGTAATGTACATAACAATGTTAATGTATTTGGTCTTGGCAGAATAGATCTGCTATGCTGCTGAGGCATAGCAAGTACCGAGACTTCAGTCTGGTCTGAAGCTGGAGTCAGCCCATCAAGAGTCACCACACTCAAACATCTTCAGGAAAAGGGCCACAGCTGTCACATTCCTAGAGCCAAGCCACTCCTGAACCAGAAAAAAACATCAGAAGCATTTCACCTGGGGTAAGGAGACAAAGAACTGGACTGCTGCTCAGTGGTCCAAAGTCCTCTTTTCAGAAAGTAAATTTAGCATTTCATTAAGCTTTATAGAGATGCTGATTTCATTTTGCAGCAAGAATTTAGCACCTGCCCACATTACCAAAACCATTTCCAAGTGGTTTGCTGACCAGGATATTAACTGTAAGAAGCAGAGTCTGAGACAGAAGATTAGTAAAATTAGACATTTATTGTCACAGAAGAGCAATGAAAGTGAAGGGGAGATTGAAGGTGAGCAGATCCGAAAGGATCCAGTTACTTGAGAACAACTGGGGGAATGACAATCTAATCCCCTCTCAGGAGAATCAATAGGCTGACAGATAGGGTGATGGGGCACACACCTTAGTGCAGATGCTGGAGGAATACTTGAAAGAAGACCAGATGAGATATTCGCTGGAGAGGAGGTCAGTAGACTGGTAAGTCAATGAGTCGATGCAAGTAACTACACCAGAGGCAGATTTCACTGTGTAGTCACGAGATCGAACAACTTGTGAGACTGAGGTGCGTGCTTAAATGTGGTGGTTAATGGGTGAGTGGATTACCAATAGGTGCTGGTGATTAAAACTCAGGAGATGGGATGAGCTGTGATTGACTGGGGAATGAGCCTGACAATATGTGACCGTACCCCCTCTTCCACGGCCCTCTCCTGAGAGCCGAATACCCCGACGGCATGGTGGTCTTCCTCTACCCTGTGGTGCTGGACAATCTGGATGTGTTGTAATTCTTCAAGAAGTGCGGGCTCTAGGATGTCATCTCTAGTGACTCAGGAGCATTCTTCGGGGACCATAGCCTTCCCAGTCGTCCAGGTATTCTAATCTGCCACCACGCCGCCGGGATTCCAGAATTTACTTGACCTTATAGATGGATCCTTCCTCCAGGGGTAATGGCAGAGGGGGTTCCTCTGTCTGGTCAGGCTCTGTGGAAACAGGAGAGTGAAAGGGTTTAAGTAGTGAAACGTGAAAGGTGGGGTGAATCTTATATTGTGGTGGAAGTTGAAGTTTGTACAGTAGTTGACGGGATTGATCTGTTCCAAGATTGTGAAAGGGCAGACAAATCTGGGACTTCGCTTCCTACAGGGCAGGCGCAGCCGGATGTCCCCGGGTGGACAGCCTGACCTTCTGACCGGGTTGGTAAGTGGGGGTTGTCACTCTGCGAAGGTCGGCTGTCATCTTCTGCCTGAGCACTGCCCATTGAAGGTGATGGTGGGCCTCATCCCAGACTCTCTTGCTGTCCCGGAACCAGTAATCGATGGCAGGGACATCCGAGGGCTCTTCTGACCAGGGAAATAGAGGGGGCTGGTAACCGAGTATGCATTGAAATCATACATAGGAGTTTTGGGCATACTCGGCCCAGCCTAGGAACTGGTTCCAGGAGTCCTGGTGGCCACGGCAGAAGGTTCTCAGAAAGCGACCAACTTCTTATATCTTATTTACTTGATAGCCAGAGGAGAAAATCTATCGATTATGACTAGTATACAAGTGTTACCGTCAGAGGGGGGTAGGTCCATTATAAAATCTACTCCTAGGTGTGACCAGGGACGGTTGGGAATCGTCATCGGAGAGTGTGTGCCAAGGCTCTGAGCAGATGCCTGCGCGCACAGGTGCATAATTGCACGTGTTCAGGCAGTGTAAAGAAGCCCATTGCCAATCTAACCTGTGCAATCCGTCAATAAAGATTATAAAGACAGCGATGTGCAATAATTCTTGGCAATTGTTTGTTCACATGTTTGTTGCAGAGCGGACCATCAGTGTACGCTTTCGGAAGTATAAATGGAAGAAGTCCGCATCAGCGCTGGCCGTTTCCACGTATGGATTGCTCAGGCGGAAAGTATAACACAGGATTTACAATCGCAACTTCATTGTGCTGTTACTACATTGAGTCGTATTTCCCAAAATTGTTTTTTTGTTTTATTTATGGGGAGTAGAATTATTTATTTATTTCAATGAATCTAATCGATTAGATATCATAATATTTAGGCTATAATATTTTAAATCAGGTTGGTTTGTATTGGTGACGTAAAATGTAATTTATATGCGTGCGGCCCGCGAGACTTGTACTTGGACCATAGTGCGGCCCGGTGGAAAAAAAGGTTGAGAACCACTGGGGTAAAGGGTATAACTTGCCAGCAGGGAGGTGACAGGAGCTTTTGGAACCTTCTCACATCTTAAGCCATGTTTGGCCACCAGAAGCGGTCTTTTACAAGCGAGAGAGTGGCATCAGCCCCCATGGTGGCCAGTGCCCAAGGAAGAGTTTGTGGTGTGAATGAATTAAGTGTGCCGTGTTTGTGGTATACAACAGTGTTCAGGAGGGCAGCCCGGCAGAGTGGCGGGATCTTTTCTGATTCCTCTACAATCTCCTCAGAGGCATGGATACGAGACAAGGCGTCGGCTTTGATGTTTCGGGGAAGGGGCCTATAGGAAATGGTGAATTCAAACCTGGTGAAGAATAAGGCCCATCTAGCCCGGCAGGGATTTAGGCATTTAGCTTCTCTGAGGTATTGTAAGTTCTTGTGGTCAGTTAATACGGTAAAAAGGTGAGCTGCTCCCTCTAACCAGTGTCGCCACTCCTCTAAGGCCAGTTTAATTGCCAGAAGTTTGTGGTTTCCGGTGTCATAATTCTTCTCAGCCGGACTGACTTTCCAGGAAAAGAAGGAGCATGGATGGAGTCTTGGTGCGTTCCCCTGCCACTTAGACAGAACTGCTCCCACTCATGTCGTCGAGGCATCTACTTCAACCACAAATAGGAGCTCTGGGTTAGGGTGAATTAGGAGTGGAGCGCTGGTGAATGCTTTTTTAAGGTTGTTGAAGGCTTCAGTGGCAGGTGGGGTCCAGGACGGAGACTTGGGCTTGCCTCGAAGAAGGTTTGTTATAGGGTTGGTGATGGTGCTGTAATTCTGTATGAAACGGTGGTAGAAATTGGCAAAGCCCAGAAAGCGTTGAAGTTCTTTGATGGTGTTGGGTACTGGCCACGATGAGATTACCTCTATCTTCCCCACATCCATATGGATGCTGGTGTGGTCAATTACATACCCCAGGAAGTGGACTGAGGACTGGTGGAAAGTACATTTCTCTGCTTTTGGGAAGAGTTGGAACTGTCTCAGCCATTCTAGGTCTGCTCTGACGTGCTGGTGATGTTCGGCTAAGCTCCTGGAGTAAAAGAACATATCATATATACAATGATGAAGTGGTGAAGGTACCTCCGGAGCACCTCATGCATAAAATCCTGAAAGACTGAGGGGGTATTGACAAGGCCATACGGCATTACCCGGTATTCATAGTGGTGTCTACAAATGCTGTCTTCCACTCACCTCCCTTGTGGATTTGGGTGAAGTCATACACACTGTAGAGGTCTAAATTTGGTGAAGATGGTGGCTCCATGGAGTTGTTCAAGAGCAGCTGGGACGAGGGGAAAAGGATAACGGAACTTAATAGTGATTTTGTTCAGTTCCCGGTAGTCAATGCAGGGGCACAAGCCTCCACCCTTATTTGCCACGAAGAAGAAACTTGATGGGGCAGGGGAGGTGGATGGGTCTATATAACTTTGTTTGAGGGCTTCTTCGACATACTCCTTCATGGCCTTCTTTCTGGGCAATGATAGGGGATACATTTTACCAAGGTGAGCAGATCCGTAAAGGAGACTTGAGAAGGATTGGAAGAATGATGATCTTATCCTCTTTACAGATAGAGTGGTGGGGCACACACCTCAGTGCAGATGTTGGAGGAATACTTGGAAGAAGACAAGATGAGATATTCTGGAGATATGGAGATATTCATTGGAGGAGAAGAGATATTCGCTGGAGAGGAGGTAAGTAGACTGGTAATCAATGAGTCAATGCTAGTAACTAGACCAGAGGCAGATTCCACTGTGTAGGCACGAGATCGGACAACTTGTGAGACTAAGGTGCTTGCTTAAATATGGTGCTGGTGATTAAAACTCAGGAGATGGGGTGAACTGTGATTGACTGGGTAATGAGTCTGACCGCTTTTTGACAATTATTGTGCTTGATTGGCCAGCCAACTCACCTGACCTGAACCTCACAGAGAATCTATAGGGTATGAGGAAGATAAGTAGCATCTATAAAAGCAACCTGGTGCCTCAGCAGTGCCACAGGCTGATCACCACGCTGCGCTAAAGCAGTAGTTCATGCAAAAGAAGCCCCATCCAAGTATTGAGTGCATAAATAAACCTGCATTGGAGATCTTGAACGTACTGCTTTGTAAATCTTTTTTTGATTGATCTTTGAGAAAATATTCAAATTTTTTGAGATACTGAATTGTTTATTTTCCTAAACTTTAAGTCATACCATCAGAATTAAAACAAAAAACTCTTGAAATATTTCAGTGATTTTGCGCAATGAAAAACTTTTCCATGATATTCAAATCTTTTGACATGCACCTGTACTTGTAGTTTAAAAAAGATGTTCCTGTTTGCTTCTGATCAAAGATCCCTTTTTGCCCTCATAATGTGAGACTGCATTTCTAGATATCTATTCCTAGATAAAAGGGAATGACAACCAACATTTAGAAATCATGAAACAACGCAGAATGTTTAGAGCATTTATAGATGGATTAGACGGCTTGCAATTAATATATCATTAATTTTTTTTTAAAAAAGGATTTCCTTGCACTTTCCCACAATCAGTATAAACAATTAGAATAGACAAACAAATTCAAATCTGACTAATCCAAACAAAAATAAAAAATAATCCATTACATAAAGCAATAAACACATGCATCCACAAACACAAACATTTGTCAAATCATTTCACTATCCAGCTGTACGGTGAACCTTAGAGTAGTCAGTTCCTTTTGAGACTGAGATGACCTAGTTTACCTGAATTCATGCTGAATTTGGAAATTGATATGCTTTAGAATGGACTGCCTTGTGAGAGTGGTTCTCAAATGCTTTTGCATCAGGACCCAGACTTTACACAGAACATCAACAGGCTTCCCAACACAACAGACCCACTGTAAATGTTGATATAACACAAAACTTTAGTTTCTTTCATGCAATTGGTGATAAAACAGCTCAGTGCACTAAACAGGTCAACATAAATCATATTTATCCCAAATGTGAACACAAGTGTATTATAGTCTAGGTTGTATTATTTTGCTATCCTTACTATGTATGATTTTATGTTATGTTATTTGCATTTTGCATTGTTTTTGCTGGCTGGACACAACCATATCAGAACAGATCTGCCACCCATTCATTTATGGTTTGAGACTGCACCAGTTGACAATGACTGCCTATAGGAACAACACAATAAGAAAGAATATGTGAACACACACAAACAGACAGACAAAGAGGAACACTCTCTCACGCCTGGATGCCTTCAAGCCAAGGAACATGTGTCTGTGCAGAGAGAGACAAAGAAGAAATCAAGGAGCGAGAAGATGAGGGGGTTAGAGCTAAATGTGGAAGTGTTGAGAATAACTCAAGAGTCAATCCCACAGGGTGGGGGTCATGACCCCAAAATGGGTAACATGTCTGTTCTGATAGGTATATAGATAACTATCATAGAATAACTATAAAAATGCATGTTTTTACAGTTTGACATGAAACGTAGCCACATCTATAAAAAGATTTGAACAAATATTAGCTTGCACTTTTGTTTTTATATTGTTGTTGTTTTTGTTATCCATACTGTCATGTTAAAAATGTTAAATGTAATTGGGCCTGTGCAGTTCATTTAAATAATTTTGGATTTTTTTTTTTTTTTTTACTAGGGTGGGCCTTGATGTCCTTTGTAAAACATTCATCTTGATGGGAAAATCAGGTGTCTCCAGATATAAGCTGAGACGTATGGGTATGTGTTAACAGAGACGCTCACACATCCACAACTGAGGTGAGAGTTAAATGGAGAAACTGTGATTATGTCAAATGATAGTGTGTCCTAAAATAAGCACTCATTTGGGTGTCTGTGTTTGAACTTGATAAATGAGAAGACACTGCCAACACGTGTATGCGTGTTTGAAGTCATATAATAAAAGTACACTTCAATTGTGTATTGCAAAGGGAGTAGGACAAGTTGCAAGCTGAAATCTATTTACGCTGAGGGATTTGTCAGAGACCTGAACCCAAAGCTTGAGCAATAGTAGTGATGATGCTTGCCTGAGCACACCACAAAATGCTTACATTCTTTATTACTGGGAGAGAACTATAATCATGTCAATGTTTGCATCAAAATAATGTCAATAAAACAAAAAGAATACTATCCCATAGTGCTCTTCTAACAAGCATTATGCACATGTGAGAACGAGTGTTTGTATGTCAGTAATGACGCAGTTCATGAGTTTGTTGCCATTAGAGTGAATCACAAAGGATTCTCTCATCATCAGTACTTTAATTCATCTTGCACTCTTAGATCATTGACAGTCACTGTGATTAAGCACATGTGTTGTTGTGTGCATCAGCTATCCTGTGTTGATCATGCTGTCAAACTGGTGTGGAAATAAAGAGGCAATGAAAGCGTGAGAGACAAATTACAGCTCTTGCTGAGTCTGCTCTTAGTTTGGGCTTTTGGGCCACGTACACAAGTTTTGTGAGTGAATCCCCTGCAGATCTGTGAACCTACTGCATATGTTGGAAGAAGTGAAGAATTGTGTTTTATGTAAAAATCGCATGATATTTGAATAACGAATGGCTGGTCACCATGTTTGGCAATATATTTAGTTCTAAAAGCTATCATAATGCCTGGGTTTTTGGCTTTGTTTTCCAATTGAAATGCTCTCTACAGCTCTCTTGCAGTATATGCATTTGTGTTCATCTTCTTGCATGCAACAATTGGTTGATTATGTACAATGCCTGCATACTATTGGTCAAACTACTTTTGATAGTTTACCTTCAGCAAGTATGATAACAATATTAAAACAAAGCCAAAAATCTGGATGTTTCAGGCATTTCAAAAAGCCCTACTGAGACTATTGGATGAGAACAAAACTTGAACTGAATTTAGCTGGATAATGACACTACTGTCTTATGTAGAGTGGCTTTCTAGTTGGATTGAATTTGTCTTGTAATTAAAGAAATGTGCCACATCAACCACATTATTCAACTTGAGCTGAACAATGATACTGTTGTCTTTAATTGAAGCAACTATTAATGAATCAAGACACATACCCCTGTTTCACATGCACTTTTTATATCATAATCATTTTATTTTTTAGCAGGCCATAGGGGACATCACAAGCAATTTATCATACAAGAATCAACAGTATTGCAATGCAATTTAATGAGCTATGAAATTGTGTAAGAGAAATAATTCCTGGTATTTACAAATGATCTCTTTGTTTTCCTTTGAATTTGAACTGGACTGAATTTAGTTTTTCCTGGCTAATAAACAGTTATTTGTTAATTGTGCAGATTTGCGTAAGTTTCTTTCTGTACAATAGATCCCTCCATAATTAACATTTTAGTGAATAAATAGAAAAGATTAATGCCAATATATGCAAATAAATTGTTTGCAAAATTGAACTGTATCAACCAAATATTGAAACAGGTGAAACATAATCTAAACTAATTACTCATATGGAAAAAACTTGAATGAACAAGCCATGAGTTTGATTAGTTTGACCAGCTGGAGGGGCATTAAGAGAAGAGAACAAAGCAGCATTGCCACCAAAACCATGATTTCTTTGGGCATATGGCACATATTGTCCAAAATTCCTGAGACAATACTAATATTAAAATCATTAATTCAAGTCTGTTCTGCGAATGCTTTTGAGTTTTCTTCTGTGCTTGAATGTTCCTGTATCAGCAAATCTCAACAATGTGTTTCAGGGTTTCATGATCTTTTAAAGTATGTGTGTGTGTGTCTATGCACAATCAATTATGGGTATGTTTCATCATCCAGATGAAAGGAATCATTCTGAGAAATAGCTGTTTTAACTATTATATTAATCAAGAGAAGCAGGCATGAGAAAGCTACAAACTTTTATGTCTAAACAAGTCACACTTGTTCCTGATTCCGATTATGTGAGTCATTTTCTTTCTATTTTATGCACTAGCTGTTTAAACCAAAATTTAAAACAGATCGATTGAACCTGCAAACTTGGACTGACAATTCACAGGCTCACAACACATAATCAGTTGCAGACAAAAACATCACTATTTATGCTGTAGCCTGAAGCAGCAGTTGCAAATATTCACACAAACAGATGAAAAGAACATATATGCATCTCTTTGTGTGTGTGCGTGTGTGTGTGTGTGCTGTTTCTCTAACCTCTTTAAAATCTGTTTATGTCTACTAAAACCAGTCTTAATCAGCAGGAATTTTCTTGGAGTTTTTTAATAGTTTTCCAGTACAAGCAGTCCAGTACACATATCCAGTACAAAGTTTTGCTGAAATATTTAACAAAATAAGTTTAAAATCAATAAAATCTGAGTTTTAGGCTCACTTCAAGCAGCAATATAACGCTATGTCATTTGGCATCTCAAGTAAATGCAACTTGATTTAAGATATGTTAAGATATTTTTAGGTTGTGAGACCTAAATTTGTGTAATTACAGCCTGGTTGATCATGTGACAACGTGTAATTAAAGATGATATGTTATAAAAAAGAAATAAACGTGTGCCTAAAATACCAGTTGGACCATTAACAGATTTTCATCCCTAGTCAGAGCAGATTTGTATAGGGTGATATTTATCTTACTTTTGTGATGTCTTTTTGTTATTGAAACCATTTTTAAACAATATTCTGGTCTGCTAATTTGATTGGAACAGTGGTGATATTACATATTCAAACACTTTTCTGTGTAGAGATTGAGTGCTTGATTCTGCTCTGGCTTTGATTAAAACTATTCTCGTTGACAGAGCGAAAATATACAAAAATATACAAAATAGCTGGCTACATTGTGTCTGGTCACATCGACGTTTAGATATCAATATAGATATACTGTATGTACTGTATATACGTCTGTGTTTACACTTGACATTAATATGTGATCACTGTGATCTGATCAAGCAGATCGGATCATCAGTCAATTAGAAAATGGCGTGTTTACATCATCAGTTGACTTTTCTATCTTGATAACTGATCGGACCTGTCTTTCCTGCGCAGTATTTAAAAAGGTCTACACAGAATGGTCCAGTACAAAGTCAACCTGAAGTGGTGGGTTTTCTTTTGAAAAGCATTTTCAGTCGCGGGACATTGTACAAATTAAAGATAAGTGTAGGAGTCTCACCAGGGCCGTAGCTGGGGTTTGCGGGGCCCCGGTGCAGGTTGTTTGAAAGTGTTTAATTTGTATGTTTGTTCTATTTATTTATGTGTGCTATTTACAGAAGTTTTTTTTTTCAAGTTTGTAGGTGTCCAGGTACAGAAAACGAATTATTAAATTAAAATAGCACTGCACAAATAGTCTTCAGTGTAAAAATCAAATATACAATCAAACCAAAATGTATTCATCACATTATCACAGTTTATTCGCTATAGTTTAGAAAATGGTAATAAAATATGACAAGAACTCAGAGTTAAACTGTCAGAACAAATGAATCTTGTGAATAATGTCTGATAACTTTGATAGAAAGGTATGTAATGGTGTCATTATGGAAGACAAAGTAAATGCAAGTAAACTCTTTATTGACAGAATATAATGAGGAAAGCTCCGGCTGACGGCGGGTGGCACAGGGATCTCGATGGACAGCACTGGACAGATGACATGGTGAGTAGTGTGTGCTGGTGAATGACAGTGATAGATCCAGACGATGACGTAATCCACTGAGAAACACGGAACCGGAACAATGACCCATAACACTGAAAACGCAGAACAGGAACGGGAGTGAGACAGACATGCAGCACGGAGGACCTCAAACAACGATCTGACAAGAGAGATGAGAAATGGATGAGTATTTAAAGGTGAGTGTATTAGCTGTAGCTGGCGCCATGAGTGAGATCCGCTGGCCACTGATCAGATAATGATGATGATGATAATGGTCATGCCCACTCACACACACCCACACACATGTAACAGACTGACAGTCGCTCCCAGCAATCTACAAAATTCTCACCAAAATTTAAACACAAACTGGGGTCCCCTGTCGGAAAGCACGTCTGTCGGGAGGCCATGTAAGCGAAAGACGTGATCTACGATGGTCAACGCTGTCTCCTTGGCTGAGGGTAATTTGGCCAAGGGAATAAAGTGGGCCACCTTCGAGAACCGGTCCGTCATGGTCAAAACTCCCGTGTTGCCCTGAGAGGGCGGGAGGGCAGTAATAAAATCTAGTGCAATATAGGACCAGGGTCTCGAAGGGACTGGCAGCAGTTGAAGTAACCCATCTGGGGGTTGATTGGAAGTCTTATTAGTGGCACAAATCGAGCAAGCCAAAACAAAACTGTGAATGTCACGAGCCATTAATGGCCACCAGAATGGTTGCTTGACCAAAAACTTATTACGATTAACTCCTGGATGACAAGCCACATTGGCACAATGGCCCCACTGAATGACATTGTACCATAATCCCTCCAGCACAAATAACCGATTCTGTGGGCAACCGGGTGGAGGCATTACCCCTTACTAAAGCCGTCTTGACCTTCGATTTTCGACCTGTTTTTGGAACCTGGACAGTACGAGAGAGTAAAATCAAAACAACCAATTCAAAGTGCCCCCTGGGGGTGTCAAAAGCAGTCTTCCATTCACCCCCCTACCTAATGCAGACTGAATGATAAGCATTACATGTAAATCCAATTTCGTGAAGATCGACATTCCCTGCAACCTCTCAAAGGCTGAAGACATCAACGGCAAAGGATAAGTATTCTTTACCGTGATGCTGTTCAGTCCCCGGTAAACAATACAAGGTCGCAGAGAACCATCTTTCTTCCCCCAAAAAAAGAACCCCACCCCCGCAGGAGAGGAGGAAGGGCGGATGAATTTAGAAGCTAGAGAATCAGAAATATATTTCTCCATAGCCTCCCATTTCGGAACAGAAAGTGAATATAACTTGCCTATAGGCGGAGACTTACCTGGCAGTAAATCTATGGCACAGTCATAGGGACAATGCAGAGGAAGAGAAGCAGCACAAGACTTACTGAACACTTCCTTCAGGTCAAGGTACTCCGCGGGCATGTTAGACAAATCCACTGCTTCCTCCTGAAACACAGACATAGAAACAGACGGACAGGCAGACACAAGAGAAGTCTCATGACACTTCTTACTCCAGGCCAAGACAGATCGCAGTTGCCAGTACACTTAGGGGTTGTGATGGATGAGCCAGGGGTGTCCAAGAACTATGGGTGTAAGAGGAGAGTCTAGTATATAAAAGGAGATCATCTCAGAGTGGTTGCCTGATGTGATGAGGTTAATATCTCCAGTGGTGAGTGAAATGGTAGGAAGTTCTTGACCTTTGAGGGAGTGTATAGCGATCTTGTGTGTGAGTGGCTTGAGGGGAGTCTGTAGTTTGTGCGCAAGTGTATGGTCCATGAAATTACCTTCAGCCCCCGAGTCCAGAAGTGCCTGACAGTTGTGAGTGTGCGCTGACCATCTCAGTCTTACTGGGAGGAGCGTAGATGTGGATGAGGTCTTCACGGTGGAGATCCCACCCGATAGTAGCCTCATACTTACTATCAGGCTTGGCCTTTTACTGGACAGTTGTAAGCTTAATGGCCTGCTCCACCACAGTAGAGACAAAGACACCTGTTCTTCTCCTGCCAGGAAAGCTGAGCTCGCCCTACCTGCATGGGCTCGTGATCATAGACGGGGCTGACCACGCCCCCGCCGGTGACTCATGGACCAGCAGCTCCTGCAGGATCCGTCACTCTACTCGGGACAGTCGTGCATATACTCTCTGAGCCAACTCAATCAATCTGTTAAGGGATGTCGGAAGATCCAGGGCGTAGATCTCTCTCTGGAAGCAGTCAGCCAACCCATGCAGGAACATGTCCAACTGCGCCGCCTTGTCCCATTGACACTCTGGCGCTAATGTTCTGAATTCGATAGAAAAGTCAGAAACCGACCTCTCTCCCTGTCACAGGTCCGCAAGTGTTCTGGTGGCCTCTCTCCTGGCAATGGCCCAATCGAATACGCGTGAAACGAGACGCAGCATGGATCTTGGTTCTCCCACACCACAATCCCCCATAGTGCCGCTCTCCCAGTCAACAGCGCCAACACAAATGTGACCTTGGCTCATTTGCTGTTGAAGGTCCTGGGTTGGAGAGAAAAATGCAAAGAGCATCATGTTAGAAAAGCTCTGCAGCAATTGGGTTCACTGGAATATGACTCTGGAACTGGTAGGCGGGGCTCTGACTGGGAGGGGCTCTCTGGTGGTGTGGGGGGCCGGTGTCGGCCGGTGTCGGCGATGCAGTGGGTGCTCGCAGGAGTTCGGACACTTGAGCCACCAAAGTCTGTACTGCGTGACACGTGTCGTTGAGATTCTTCAATCAATAAGATCAACCACATTCCTCCAATAACTTTTATACATACATATTTTATACAGTCTATGGTCTAAGCTTATGGGTCAGTCATGTGATGAAGAAATGACTCAAAAAAACAGATGACTCGATAGATGAACTAATCAATTCCGACTCAAGACTCGGTAAAGCCTATAGGTCTGTCACGTGATGAAAGGACGACTCAAACCCGAAGACTTGTCAGATAAGAGGTAAGGTGAACTAACCATAGACTGAAGACCCAGGTAAAGAATTAATTCATATTTTCTATTTATTATAGCATTTTAGTTTTTTATTTTTGTAGTGTGATCAATGTTTGCGTAAGTACTATTAGACATGTTAGGGAAGTAACACATAAGATTTTAATTATATTTGATAAAATGATTGAAATGACTCGAAAAAAGATTTGTCCATTATGCTGAACGAGACTCAAAGGTCCGAGTCAGTAAAATTATCCGAACTTCCCATCACTAATGCAGACGCATTGGCCGGATTCCGTTTACATTACACTGAGATCCGTCCTCTGGACGAGGAAACGCTGATTGGATAACATTCCGATCAGAAGTGCGTTTACACTTCGGACAACATCTGAATACAATGTGCATGTTAATGCCAAGTGTAAATGCAGCCTAACGGACATGGTTTCCCTCAGTCCTGCTCATTGCTCACTGGAATAATTGCCCGCACCTGTTTGTAATCACCAGCTAATCAGGGACTCTGGCTGTGTTCAAAAGCTAAGGCAGTTGAATTGTTGTCCTGCTGCACTATCACCCAATGATTATACTACAGACAGCATATTTTTTTTAGCTCAGCTGTGTGAAGGATACATCAATGCTGCTTTCAGAAATCAGATAAAGGGATCTCAGGCTCAGCCAGATCTGATTCTTTTGTATAGCTGTTTACATTTTTGTTTTAAATGTGGCCAGTATCAGATTTCCCGTCTGAAAAGAATATGGTTCTGAACTGAATAGCATACACAAAAGAACAATATGAACAGGTTTGCCAGGTTTTCACAACAAAATCTGCCCAATTGCTTCTAAAAACTAGTCTTAAACTCTCCCAATCGCATTCCGGGGGAAAATATTGCATTAGTGTGGTCGATTCAACCCATGAAGTTGAAAAAAAAAAAGAATCCTGCGGCAATGGTGAAAAATATAGCCCAAATCTGTGGGAAAGCAGAGGACCTGGCAAATTTCGGTATGAATGATCAGACTGCAGTCGCATTGCAAAACATCTGGGCCCGTATTCACAAAACATTTTATCTAATTACTAAGAGTTTTTAGCTAAGAGTTTTCTTTAAAACCTATTCACAAAGCTGCTGAGACAAACTTTTACTAACGAATAGAGAGAAGTCTTAACCTAAGAGTAAGAGCGGGGTCGACCTCATTACAATGGATGATGTCAGCATGCTTACTAATTATGCACACAGTGTTTGGCTGATGGGGAGGGGTCTTTGTCAGATGTTAATTCATAGAAATATTACAGAATACAATGTTAATTACCACATTAAAATAAAGATTTTAGAATGCAGGCCAAGTGTCACTAATTAACCCTTTAACTGTCACCCCGTCCCGTATACAGGACACCTACATTTACTTCACTATATTACAATTAAATCTAATCTAATCTTGACAAACTATATATCGTTGGAAAGTTCTAAGACTCCCAAATATTTATTTTACCAATGTTTTTTGTTAAAAATTAAGTAGGAAAAGTAATAGATTATTTTATGACAAGAGTTCACCCTCAAAAATCTAAATTATAACAGGAGTTTTGACCTTTGTTTAAAAAAAAGCCTTTTTTTTAATTTTATTTTTTACACATTTCAGAAATCATCAGAAATCTCAAAATCCATGCTTTGAAACCCATTTTAAATTCAAACATTGTATTACCATCTTAATGGTACATCAAAATCATGTAACAAAGTCAATTTCAGTCACAAATTATAAAATTGTAGGTTTGTATCATGCACATTCAAGTCTATCTTCAAAAATGTGAATGACAGTTAAGGGGTTTCAAATAATATACTATATATGTATATGAACTTCCCATCACTACTGGTGATCCGAAAACTGATGCAAGTGCTTCTTGACTCGAGAATGAGTCAATGTTTCGTTCGTTATCTGGCTCGGCTCGGTGTTCATCTTCAGTTCTCTCTTCACAGCAGTTCAGTCAGTGTACTGTTTGAGTCAATGAATTACTCCGGGATATTGGTTTGTTTGAACTCAGAGGGAGTGTCAGACACATTAAAAAAGTTAACAGCTTAAGTCATTTGTGGATTAATGCGTATTGGAGACGCAAACTGTTTAAAACGATTCAGTTCGATTTGGTGAACTGGTTCAAGAAGATCTGTTTACATCGAATGATTCGTTACTACTACAACGTTGGTGATGTTTTTCTTACCTTTCTGGACATGGACAGTAGACCGTACACACAGTTTCAATGGAGGGACTGAGAGCTCTCGGACTAAATCTAAAATATCTTAAACTGTGTTCAGAAGATGAACAGAGGTGTTATGGGTTTGGAACGACATGAGGGTGAGTTATCAATGACATAATTTTAATATTTGGGTGAACTAACCCTTTAAGTTAATCAAAAAAAAAAAAAAGTTAATCAAAAATCTCTGTTTAGAAAGTATATTCTTAAGTAAATTGTAATATTGGTGTCCATGTAAATGCAATGACTGCCATGATGAAAACAGATCGGAGTGTGAACAAAAAATAAAAATACATGCTCAGTAGAGAGGATGTCACACACAATTATTGGATTCATATATACCCTATTACCTTCCTGCCTCCATAGGCTGCCTGCAGGGGTTGCATTTTTCAGCTTTGGGACGCAGCCTCCATTTAAACCCTGTCATAACCACAGCTTTTGGTCTGACCTCATCGGTGCTCCTTCTGTTCATCCATCACTTGTCCTGTCCTTTCCACATCTCCTCGTCATGGATTAACCTGCAAAATAAAACTGTTTACATCCAACACATCATATTCACATTCATATGAAAGAGCAAACTCCTTGAGTCCTTCATATGCAAATCCCCAAAACACATCTGAACATATAAACTGCATGGCCAGACAGATCTTTTACTTTTTCTTTGCGGGTTAGATCCTGAGGGCTACCAATGCTGTCCTTTCAGATGACTTGAATCTATTAGAGATACATTTTTTCATTCTGGCTGAAAAACAACCTGACCACAAATTTATTAAACAGAACAACTGACATCTTCTGCATTGGAGAGCATTTAAAGATCTGCTCATTACATTAATGCTATTTTATGATCTGGTTTCCCAAATAATTAAGCTAAACTTAAACATATGTTGTTGATTCAATTTAGTAAGGACAAAAATATATTGTGGCTTTCCTCAAAGAGATTCCGATCAACACAGAAATAGATGATGGTCTGAGAGAGTGATTTTTTACATTTATGTGTGTGAATTATGCGTTGAAGCCTCTTATAATTGGATTTAGTTTCAGATCATTTATTATCAGCAGTTTACCACAGCTCGTGCGATAAAATCATATATGCTATTTTGAGATTTTTTTTTTTTTTTGGGTGTAACGTCTAAGCGGGAAAGTAGATTTGTAATTGCTATATGGGTTGTATAATTGTGAGTTACCATCTATCTTAGCTGCAGTGAACAAATTGTAGTTGAATAAATTCTTTGCTCAAGGATGAGATGGAATTAGAGTGGATAATTAGCAAGCAGTAGAAGTGGACAGATAGATGCATACCTCCACAGTCCACACATATAAACAGGTAGTGGTCAGGTCCTGGCTCTCACAAGGCTGAATTCAGTGGTCAAGACAACAACTGGACACAACTGCATCTACATGCTTCATGACCGCAGACATACCTGATTTAGCAAATGATGGCAAGATGAAAACGAGAGAAAAACAGTGGACAGAAAACAAAAACAGTGACTGCGGCTAAAGGTGCATCCCAAAAAACAAAAATAAAGCAATGTGGAATGTTGGACAGCGTGCACTCAACTGCCTCAGCTTTAATTACACAGCACAGGGCTCTGACCATGATTCACACAATAACCGTATAAAATTCATACATTACACGGTTGAGTACATATCATAAGTGCATAGTGCATCATTTGGGATTCAGCTTTAGTTACGATGATTAGAAATGTAGTCCGTCCAAATAGGTGGCAAAAGGCCACATTAAAACTGTCCTGTAAACTTTTTACTATTGTTTCAGATGTCTTTTATGTATATTTTTAATCTTTATACACTTCTTCCAGACCCAGACTTTTAATTGTATTTAAATTTCATCATAAAAACAATAACATGTTGAGAATAATATATATATATATATACTGATGATTGCTTCTTCAATTGTGTTCACAGCAAAAAATGTAGGGTACGTACTAGTTACTGTAGGTCTACTTGTAAAGGTAAATTTCACTTTTTAGAGTGTCATTTTCAATTTAGTTGTAATTTTGGCAAATAAGGAACAATTACTTGTTATCTCAGATATAATTATCTGAAAATAAATTAAAATTAATTGTTACCTCAGTTAAAATTGTTTTAAAATCTTTGGAATGCCATATCTTTCTCAGCTTTCAACCAAAATAAATGAAAAAAATAAATAAATACAAACACAATTTGAGATGTGCTGGAAATGCTCATTCATTTCAGAAATAAATAAATAAATAAAAATGCCTGATGCATCTAGACATGTAATTAACAGTATGGTGAGGCTGTAAATAGTATGTCCCTTTAATTCACAAGTGTCCATATTTCAGACATAGCCAGATGCAAAAATAACTTCTAACATTGTCAGGGTGACAATAAGGTCCTAAAAAAAGGTAAAAAATAAATAAATAAATAAAAATAACATGACCTGTTCCAGTGATATGTATACGGTTTCAAAGAAATAAACTTGCTCTGTTAATACTATCTCAGCTCGGGATGTAACCGCTTTAACCCATGCCGTGTATAATTAGCTGAAGTGCCCGGAGCCTCGTTTAAACGGCGTGGGTGTGGATCCGCCTCTCTCTGAGCGTCACCGCTCCCCGCACCTTCACCGATCCGCGGTGTTAAACACTGCGCGCGCCGGTGCTGCTGGCACAACAGAGGAGTCCGCTGGAGCGCATCTGTCTCGGGTTCAGGAGCTTCGACGGTGAGTTCCTATTTTAATAACGTTTATTAAAACGCTGAATGTAAATTAGAAACAGACAGTGTAATAACTTGCCAATTAGGCGGAGACAGTTCAATACAGAAGTAATCCTTATCTTTTCACGATGTTGTCACTGCATTATTTAAAGCTGTATGAAAGGCAAAGCAACAGTAGTATTTTTTTATTTTTTACCTTTTCTAACCGCGTTACTCCTTTAAAGCCAACTCTTTAAATCAATAACACCAGCCTAATCGAAATACTTTACTCTTATAATTTATTGCATTCCTCCTTTTTAATGCAGTAATGGTACGACATGACCTTTTCCATTGCATTACTCAGGATGCATATTAATAAAACTGCAAACTTGCTGATACATAACTGGGTCATTTTAAAAGTATACTCACACCATACACACCATTTCATATACAGGGTATTATATATAATAAATAGCACAAGTAACAATCTTTCTTATGCATGGCAGTACTCAATCCATAAATGCAGCATAATTTACTTGTTTACAATTACAAATTTCACCTATTTTCTTGTTCAAAATAATGTCATTTTCAACCTTCAGGACAATAGTATTTTAACATTGTTAAACACAATCCTAACCTCTTGGCTTTTATTGATTATGATGTTTCTTGTTGCATATCAGGAACATCCTTCTTAGCGCTTCATCTGAAGTCTTTCATTGCTGGTCAGTTTATTAGTTTTCAGCTCCAGAGAGATGCAGCGGTAGTGTCAGTTAAACTGCATAGCAGACAGTTAATAACTGTACATCCATGTTTAAACATTTGATTGGTGCTTTTATTCATAAAGAGTTGCAGTGCAGTTTATATTATATATAAATAAAATAATTCTATTCTAGTATCTGAACCCTTGACTTACCAGTCAAGCTAATAGATCTAACTTTAGGAAGTGCATTATTTACACTTGGTACACATTTTTGCTTATTGGATAGCTATATTAACATGGCCAAAATGCATCTGCTTGTTCAAGCCACATATGTAAATTTTACTCTTCCCAACATGCAGCAGTCAGCATTGCCATTCCTGTGATGAGAGTAGTCAGGAATCCCTCTTCAGCAAGCAAACATCTGTTGTCTTTTTTGGGCTCCTGTTTGTAATTTTCATTAGCCGCACCAACATTTTTAGCCCTACATTATCATTACCAGAAGTAGAGAGAGTATAGAAGTCCAGTCTGTTGTTCTATGACTATTTATTTGGTGTTATGAAACATTGAAACTATCTTTAAGCCTCACCCCTGAACTCTTGTCCCTTTACCTTCAGGTAGAGCAAGATGACAAGTCCTCCATCATTCTTGTTCGGTCTGACCGCATTGGCTGTGGTTGTATCTTTGGTCTATAGTGGTGCTTCTATCGCAAACAATGAAGATGACTGCCTTTTGACACCGATAAAGATCCCAGTGATCCTGGACCAAAGCACAGTGAAGCTCCAAAGCCCAGAATTCACTGCAGAAAACTTCAGTGAGCCAGGAGTGATGTGTGGGATCGAGTGCCAAAGAAAGCTGCCAGAAGATAGGCCTGCGGAGCTGGAACGACTCCTGTCTTACGAAACCGTCTACGAGAACGGAACACGCACTTTCACCAAAATACAACTGGAAGAGGTCTCCGAGCTAAGAAACGCATCCTCTTCTGTCGTCTGCAATGCAGGACACCTTAAACGCAGAAAACGGCAGGTATACGGCATGGACGGCCGCTTCGTGATCACAGATAAACAGTTCATCACCAATTACCCCTTTTCTGCCTCAGTCAGGCTCTCTACAGGCTGCTCAGGCATTTTAGTTTCTCCAAAACACGTATTGACTTCTGCCCACTGTGTCCATGATGGCCAGGTCTATCTGAAAGGGACCAAGAGGCTGCGAGTGGGTGTCATGAAGCTTCGCTCCAAACGCAGGGAAGGACGCCAACGAGGAGGCAGGAGGAGAGGAGAAGAGAGGAGAGAGAGCCAAGTGGGAAATGAAGAAGATGTAGCCACTGAAGAACTACTTCATAGACAACACGGGAGGAAAAGGAAGAACCGTGTTAGACGTGAGACAGATTCGGATCGGTCCAGACCACCGGTGTTGAAGTGGACACGTGTCAAACTAACACAAGTGCCAGCGGGCTGGACGAGGAGAGCAGGCAGGGAGATCTCAGCTGACTATGACTACGCCCTTCTAGAGCTGAAACGACCCCATAAGATGAAGTTCATGGAGTTAGGCATAGTTCCTGTAGTCAAGGACATCCCAGCTGGAAGAATCCACTTCTCTGGTTTCGACAATGACCAATCAGGGAAAGTGGTGTACCGCTTCTGTTCGGTCTTAGAGGAGTCCAGGGACCTCATGTACCAGTACTGTGATGCTCAGAAGGGGTCGAGCGGAGCCGGGGTGTACGTGAGGCTACGAGATCAGGGAGGAAAAGGGAAGTGGAAGAGGAAGGTAATTGGCGTGTTCTCTGGACACCAGTGGGTGGATGTCGATGGGATACAGAAGGACTATAACGTGGCGGTCAGAATAACACCCTCCAAGTACGCCCAGATATGCCACTGGATCCATGGAGATGCCAGTCGGTGTAAACCGGCCTAAAATAGGCCGACGAGTCATGAAGACTGCTGGGACAGTCTAGATGCAAACTGCTCATGTTTGTTACCCAACTGAAATTCCACAGCATCTTTACAGGAAACGCTATTTTAACAAGATGAATTTGGATGCTGTGTATTTATTTTTGCTTTCATTGCCAAAATTTGAGACTGTAGCCTTTGTAATGTCATTCTCAGGCCATGTTTGTGTTAAAAAGCCAAAGTCACTAGCTGAGGCCAAGTAGTTAACTACTGGAAACGAAACAGCCTGACATTCAGTATTTTGTTTAAGTTCTTGAGGAGTTCACCCAAATATGAAAAATAAGACCAGCTGCATGAAGAAGAGCCTATATTCCATACGAGAAAAGTACATTGTGATTCATACTACCTCTGAAAAGATATGGGAGGATTATTTGCTAGCAATAAGAATATGGTGCATAGCATAAATCACTATGTAGTAGCTTAGAAATTCAAAGGGGATTGCTTGGTCCAACAGTATTTGTATTTATTTAATATTGAATGCATTTGCCTAGTAAAGTCAACCGAGTTAAAATATAAAAATACAAAAGTATACACAAACACACTTTTTTTTCTTTCCCAAAACACCAGAAACAAGATTCCTTTTTATGCCATTCTGGTTTATTATTTTTTTGAAATGACAGAACAAGGAACATTTGTTACATTACACATGACCAACAGCCATGCTAATAGCAAAACATAAGTAACGCAATCAAAGTGCACATTCTACACTAACAGCTCATCAGATGGATCCAAATATAAATACAAAATCTGAGCGGAGTGACTCTAGAACCAGCCAATTGACCTTTAACCCTCCAGAGATCCTGATTGGACAGCATCCTGGTAGGAGGGCCCGCCCTCTTTCTGGTCAGGGAAGAGCTTGATGAGATCATCGATTCGGAGGATGGTGATGGCTGCCTCTGTGGCGAACTTCAGACTCTTGGTTTTAACCATCGTGGGTTCATACACTCCCGCCTGCTTGTTGTCTCTTGGCTTGCCATTTACCAGATCCAACCCGATCCTAACAACACACACACAAACAGGTTTAAACAGAGGAATCCAAACTGCATTGGCTCTCAGCTTAATCCATAATAACCCACATCGCTTCCAGACGGTCTGCACAAATCCCATTCATCTACCAAATCAATTCTAAAGATATTTTAGGGAAGTAAACCACAAGCTTACTTCTAAACAGCAGAGTTTTTACTCCTGATTGTATGTTTGCTGTCTGACAGCGCAGTCATATTTCTTCAAGAGCTGAAGAGTGTGTGATGAGAAGAGAGCAACACTAACCATTTGAGGTTCTTGCGTTCAGGGTTGACCTGAGCCTCATTGTGGAAGGCTCTGAGTTTGGCCACCAGGTCGGTGGAGTCTTGAGCGGCGTTGACTGCCAGAGTTTTAGGAATGACGAGCAGGGAGCGAGCAAATTCAGCAATAGCCAGCTGCTCACGGGAACCCTAGGTCAAACACACAACAGATTCAATAGTTCATTCATACACACCAATTATTAAAAAGCACAGCTGCTGTATGTTAAAGATTTGATCAGTGCCCACAATATTTTCCCATTTATTCCCTATTCATTTCCTCAGTATGTAATTCAGTAAGAGCTAAGAACCAAACGAAGCAGATTAAAACACACAACTTTGTAAAACACAACATTAAATGTGTTGCAGTATATGGCTGTCAATTTCTTTTTAATTGTAAATATTCGTCAAACTTAATAATAATAATCCCCATTCTAGTTGTGCATCAGGCTGCCTTATCAGAGGTGATGACGATGATAGTGTCGGTGCATTTTAATGTTCCTCATAGCTCCTCCGGTTGAACACTGGATGTAGTGCTGCCGCGTCGGTTATTCAAAAGATCACGGGGAAAAAAAACGACCTCGATGCAGAGATGTTTACTGAAAGACTGAAACCAAGCCATTCACACAGAACGCATATTTATTGCATTATTTTTCTAGAGGGACATCTATCACTGTTGCACACCGTTGTGTTTAGAAAGCCATCTAAAATGCAAGGTTTTCCCCCATCCCACTCCATCTCATGTATTTAAAAGAAAAAGTACTTCTTGTGATTGGTTTTCTGTCCTTTGTATTAAACTATTCATTCATATGACGAATGCTGTTTTGTTTAAAACTGTTAAAGCAAATTAATTTCTTATATATTGCTTTGAAAAACATGCAGTAGTACTATTTTGCTCGATGCGCCGCCCTCTTGTGACCTCAGGAGAGAAGCCAGATGGTCATGGACCTCAGAAGTGGAAAGCTGAGGTGAATCTCTACAAACCTATGCTGGTGAAGGGTGTTCTGAGCGGTCTGTACCCGTAGTGAGGTTAATGTGTCTCAGTGATAATGTGTCATGTTTGTTCTGAGCAGGACGGACGCAGCTGTCAGCAGAGCTGTTGATCTGTCCCTTCCCCTCTCAGGACGCTCACTGTCTCCCACGCGTATAACTGCACACGCCATCACACAGGCACGGCAGCAATTATAATGGGAGTGTGCATGCTTCCAGTCACACACAATACAGTAATATATATAGTACTGGTCTTAACAAAAATAAAAAGGCTAGATTGTGCATTTATACATCAGCTATTATTTAACTGTCAGTTTATTACAATGTAACATTTCACCTAAAAACAGAAACATCAAGAAAGTAAAGATCCCAGCAGGCAGCTGAAGGCTTGGGTCCTCACCATGCTTGTGGCGTAGTTCTCCAGATAAATGGACAGTGCAGCCTCGACAGCGCCTCCTCCTGGTACCACAGATTTGGACTCCAGCACCCTCTTCACCACACACAGGGCGTCATGCAGAGAGCGCTCCATTTCATCACACATGAAGTCATTCGCCCCACGCAAGACGATAGAGGCAGACGTGCGTGCCTTCGTGCTGAGAGACAGAAAAAAAGCATTAAAAACAAACCAAAAACAAATGTTTTCTCTCTCCTCGTGATTTTAACACTGCTGTACTTCTAAGGCTAGTTAATCAAGTGTGTTAAAGCACATTTCCCATCACACCGGTGACTGAGTTTCACTTTAAACGTGTTTAGGCTTGATGTCTTAAGTGTTACTATTAATTTGTTTCTCATTCTTTTTTTCTTCTGTATTCAAAAACATTTAAAGGATTTTTGTGGAGCAAGGGGAATTAAAACAATTCTAATACGTGTAATGTTGGAAACATTTGGTTTTATTTAATGGTATTTTACGGATCGGAATGTAATAAAATACTTTAAACACGTTTTTTTCTCTTTCATCAATGCATTTTGGACCATGTGCAACTTATTTTCCAGAAAACCCAGTAGGTAATGTGTTGAATGTCTCCTCTTAAGATTGACACCGATTATTCAGAGACACGCAGGACTGTGGGTCTGTATGAGCTCTGGAGCGGTCAGAGTTATCAAGCTATCAAAGGTGATTGGTGATATCAGGCATCAATTCAATGGTACAGGTTCTGCTGAAGGAAGAGGAAGATGCTCTCACTTCTTGATGAGGATGAGCTCGTCGTCACACACTCGGTCCTGCACCACCTCCTCAGCCTGACCCAGCATGGTCACCTCAAACGTCTCCTCTCCCTCCAGGTTAGACAGGGACGAGCACATTGTGGCTGTAGGGGAAAAACCAAAACAGAGAATAAATGACCTCTGTATTTCAGGAACAGAAGGCCTCGCTCTAGGTGTAGACTAAAGCATGTGCAGTCGTCTGACCCCCAGTAGCTTTGGCGATGCGTTTGAGGTCCCTCTTGAGCACCCTCCTCACAGCCATGGCTCCGACATCTACAAAGTACTTCAGACACATGTCATCAATGCCCCCGGTGGTCAGAATCACATTCGCTCCCGACGCCAGGATCTTCTGAATGCGCTCCTTCGTGATGTCCGACTCCCTGAGAAACAGATGATGAAAGATCGGCGAAACTGATGAAAATGATCGACTGATCAGTCACAGCTCGAGACATCAATAGCCCTAACTGAGAGAGGACACTTGTTTGCATACAAACTGCCAAAAAAAAAGGTAATTACTTTTTTTTTTTTAAGTAGGTAAATATGCTTAATTGTAGTATAAAAAAAATAAAATAAAAAAAAACTTTTGAAAATAATAAATCTCATGTCAGGAGGTAAAATTAAAAGCGGTTCCAATTAGTTCATATGACGCTCACGTGTAACGGGTTCACCTAAATACAGAGGTTAATAGGGTCTAAAATAATTGTGCTCAAATTACTAAAACCACATACAGAGTCAAATAATTATAATGTATTTATAGCGTTAATACTTAGTCTGATATCAAATCAGTGAAAAAAAAAAAAAAACAACATTTATTTTTTCTTTTAATTAAAATGGGTTTCAGTAGTAATTTTCAATGCATCTATAGTTTTTATTTTTTATTTCCTTTACAATTTGGGTTAGATATATAGTTAAATTATAGTTATAGTATACTTTTTTTTGCTTCAATAAGTAAAAATAAAATAAAAACAATAAAAACTTTTCAGTTCTCAGCATCATCACTGCAGTCTTCATTGTCATATGATCCTTCAAAAATCATTATAATATGCTGATTTACTAACTCGAGATACATTTCTGATCATTATCAATGCTGAAAAAAGTTGTGCTGCTTCATATATGAACTTAAAAAAAAATATATTTTGTAACATAATAAATGTCTTTAATGTAACTTAATTAAAAAAATTCTGAATAAATATTCCTTTTGAGCCCAAACCTACAGTGGTATAGATACATGTTGTACAGCCCAAAAGTAAAACACAGACGTGTGTATCTGTGTGTAAGAGAGGCTTTGGGCAGACGATGCTTTATCCCACGCGTATAACTACACACACCACAGATGTGTGGCAGCAATGTAAATGGGAAGTTTCTTTGTATGTGTGTGTGTGTAACAACGTGCCCTCACCTCTGTCTGATCTGGTCCAGTTTCTCCGGATCGTTGATGACCACCTGAACACCCATCTTCATCTTGGTTTTCTGCAGGCTGAAGTCCAGACAGGCTATCTTGGCATTGGACACACGCTTCACCATTCCTGAACGATACAAACAACATTTACAAACACACACATACTGACGTACACTGTGCGATGTCAGAAACAAGCCTGACGTGTGTGAACAGACCTTGAGATCCGACAGTGCAGTTCAGAGCGTATCCGTTGACCAGGAAACTCTCCTTCTGGCTGCGTCCGTGAGCCTTCAGCACATTCACAGAGTTGATGGGATAGCGAGCAACACCTTTACCATCAACAAACTTCACAGCCAGGGCAGCGTCCACCACCATATTAGCAAAAAAATCTGAATCACTGACAGAACGTCAAGGAGCTTCATTTCAATCGATTAGTCAGGGTCTGAGAAACTCTTAATGAAGTTTAAAACTCTGAAATTAAATACAGACTCGTTATGCAGCCTTACTGAATAATACAATCATAAAACATTGGATGCTGTGACATGATTTAGACAGTTAAACGCAAAATATTATGAAGAAAATAATAAAAACTAAAAATACTTTTAATAAGCAGAATCTCTAATAAGCAGAATTTGTAAATAGAGGCTGCACACACACACACAAACGTGTGAAATTAATACAATTTTAAATATAAAATGTAATATTTATATAGGTAATTATATTAAGAAGATATATTCATGCATATATATGTATAAATAATAGTAATATACACACACACATACAGGGGCATCTAGAAAAATTAGAATATCATGGAAAAGTACTTTATTTTTTGCAATTTAATTCAAAAAAGCAAACTTTCTTATATTCTAGATTCATTGCACACACAGAAATATTTTTAAGATTTTTTAAATTTTAATTCTGATGGTTATGACCTACAGCTTACTTGGTTGGGCTCTTTTGTATGAATGACTGTTTGATGATCAATCTGTCTCACTGCTGAGGAGTTTTGATAGCAGTCTTCAGCTTCTCTGTATTGTTTGTCAGAGGTTACTTCTCTTCCTCTTCACAATACCCCATCGATTCTCTGTGAGGTTCAGGTCAGGTGAGTTCGCTGGTCAATCAAGCACAGTAATATCATGGTCAGCAAACCTCTTGGAAGGGCTTTTGACTCTGTGGACAGGTGCTAAAGTCCTGCTGCAAAATGAAATCAGCATCTCCATAAAGCTTGTCAGTAGATTGAAGCATAAAGTGCTTCAAAATCTCCTGGTAGATGGCTGAATTGACTCTGGACTTGATAAAACACAATGGAGCGACACCAGCAGACGCCACGGCACCCAAATCATCTCTGACTTCAGAAACTTCACACTGGATTCTGTGCCTCTCCAGTCTTCCTCCAGACCTTGATTTCCAAACGAAATGCTTAATTTACTTTCATCTGAAAGAGGACTATGGACCACTGAGTAACAATCTGTAGCTCTTGAGTGTGGAGACTCTTGATGCAACGACTCAGGCTTCAGTCCCCACTCCAAGTTCTTGAATCAGCTTTTCCTGACAATCTTCCCAAGGCTGTGGTCATCTCTGTTGCTTGTGTACCGTTTTCTATCCATCTTTTTCCTTTCCAATCAACTTTCTATGAATATACTTTGATACAGCACTCTGTACTTATACTCAAAATGAATCAAACTAATCAAGCTCAGAATGCAATATTCTATTTTTTTTAGATACTGAATTTTAAATTTTCCTAAGCTGTAAGTCGTAACCATCAGAATTAAAACGAGAAAAAAAAAACGTAAAGAAAATATTTTAGTTTATGTGCAATGAATCTAAAACAAAAGAAAGTTTGCTTTATTTAAATAAATTAAAAAAAAATATTAATCTTTTCCATGATATTCAATTTTTTTTTAGATGCACCTAATATATATATACATACATACACACACACACATATACACACACACAAGCACAGTAGCATGAAACAGCTCAACACAGAGGATACACTCCAATAATCTTAGAGGACATGGAGGTCTTGGCAGCATTGATGAGGCACTCTCTGCCCAAATCATCAGTGCTGATGGTCAGGTTCTCATTGATGTATCTGACTGCCTCCCTGTGAACCACAGCAAATTAGACCATTACATTTAGATGTCAATCATGCTTAAACCCACCAGACTTCTCGTGGCACAGGAAGTGACTCTTACTTGCAGGCCAGTCTGTATCCACTGATGATGGAGGTGGGGTGGATCTTCTGGTGGACCAGCTCATCTGCACTCTTCAGCAGCTCAGCCGCGATGATCACCTTCACACACACACACACACATGAGTGGCTCTCACAGTAACTCATATTTAATCAACACTGTGTGATGTACTGTCAGGATGTGGAAGCGGCAGAGAAAGACCTGCACGTCCCGTAGTTTATGACAGGCAGTTTCTGTGTCCTGTTAGCATAGCCACACATACGGATACTGTATGGATGGCACTATAACAGGAAATGTTTCTTATCCGAAACATCTATCCAAAGCAGCAAATGTCTCACCACTGATGTTGTGCCATCTCCGACCTCCTTGTCCTGCAGCTCTGCTAGCTCACAGAGGACCTTAGCGGCCGGGTGCTCCACCTCCAGCAGCTTCAGGATGGTGGCTCCATCATTGGTGATGGTCACGTCCTGAAACACAGATGCTAAACATGAGAAAACAAAACCGATAGGAACATCCACACTGCATTTGCCATCTACAAACTATTCTAATGTCCCCTATAAGACATTAAAGGGATAGTCCACCAAAAAATGAAAATGCAGTCTTTAATTACTCACTTTCATGTTGTCCCAAACCTGCAGGACCTCCGTTCATCTTCAGAACACAAATTAAGATATTCTTTGATGTTTACATTCAGATCAAAGCGTAAACAGCACATCTGTGTACACAAGTTGCTTACGTTGTTTACTTATTTGTGATGCTCTAAAATAGTGCTATAAACTTTTAAATGAAGTCGTTATTTTTGTTTTCTTTGTGTACAAATAGCTTAGCTCCGTAATTATGGATTTACAGGGATTATATTACCGATGTCCTTGCTACGTTTCTGGACCTGGATCATGTAAGGATCCTTTCTGTCTATGGGAGGGTCGAAATTTCTTGGATTTCACCAAAAAATATCTTAATTTGTGTCTTGAAGATGAACGGACAACATGAAAGTGAATAATTAATGACTGAATTCTCATTTTTGGGTGAACTATCCCTTTAAGTACACAAGATCTGAACATCACGGGTTACTCTGACCAGAGTAGAAACGTCTGCACTTACACCGATGTCGTCCACCAACATCTTGTCCAGGCCGACGGGACCGAGAGAGCTCTTCACGATGTTAGCAATGGATGCAGCGGCCATGACTGCAATGCAACAAATAAAATTAATTTTGTATACCAATGTTGTCGGCACTACAAGAACGAAAAACAATATATTTTTGCATTCCAACACACTGCTTTTTAGAGCATTTTCTATGTAAACATGCTCTACATGGATGTGTTTGAGCATTGCACTCACGTCTTTTGCAGCGTTTTGCAATTAACACTGCATTAGATTCTTCTATTAACATACTGCATAGAAGGCACTATGTTTGGTTTGTGACCACCAACCATTAAAAAAAAAAAATTCTATATTGATTAGAATTAGTATACAAAAAGAAATACACTTATGCAAATTTCCACGCAAATATTGTGAATTTGCAAAAAATAAACTGCGTAAATATGTATGCACCGTACACATTTTAAACTACGTGTACAAACTATTTTTCCTGGAGTGAGAAAAGTAAAGTGAACAACAATTTTTTATGATTTCGATATAGGCTACACATATACAGCACTCTCATTAAAGGAGATAAACACTTAGATTACAATTTTACAAACAACAATTTTATTAACAAACAATTTCCTATGTTTTAATGACAGTGAGGAGTGCTATGGGTGCACAATAATTCATCTTTAAACTAAACTGCAGATTAGACTTGTGTCGTTATTTGTTAATGCGATATATCACGGTAACAAATATACAAAATATTGTTATCGTGGGAACTTCTAAATACTGTGAATATATATTACAAGTTATCCAGAATGTTTAATCCATTTTAAGAATACTTTTCCCATCAACTGGTCAAAATGCCCAACACTGCTGTATGTTGCCTGAAAGAGCTGTACACTCCGATGTAAACAAGCACGCATGAGAAGTACACGAGGAACACGTGAGAGATGCGCTGAATGAAAGCACATTCACTCTCTGACAGCAGATGGCGCTAAACTGTAGAAAATGCAACCTTTACTCTGGAAACCCCATAAATAAAGCAGCTGCCCTGCTTTCTAAAACGTATTTAAATAATTTTAAATAGCCATTCAGATTTGTGTATTTGCTATGATGTTCATCACAGTGCCAAGTATTTTGACCTAATAGGCTATTTTTTTCCCATTTTAATCTGGATTAAACATACCACAGATATAGTTCGAAAGTGTTTTGATTCTTTATTGTTCGTTCACACTTTACACTGGGGCTTCATAAATCTTAGGTATTCCAATTTTTAATAAAATGAACTAAGACTTGTATTTATTTTTTTTAAACAAAGATAAATAACTTCTGTAGCAAATGTAGCTGTTGCTCATTGTGAATGTCAATGGTTAACTAATGAGACCTTACTGTAAAGTGATACCTATTCATCTTTTTTAGCTCTTTTGCACTTTAATCTGTGTAAAACTTTCAATACTTTATTGTATTTAAATGTTCAGTTATTTTTGTTATAAGAAAAAAAAAATAGTTAATTTAACCTGTTATACTGTATTACTTCCATTTATTTAAAACTACATTTCAATACCGTGATAAAAGCATGAGCAATTAATCGCAACAGGAAAATTTGATACCAACATGTCCCTACGGCAGATCTCACGTAATAAGAAATATTTTAGCAAGAACAATGATTTATGAGGTGAATAAATGTAACCTTTAATGTACGTTATAATAAAATAAGTCGACGACCCTCCATCTGAGGATTTGAAACAGGTCCTTATAAGGCAGCAGGTGTGGCGTGAATCACACAGAAGCAGAAGTCCTCAGTTACCAACACTAATATTGGCATCTAACGTTACATGTGCATTACATTAGACCTCTTTCTTCCAAGTGCATGTACTGTGTGGTGAAAGCAAGGGTTTTAGACAGACTTCATTGGTAACACGCGCTCAGTGGCGTCACTGCTCCTGCAAACAGTAACGTTATTAGAGATGCGACACACTGATCTAACGTTACCGGCTCATGGCCCACTGTCCCAACGGAATCGATGTGTTAACGGCTGAAGAAGACAATGCTTAAAGCTGAAGAAGTATTTTGATGTAAATCAAGGATTATACTCTGATTCCTGTTAGCCGCACGTGCTGCTCGAGACACCGGGCGCTCTTCCGGAATAAACACCGTCGCGTGCGGCCCGTTCGCCGCGACTCCGGGTTTTATTGAGGGCAAATATGAGCGGATCAAGACTCACCGTTCTGAGTCCTGACGGACTCGCCGGTCGTCCTCTGGCCGAGCACGGTTAACGGACCCTCTGTCATGGACATGTTGGATGAAAGAAAAGAATGAAGACGCGCGCTGTGGATTATGGGTAGCGTGAGAGCGGGAGGGGCGCGTGTGGAAGGTTCCAGATCGATCCAGAACAGCAGCTTTTATTTCCAACTCAGACACACACATGAGGCACTGAACCGATCCAAAGACTAGACTCTGCACATGTATGCGTAAAAAGAGCTCTAAAGCCACACAGATGAACTCACAGACTGTTAGAGATGTAAGAACTACAGTTCCCTGCTTTAATGCGGCAATTCTTTCGATGGTTTAGTTAAAGCGTTTATTAGGACTGAGCGACCTCCAGTGGTTTGGCGGAGCAGCGACGGTTATTTAAACTGTAATGCGCTCAAAACATTGTAGCTTTAATCTTTTTCTAAACATTTCGACTTTATTCTCGTATTCCGATTTTATTCTAAGAGTATTTAAACGTTATTCTCGTAATATTATTAATCTATTCTCGTAATTTCGACTTTATTCTAGAAATGACTTTAATCTCGTAATATTAGATTTTTTTTTTTTTTTATGTGCCACTAAAACGCTGCGATAAATGTTAATAGGGCAGGGGGCCCGCAAATGTGTTTTACCTATGTCACGAAAAGAGATAAATCCAGCCCTTGAAATGGCCATTTGAAGCTGCATTGAAACTGCAAATCCTTTTTCCTCAAAAACCTTAATTTATTTTCAACTGAAGAAAGAAAGATGTGAATACCTTGAATCGGTGTTGCCAACTAAGTTGCTAAGGTGGATTTGTTGCTTATAGTTGCTAAATGATGTCACTGCACAATGACATCATTACGTAATCATAATGCTAAATTGTCTTACCAAATAAAATCTCAGCAAATATATATTTTATATGTGCTAATTTTGATTTGTTCTTAAAATAATATAATATTATAATACAATATTTAAATTTAAATAACAATTATTATTAAATAAACTGAATTATTGTTTTACATTTGTAAGTGGTGTATTAGTTACTATGCTAAGAAAAATCTGTAAATTAGGACACGATCTGTTAATATGAAGGAATTTTCTGTATTTTATTTTTCCAAAAGGTTATTTTTTTATTTATTTTTTTTTACCTGCATTTTTAATTACACATTGTAATAATTCGTGTTTTCAGGTTACAGGGTTGCAATGTATAATGTCCTGGGAAATTACTAGTACTTTTTCCATTTTTGCAGATATATTTCTTGCACTGTACTAACTGATCAACAATCGAAGGTACAAGCTACTAACAAAGTGTATCATAAATGAACAAATTTTAAATTATTACAATTACAACTTTATCATTTGAGTCATTTATCAAAAGTGTCTTAAAGTTGCCAAATAAATTTTAAAAATAGCTAAATTTGTTGCTAGGAGATTTTGAAAGAAAATGTTGCTTGGGTTGTCTGAAAAGTTGCTGAATTTAGCAACTAAATTGTTTAGTTGGCAATACTCTCTTGGAGATTTTTATTCTGGAAGTGAACTAATCCTTTAAACTCCATTGATTTGAGGCAGATTACTGCCACCTGGTGGGAAATAATAAAGATTATATTCTGAAGGTGTTTGTATAGCTCTGAATATAAATTGCCAGAAAGGGGGCTCCCTATACAAAAAAGCAAGCACTTAAGATTTTAGGACTGAATCATTATTTCAAGTAATTTGTATATTCCTGCAATGTTGTATGTTTTGTAACAATTCTATGAACAACTAATGCAGTGTATGTACACGTACATATTTCATAATGTCAAAGAGATTCATCAGCTCAGACTGTGAAACACTGGCCTCCACAGAGTCCTTATCTTAACCCCACCTAAAATGCTGGAGTCCACTTCACACTGCCTGTCCAAAAACAGTTGCATGCTTATATTTTGTTAGAAAGCCTTTAGCTTTGATAACGTTGTGCATTTTCTTTGTGGCATTGTTTCGACAGTGTAATGCAACATCGCAACATTTACATTTTTATCAAAGCTTGCATTCATTTTTGGCCAAGTTCTTGTATTGATATAGGAGATTCAAGCCACTCTACACAGGCAACTCCAGCACATCCTTAAGACTTTCAATGGGGTCAAGCTCAGGACCCTGTGGAGGCCAATTCATACATGAAAAGTATTTCTTTTTTTTGTGATCAACTTTTTTATTATTATTTTTTAGCAACAGACATATAAATATTTTTACAATCTGAAAGAAGAAGAAGAATAAGATAATGTTTTTTTTTTATAGTCATTCCTCTCAGGAATCCAAGTGCAGCTGTTTTAATGGGAAAACATCAAATTCTCCAAAGCTTTTCACTAATTTTAGGATTCAATTTCATATTTGAAATCAACAAAGAAAACTCACAAACAACATTTCATAAATATTGTTACTTTTACTCAAAATAGCAACAGGGATGTTTCTAATGCTGCTGGAGTATAATTATACAAATAATAATTATAATAAAACAAATATTATATATGATTCTGTTACATTGAAGTGAATAATAATAAAAAAAAAATTATATATTGATATTTAATACTAAGGCAACACTTTACAGTAAGTTTTCATTACTGTTATTTAATGTATTAACTAACATGAACGAACAATGAACAATATATTTATTATGGCAAATCCGCGCTGTTTTACCATGCCTGGAAGTCACTGCTACGTTAAAAAAACTGCTCCAATACCTCACACGATACATATGGGAAACATAGGAACAATGGAATACAGTTTTTAGGTTACACCAAGTGCAAAACAGCGGTATTTGGAGAAGCTCTCAGGCATCCAAAATATCGACCCATATGAGCTCCCTCCAGCCGAGTGGCACAGAGACCTGAACCATTTACCTCCGTGCACACATATGGACATTGGGAATTATCTTGTTTTTGGTCTAAGTTACTACACAATGCAGGAGTTTAAAAGCCACAAGTCTTTGGAAAGTTACGAGGCTTTCTCCTGTGGCTGGGTCCATCTACAGCAGGTGATGAAAACAGTGTTGAACTGGACAAAGTAAGTTTGTTCACATGCGTTTTAGCGTGTTGTAATTACATTGCATTTAGCAGACACTTCTTGACCAAAATGACAAAGTAACTTAAATAACTGCGACGGTTTCGTAAACACTAGATTGTAAGGAGATGTTCAATGTACACAAACATTTCCAACATGTTTTGATGTAGGGTAAAGCTGTGTAGTTATAATTTGATTTTAACCCAATGACACATATTGTACCAGGTTTTTGTGTTGGGGGCTGCAAAGTGGACAAACCAGTTCTGGGTTAGCTAGGGTAGTTAATGTGTGATTGCAAGATGTAAATGTCCTGGTTAGATTAAAGCCATTAACATTATGAATGCAAGGTGACTTGCACTGTAAACACTGCAGGGAGCTCATATGGGTCGATATTTTGGATGCCTGAGAGCTTCTCCACTGTTTTGCGCTTGTTCCTGTAAGGTCCCTTTTCTTTCGTCGTATCTTTTTGCATTGCTTTACTTTCTTCCTTTTCTTTCTCGTATTCGTAGATCCGTCTCTGTTCCGCCGAAATAAAAACTGCGCAAAAATTAAAGAGCTCTTTTATGTTTAGTCGCGCCTCTGTGAAGTTCTGAAGGCATTGCCCCTGGCAACCGATAGCGTCTCCTACTGTCATGGCCAACCGGCTCAGACCCCGTCCAAATCAACCCAAATCAGCATGTGACTCCTCACTCTCAATAGAGTCTGAGAACGTGACGACAGCAACGTAATGCATTTTGGGACTTGGGGACACGGACGCTGCTGAATGTAGTGGATTAGACTGATAATAGACGGTTTTGTTTACTTTGTACAGCTAAAAAATACGGTACAATGGTGAAAGCTTGTTGTGTAATTAACTGCCATACTCGCACTCATGACTGGCAATAGAAATTCAATTCGACGAATTTTCAGCTTTCCTGCCTGGAAAACAGTACTGTGGATCTCAGGTCTCCGAGTTAACAAAGCGGCATTGCATGGCTTGGTTAGCAGCAGTAAGAAGGAAAACGCCTCCGGTCACTATTGTAACCTTGTTTTTTTTTTTTTTTTTTTTTAATGCATGAATAGCAATTACAGAAAATGAACACACATACAAAAAAAGAATAAAAATAGAAAATAAAAATAGAAAATAAAATAAAATGCCAGGGTTAAAGATACACAAATGTAAAATACAAAAATTGAATAGAAATAAAACTCAATAGACCAAACAAAGAATTAAAGGCTTTGACATTTCACAAAATCTTAAAATTATTCAACAAATACATGGTTTTAACAGCTTTTTTGTTTGTACTGTCCTTAATGGAAACCATATAATTTTCTAAATCTTTCAATACCACAGAAAATAAAGGTTTCTGATTAGTAAATTTGCACCTATGAATATGAAACTTAACTAAAATAATCAAAAGATTAATAATATACGCTTCCTTTTCCATACTCTTTTCATATTGTAAAAAACCCAATATTACATGTTCGTATAACAAAAGAATTGTAACCTTGGTTCCCTGAGAGGCAGCAACGAGACATTACGTCAGCTAAGACGTATATGGGAACTCTTCCCTTCTCCACTTTCGCTGAAATCTTATTGGCTAACGCCAACTGGGGGCAGCTGGCCAATTGACACGAAGCATGCAAATACTGACAGGTTCGCGGGCATTATAAATTGCATAGGCGCGAAAATTACGTCTGAATGACGACTGAACGCTAGCACAGCTGATCAAATAACGACCACGGCAGCTAATGTAATGTCTCGTTCCTGCTTCTCAGGGAACCGAGGTTACGATAGTAACCAGAGACATTCACTTCTCGAGGCGGTAACTCAACATTACGTTAGCTAAGACGTTTATGGGAACTGTATAAAATCCCGCCGTGAGAGCAGTGAAGAGAAGCCCTGAACGGAGTCAATCACCCCCACACATAAGCAAGACAGTTCTAGCCAATGGCCGTGTCGCTAAGAGTGCTTTCATCTGATAGGCGGAACTAGACCAATAAGACATCTGCTCCGACCCTAACGAAATTTGCATATCTTCATGCAATAAATGTGAAGGCTGCACTGAACAGGGCAGACACAACACAAAAAGCACTCAAGCACGAGAGTTAAACACAGAGTCAACAGCTTTGCGGTCACAACTGCATAAACCTTATAAACCATAACACAGAGTTAGCAGCCATGGTAACTACTGTATAGCTGGTTATAACAGAATTAATAAAACTTAACTCACCGCAAGTACATGTGATGCTACAGAAGGTACATCCAGCTTGTAAAACCTGGCGAAAGTGTTTTTGGAAGACCACCCAGCAGCAAGACATAAATCCTGGATAGACATACCTCTAGACCAGGTCCAGGAGGAAGCAATTGCCCTCACAGAATGAGCTTTGATGTTGAGGGAACAATCCTTTCCCTGGCATTCGTAAGCCAACGTGATAACGTCCAAAATCCAGGGAGAAAGTATCCGTTTTGAAACAGCACATCCTTTATTGTAGAGATTAGTAATAAAGCCAAGTTGAGAGAACGAAGCAAGGCAGTCTTCAGGGAAAGCTCCTTAACCCCAATCAAAGCTAAGGGCTTGAACGGTGGTAGAGATAGAGCCCTCAAAACTAGTGCTAGATCCGATGGTGGCACGGAGGGCAGCCGTGAAGCCGTTCGCTTCCCTGAGAAAACTGATTACCAGAGCATGCGTACCGATTGATTGCCCGTCAACCGGGGAACGAAAAGCGGCAATAGCGGCCACATACACCTTCAGCGTAGACAGCAAACTCCCGCAGTTCATTCTGTGCTGTATAAAGCATAAAACATCAGACACGGAGCTGGTCCCCAGGTCAATATGAATATCCTCGCTCTTTGTAAAAACTGCGTTTGAACAGGAGAAAATATTTGTGCTGAATAATTCCCAGTACCCATGGTGAAACGCCTGGGATGGCCTTCCACGCATCCAGGAAATGACACAGCAGACGCGTTAGCTCTACGTAGCCACTGATGGCTTGTTCTGACCAGGGCCCCGCACCCCCGAGGCTAGAAGCACTGGCAGGAGGGTGGCCCGCGGCAGACATTGTATGGTGTTGGCACTCTTGCACCCTTGTGAGGCCATTATAGTCATGGGTTGTGGCTCTGCACTGCTCTGGGACAGGGTGAGTGACACAGTGCTGGGTGCACGAGGAAGAGAAAGCTCTTTTTGTGAAAATATACATGTTTTTATTGTGAAACTTACACAAACAGCATTTAAACACACATTGCAACTGTTGCCCAAAGGAACATGGGGGACATGAAGCTCTTAAACATGGTGCTTGGGGGCGGGGTCTCCAGCGCACTCTCTCTTCCTCTATAGCGGCCCGTCAGGAAGATGGCTTGGTAGCCGAGGATGACCCGCTGGCTGTCTCGCAGCACAGGCTCCTCATCCGACATTTTTTTTCCAGGCCCTGACCACTGCTTGTTTTGGCTGAAATGGGCGTCCGGTTCGGAGCAGGGCGCCATGGCGGGTTGTCCAGCCAGTCCTTGGGCCTGGCGATGTGCCGAAGAAGAGCAGGACCTCTCGGATGAAGACTGGAGTGAACGATGAGGCATCACGTGGCTCATCGCTTTGGCACGCTTCTGCGTCTCGGAGAAGCGCTCCGTGACCGACTCCACGGCATCACCAAAGAGGTCAGAGGGAGTAACTGGAGCATTTAAGGCAGGCAGGTCACACAGAACTGGTGAGGGTCAATGGGACCCACACAAATCTGACAAGTAGCAGCCATTGGATGCGCAGAGGAAATGGGTAAGTAATCCTCTAATGCAGCTCCTACGATGGCAAGACAAGACTTCTACCGTGAAGACAAAACTTCTAGTGTGAAGAAAGCGATTCTGATGTAATTTTCGCGCCCATGCAATTTATACTGTCCACGAACCTGTCAGTATTTGCATGTTTCCCCCCAGCTGGCGTTAGCCAATAAGATTTCAGCGAAAGTGGAGAAGGGCGGAGTTCCCACATACGTCTTAGCTGACGTAATGTTGAGTTACCGCCTCGAGAAGGGAACCATCAACTTCAACAACATTTTCCCAAACACGCTTGTTTGTTCACGCCATTTTCACAAAGGTTAGTTATAAACAAAACACGTTAAACTTTTGTTGTTGTTTTTTTCATCAGCTGCAACAGCCGATGATGCTTCACAAACGGATGACACTTGCATTACACCACAAGGCTCTATCTCTTTCATTTCCCATGGGTGGGGAGCTTGTGTCAGTGACAAACATGTGACTGAGAATAGTGACCTTATTAATAAACTATTACCTGGGGACTTGGTGTTGGCAGATCGTGGGTTTGACATCAGAGAAAGTGTTGGTCTCGTGTGTGCTGCAGTGAAAATACCTGCATTCACAAGAGGACACAGCAAGCTGGATGCAAAATATGTGGAGCAAACATGCCAGATAGCTCACCTCAGGGTTCATGTGGAGAGGGTGATTGGAAGTGTACGCACGAAGTACAACATACTAAATGGAATTGTACCAGTCAGCATGGTACTCCCATGTCAAGGTGAAGATATGACGTTCCCGGACAAGATAGTGACTGTATGCTGTTCCCTGACTAATATGTGCCCCAGCGTTGTCATGAAACCATAAACTATGGCTGCCAAATTATTTAATCACAATTAATCACATGTCAGATAAACACAGTATCTCACATAAATATAGTCAGTTATGGATTAACTGGTTGAACCAGTTCACCAAATCAAACTGAATCGTTTGAAATGTTTTGCGTCTCCAATAAGCATTAATCCACAAATTACTTAAGCTGTTACCCTTTTTAACGTGATGACACTTCCTTTGAGTCAGAATAAACCAATATCCCGGAGTAATTCATTTACTCAAACAGTACACTGACTGAACTGCTGAGAAGAGAGAACTGATGATGAACACCGAGCAGAGCCATATGACAAAAGAACACGCCCACTGCTGGAGCAGTTCTCGTTCTCAAGTCAAGAACCAGTTGCATCGGTTTTTGGATCACCAGTACACTGAACCGAAAACCGTTTCTTTCGGACACGTCCGATTGGAGAACCGATGAACTAATGATACTGCGCATGCGTGATTCAGAGTGAAGCAGAGTGACACACAGAACTAGGGAGAGGGTTGGAGGTATGGGTAAGTTTAGGGGTGGGTTAAGCTGTAAAGTATGGGTCAACAGTGTAATTATAAATGTAATTACAGAAATTAAATACAGATGTAATTACATGTAGTTTTTTTTTAAATATTAGTACAATGTAAAAACATGTATGTACACAATAAGTACATTGTACTAAATTATTAATTAAAATGTAAGTACATAGTAGTTAAGGCCACTTAATATAAAGTGGGTCCGAAAACTCTTTGAATGAGAAGGTGTTGTCAAACTTTTGGTCTGTACTGTATATATATATATATATGAAATGAAATGAAAATTGTTATAATTTATTCAAGATTTTCCAAATTCGGTCCTTGATTCAAATTTCTCATAAGCTTAATTGATTTGTTCTAAAGAGAGGAAAAATATTTAGATTATTTTAAACTACTTATACTTATAAAATAGCTACCAAAATAAATTTTGGTAACTACAGTTAGGAAAAGGTTCTGGCTGCAGACTTGCACTTACACTCTCAGACCTGTCTATGTCTCAGACACTTATGCTTCCGCTAGTGACATCACTTGCAGTCTTTATTTTTTATTTTGTTCTATTTATTGATAACTTTTACAACAGTAGCCAGGTGGTGAAGACAAGAAAAAAGAAACTAAATTACCATGTCACTTGCAATCGCTACTTGCACTCTCCGCTACCTTTGACGTCACTTGCAATCAACACAGATCGTGCGTGTTGCCAATGGAGACAAGACGGCTGTGGTGGTGATTAAACGATTAAAACGAAGTTAATAGGCCTACTACTATAACGTACAAGGACCTGCAAGAAAAAGGCATACAGCAAAACGCTTAATGTGGCCTAATAACAGACTAAAATGATCAAGACAATTCAGTAGGCCTAGCTTATATGTCTTGTTGTTGACTCAACATATATATACAGACCATAAAATATGAACGTGCATTATGAAATGCATTAAGTGGTTTTAAAAGGATCAACTCCGTACAGGCAAGCAGACGAGTACAGAACGCAGTGCATTAAATTGTACATTAAATGTTTTCCTCCTATAGAAAATCATTATAAAAATAAAACACATAATGTATTTTAATAATGTAGAGAAGCATATTGAGGTTGGCCTATGCCTCATTTTGCGGTATGTGAGGAAAATAATATAGACATATTCATTAAAATAATGAACTGTATATTTAATTTGATATTTTAGTAGCATCTTAATACATTAAGCCATGTTAAGTGTTTATGTTTTTCTATGGTTAGAGAGAGACTTTGACAAACGTTCATATTCTGGTGTTCTGGCCATGGATTTGCCGGTCTTGTCTTTTTCTTGCAGGACCCTGTACGTTATAGTACTAATTTAGTTTTAATCATTTAATCACCACCACAGCATCTTGTCTCCATTGGCAACACTATTGATTGTTTCACATCTTTCTCACTCAAAACCCTGTAGCTAGGATATTGCAGGGACATTATAATCAGAGACATAACACAATAACAGCCCGGCATAGTTCCGTCAGCACCCTCCGCAGCCGCTGCAGATGGTCCCCCCAAGTCTCCAAATGAATGACGATGTCGTCGAGGTAGGCTGCTGCATACGCTTGATGCGGCCAGAGGAGAATGTCCATCAACCGTTGGAACATGGACGGGGCCCCGTGTAGGCCGAAGGGAAGGAACTGGTACTGCCAGTGGCCACTTGGGGTAGAGAAGGCCGTCTTCGGTTTGGCCTGCTCCGTTAAGGGGACCTGCCATTAGCTTTGGAAAGGTCGAGGGTTGAGATGAACCGTGCCCTTCCCAAACGGTCCAACAACTCATCGACACGGGCATTGGGTAGCAGTCAAATTCAGAGACTTCATTCAGGTAGTGGAAGTTGTTACAGAAGTGGAGGGTGCCATCGGGCTTTGGAACCATGACGATGGGGCTGGACCATGGGCTGCGTGATGGTTCAATTCCCTGGTGGTGTGCGGACGTCGTGCTTCAAGATGTGGGTCCGCCCTGGCTGAGGGGAGAACACATCCGGAAACTGACTGACCAGGTGTTGCAGCTCTGACTTCTGGGCAGTGGAGAGTTGGTGATCCATATCAACAACCACAGGAGTCGAGCTGTTGTAGGCCGAGAACTGGGGCCCGGTCCCGACCCAGCGCTTCAGAAGATTGACGTGGTAGAGCTGATCCTCCTTCCGCACACGGTACGTAACGGGACCGACCTTTTCAGTGACCTTGCGCCTTGACGAGGTGCTCCCAGACGATGGGCATGACTCAGTCGATCCACTCCTGCATCTCGCGCACTTGTTCTATTGTGGTACGGTACGGGGTTTCCTTGGTAACATTTGCATTTTAGGGGCTAAACATATTGGGGTTGCTTCGACTCGCGGACATGAAAAAGAACCGCGGACTTGGCAACAATGGTTGGCCTTTACTACACAGAGCCGTAATTCACAGAAAATTCGATTTTGTGCAGCTTGTCAGTGAACTACGGCTCTATGTAGTAAATGCCGCTACCCCTGAACCAGTGTTGCCAAGTCCGCGTTTTTTTTTTCATGTCCGTGGGTCGAAGCGACCCCATTACCAATAACGTGATGTTTAGCCTCTAAAATGGGAATTTTACCAAGGCAACCCTGCCAAAAAATGGCATATTTTAACCCCGGGACGCAATTTTTAATCGGAGAACCTACTGTAAACGCTAGTTGGTAAATTGGGCTAGTTTTGGCCTAGTTTTGAGAAGCAAGTGGGCAGGATTTGTTTTGTATGTTTGAATCAGGTTTGTATTAAAATATTTACATTACACATTACATTTGCATTGTCACACGTATTTTAATTAAAATATAGTAATTTGTACTAATTTCAGCTTTTTCCATATAACTGTGTTTATAGTCACTTATTTTATTTTTCAAAGTGCACAAACACAGCAAATAGAGTAGGCCTACCTTTGAAAGATTGCTTTTTACAAATATATAATAACTAGTAAATAAGAAAAAAATAACAAATTGAGATGTGTGTGAAAAGTGAAAATGACATTCAGCCAAGTATGGTGACCCATGCTCAGAATTTGTACTCTGTATTTAACCCATCCAAAGTGCACACACACAGAGCAGTGAACACACACACACACACACTGAACACACACCCGGAGCAGTGGGCAGCCATTTCTGCTGCGGCAAGAGAAGACAATGCTGAATAAAGTCGTAGTATTTGCTATTTTTGGACCAAAATGTTTTATATGCTTGAAAAAATTCTAACTGATCCTCTGATGTCACATGGACTACTTTGATGATGTTTTTCTTACCTTTCTGGACATGGACAGTATACCGTACACACAGCTTCAATGGAGGGACAGAGAGCTGTCGGACTAAATCTAAAATATCTTAAACTGTGTTCTGAAGATAAAAGGAGGTCTTACGGGTTTGGAACAACATGAGGGTGAGTTATTAATGACATAATTTTGCAAATTGGGCGAACTAACCCTTTAACAACAGAAAAAAAATGGGTGAGTCTGTTTTCCTTCAAACTGTTGGTCAACTTACTGTGCATCTTTTGTCTGTATTTCCTTTTATATAAGCCTCTTATACTTTTATAATGACTGTTATTGTTCGTTAAAATGCACATACAAAAAGAGGCAAAGTTGTGTTTATTGTACAACTCAATAAAAAGAATCTACTAATCTACTAGTACACCACACCTGCCAAGTTTCAGGAATCAGGGTGCTCGGACCCGTCATAACGTTGATCGGTTGACAGATACACGAATGCAATGATCAAGTGGAGAATTTAGACAGGAACTGCCTACAATAACTTTTTTTTTTTTTTTTTACATGTCGTTTTTTGAGTACTTCAATTTCAAGGCCCCACATCTTATTTCAGGAAAAAAAGTTGACAAAATCTGAGCTGGAGATCTCTGACACATAATGACTCAAATGACACTAGAGGTTCATTTGCTTATTATAAAGTGACCGTAGAAAAATTTAATAGGCAAACTTTGTCATTTCAAAACTAAACGCAAGAGCAGTTTTGTTTCAATTGAATGTTTATTTGTTGCCTACATTACATCTTTGACCAATTACAACTAGGCAGTTTTATATAAGAAAGAAAAAAGGGCAACAACTTAATACCACTGAAATAGGTAATGGCAACATTCATTAAAATTAAAATCTTTACAAACAGAATGTTTAAAAGGAGGGAAAGTGCAACAGTAACAATTCAACTTGATAACAGTCCCAACCAGTGAAACACACAAAAAAATGTACAACTAAATAAAAGTGAAAGAAAAACTATATAAACATACTTCATTCTCTCAAAGCTTCCATCCATATTTAAATTCAGTTTATTTACAATGGTACTTAATAGATCTTGGCTATAGGAGATTTCAATGTAACATTTTAAAGTAACATCTTTGAACATTGCTCATGAAAGAGACTTGACTCAGAGACTCTATTAACAGCACATTTGAAAATCATGCCAGCTGAACCACCATTCAAAACATAATTAATTACAGGGGGTAAATAACATTTTTCCCAGATGTAAAAAAATAAGTAAAATAAACTGAAAGGTGCTGTGAAAATCACTAAATCTTTGGGATGACAGACAGTGTGTGAGCCAAACAGTGCGTAGTTTAAAGGCAGAGACAGGGTGGGGACAGCCAATGCTGAATATTTTAAACACTAAACAATTAAATGATCAGACAACACAGTATTAAACTCAAATTTACATCCAATTACAGTACATTTGTGACACCTCAAACTCCTTAATATCCACCATGGTCCCTGAACACAATCAGATTAACCTAAAATGAACACACTATAAATTAAATTGTCTTGTCTTTTTTGCCAATTACATTTACAAGATGTGTACCTGAAATGATGCTAGCAAAAATTACATCTAAAAGCAGTATAAGTTATTTTATGCCATAATTACTGATGATGTGCTTATTTCCGAGGCATGGCTGATTGTAACTATATTTTAGAAAAAACAGATCACATTTTTAAGTATACTTATTATGACTTTACAGACTGATAAACCTATATATATACCTAATGTACAGCATGGTAAAATATATATGGATTCTATGTATTCCTGGACCCGAAAAAATGTGCCATGCAAATATTACAAATTACACACTGAATGGTCACTGGCTGATGTTAGCATACTTTCCTCTAGATGCAGCCACCTACAAAACCAAATTGACTAACTCCTACACAATTAAAAGGAAAATATTTCATTATTGGTTTAAGGAACTGTTGTTCACACAGAAATCATGGCGTATAATTGAATTAACATCCCCATTAATGTGCAGCGTATGTGGCTTATCTTAAAGCTTGTATGTCAACATTTATATACATGTACTAGAATATTATAACCAGTAGTTTGAGAATATTGTAACAGCTTTAGAGAGAAATAAGTGCCTGCCATTAAAGCCCATGTAGCCAATGTGTGTCTTTCTTAAAGGGGGGGTGAAATGCTATTTCATGCATACTGAGTTTTTTACACTGTTAAAGAGTTGGATTCCCATGCTAAACATGGACAAAGTTTCAAAAATTAAGTTGTATGATTGAAGGAGTATTTCTGTTCCAAAAATACTCCTTCCCGTTTGTCACAAGTTTCGGAAAGTTTTTTTCGAGTATGGCTCTGTGTGACGTTAGATGGAGCGGAATTTCCTTATATGGGTCCTAAGGCACTTCTGCCGGAAGAGCGCGCGCTCCCGTATAGCAGAGCACTGAGAGCACAACAGACTTCACTGATCAAAGCAAGAGCGTCGCGAAATCTCACAAAAGGAGTGTGTTTTTGGTTGCCAGGGCAAGACAACCCTGCACAGATTACCAAAAGAGAAACAGCATTAAGGGACCAGTGGATGGAGTTTATTTTTACAGAGCATCAACGGAGTTGTGTAAGTGTTTGTGTTTGTTCCCCTGTATTTCGAAGATGCTTGTTTTACAAACAAGGTCCAGTTTGATGCCGGATTTGCACATCGTTTATTTCTTAAGGATAATGCAGTCCCAACGAAAAAGGGTCACAATCGTGTGTTGGAACCGCATGCGGTGAGTGAAACGGCTTCAAATATCTCTGTGTTGTTAACTTAGCTATCGGCGCGTAAGCACATCAAGTAAACAACATGCGATGTTGTCATCAAACTGCACTTTCCACATGTACAGCTTAAAAAAAAAAAAAAAAAAAAAAAAAAAAAAAAAAAAAAAAAAAACACAAAGTGGAACTTAATCATTTTCCAAAACCGCTAAGCAAATATATATACAGTTTCAGTACATACCACATAGAGCCGCTGTTGTTGCTGCTGCTCCTGTTAAATTTCAGCCTCTGGATCATAAATATACGCTGAATCTGACCGTTAGCAATGGTTTGTTTTGGTTGGTTTTGTCCTCAGGTAATGTCACAGCTTCCAAACGCTATCAGCGCAAAAGCCTACTGGCTCTCATGATTCTTTAGCTCCGCCCACACATCACGCCTACAGACGCTCGTGTTTTTCCGGAAAAAATCGGTACAGACTATCTTTCTCTTATGAATATAATAAAACTAAAGACTTTTTGGAGTTATGAAGGATGCAGTACTACTCTATAGGTACTCAAGATTAACAGGATATTGAGTGAAAACGAGCATTTCACCCCCCCTTTAAAACATGTTCTGACATGTACATGAATTTTCATGGGATATAATTATTGGTTCTTCATATTAAGAAAACGAGATAACATAAGAAGATGAGATAAATCAGATGTTGTGTACAGTGTTCTGATTGGATATATAATACAATGTTTAACTGAATTCAAGTGTAGAGATGAGCAGAATAATGCTGAATCCATAATTTACAAGTTGTATGTTGTTGAGTACATTTAGCTCTGTAAAGTACAATGAATTAGAGTTCAAATGTAGTATGTCTTGTGCTTTGTGTTGTGTCTTTAAGCTCTGTAACATGTTCCATGTGGAAGTTTAAGTTTGATGTGTCTCATTTCTTCCTTTGTGGTAAGTATGTGACATATTGTCCATCTTTGCTGCTTCTTATGCAAAACTGCTTGAGCTGAGACACTGGAACTTTTCCCTCAATGACTGGACAATAGTGGGCTCATTCACACCTTGCTGGCTGCAGTCCGGATCATTCCACAAGTATCCCTGCAGAGCCATCTCAGGGTTAGGGGAAACCTGCTGTCCTTTTACAAGGGTTTGCATGCTGCCTTGAGGTGGGTTACAGTACTTTACTGCAGTTCCAGGCAGATTGTGCGTCTGAGCAATTTCATGCTTCTGCTCCACACCCTCATCTTCAGAACGGATCTCTACATAGTCATCGTCATCATCTCCAGTGTCTTTAAAGTTGGCCAGATAATTCTCAGTGGCACTTTGAGCATTCAGTGGCACCTTTTTGTTGAGCACCAATATTTGCTGTGAGTCCCGCAGTGTGATATCGCATGGCGTTGTAACGTCTAAAGTCCCCTGGATGGGGCAATCTGGGAGGCTGCGCTGCCGTGGCATGTGTGTCCTTGATTCGTTTCCTTTGACCTCCCACACCTGATTACTTGGACCCCTGCCATTCTCTTTTCTGGTCTGGTCTATCAGTGAAGATGAGGACTGGCAGCGATCGTAGGGTGACACCCTGGCGTTACGTGGTCCAATTGAACTGTAAATGTGATCAGAGTCATCTTTAATTGGTGTCACACAAGCACTCCAACGCTGATTGGGTGGAGTACTCGGCGTAGGAGGGAGGTTCTTCAAAGCAGGAGTAGAACTCGCAGGTGCCAGTCCTCTCTGTGGGGTTGAAGTGCATACTGTTGTTTCTGCAGGCCAAGGTACAAAATCAGCAAGTTCTCCATTACTGTATGTGCAGTTCATCCAGTCAGACTCTTGGGTAGAGCTCTCAGAAAGGGAAGGGGAGGATTTGGTGCTAGGGAAAAGTGGATGGGGGCCGGCAATACTGATAGATGATTTCAGCACTGGCGTAGTGGTTGGAGAACCTTTAAAAACCACCTGTTCATAAAGATGAGAATACTCTGCTATTCTTGCACCTATGCAAAAGAAAAGAAGAATTTCATAAACCAATATATCATATGGTTAATCTTTATGAGTAACACATTGTAGAACAAAGAAAAAATAACATCTGCCACACAGTTATGTCTTACCTATTGCAGTGCCACCTTGTTTCTTCTCTTCCAGTATGGCTGCCAAGTCTTTCTGTTTGCTTAGCCTTAGCTTAGCACAACTTGGTTCATGGTCCATGCTCTTCATCTTCAGTAACTGGTTGGCCTTTTTGATCTTCTGACTGTACTGCCTAGCCATGAGGAACACTCTGTTCTTGCCCCTCTCTCCAAGGTCAAGAAACTGGTCCCCAGCTTCCACACTCAGCAGCATACTAGAGGAGCCTGAGTCCATGCTACTAAACAGGGTCTGGAGCTCTGAGTCCTTTGGTGAAGGGATATCCTCATCATCCATTCTGAAGCTTCCGCTGCTTAATCTTGCAAGTTTATTGCGGATGCTTTTCACTGTACCAGGTTGAGGCTCAGGGGGAGGAGGGAGTGCTGCAGGAGAAGATGCTTCGTCTTTCTCATCCAACCTAGACTCTACAATTTTGGGAATGTTGAGGATAGGGATCTGGGGAGCTGAAGAGGGGTTAGAGGCTGGTGGGTTAGGTGACCCAGATGCAGCAGAAACAGGGACCGTTTTTAAAGGTAATTTACATGGAGAATCATTTGACTTATGGGCTTTCTTTCTTGGAGATTCTTGTGCTTTGCATTGGGAATCACTAGCTCTTTGTTGCAGCCTGTTCTCTTTACTCGGGGAGTTATGTGTTTTTCGTGGAGAGTCGTGTACTTTGTGTGGGGTAGCATGTACTTTTTTGGAGTCCTGTGTTTTACGTGCAGTGTCTGTTGCATTTACAGGAAATGCAGCTGGAAGTCTATCTGGCTTCTTTTCATTATTCCGGATGTAGTTTTCCAAATCCGTCCAGATCTCATCCACTTGCTCTAATGTATGTTCAGCTGTGGAAAGCTGCGATGCTTCAGTGTCAGAAATTGCAGCAGAGGAAATATGAAGCTGTTCAACCTCTGTCTTATTTGTAGGACAGAGTTTTTCCTCAGATGCAAACCCTCCTAAAATCTGGCTAGCCATGAGATCTACTTCCGATGTCTGCAAACTCTCTGGGTTTACCTGATACATCTCAGCTGCAAGGACTGGTTGCTCTTTGAAGACAATGGTATCATAGACATTCTCCTCATCCTCAACAATTTGCAGTTCACATGTCTCAGGTGGCTCCCCGATTTGACCAGAAGACCTATTGCTCTCACATGAACTCTCAGTTTCAGTCGGAGTTATTATAACTTGTGGTGCTATCCTAGACTTGACCTCTGATACCTCAGAGTCTCCATGGTTAACTTGATCCTTGGGGATAAGCCCCATGGCCTGAAGCTCCTCATAACTAATGTTGTCATAAACATTCTCGATATCATCAATTGTTAACTGCTCAGCAGAAGATGACCCTGAGATTTCATTGCTTGAAGACTCAGTCTGGTTGGTGGTCTCTTCTTCTTGTAGGGCATGCTTGGTAGGGCTTTGTCGCTCACTTTGGTTTTCTCCAACACTGCTGGCCCTGCGAAGAATTCTGCTTCTGCTTGTGGGGAGGTCTAGGCGTGGTGTTTTAGTTTGTTCAACATGCCAGCTACAGGGTCTTTCTGGGTGGTCAGCAGTCTCATGGTCACTCTCAGCATCATGACTCCTTGCATCATTCTCTGCTGGCAGGAACATCTGATAAATGTCTTCATCATCATCAATTTGAAAACTCTTTTGACGAGTTGGAAACATAGTCCTCCGGACTCGATGGTCTGTCCATATGTTGCGGAAGGAAGGTTCCTCTCCAGTTCCTAGCATGCGAGAGTAGCGTTCATCTCTGTCTCCTTCTGGAGGTGCAGTAACCCGTAGGATAGGGGGTGTGATCACCTTATTTTGCAGGGACTCTTTAGCAGTCTGAATGGAAAAAAAAATAATAGCCACTTTTACAATACATAAGATTAGGGCAGCAGGAACTACAAAATAATTATCCATGTCAGCTGTGTCCTAGCCACTTCATGTATCATACTATGTCCCTACCTGTAGGTCTGCATGAGTAAGGTTGTGGTTTCTCCACTGGTCAATGCTGTCCACTGACACTTGCTGGTTCAGTCTTTTCCGGCTGCCCTTCCCTGGTACTCTCAGCTTGCCCCCAGAACTCTGATCATGCAAAAGTTGACTCTTTGAATATCATTCATAATCATTGAAAACAGTGTAGATATATATTTTTTATGTCTTTGTTCTTTTATTTTTGGTCTTCAGTATGCTAGCATCTCTGATCTTAAACCCTTTATTAACTACCATGTACTTGCTAGCTATTTTAATAGACCCTAAGTAATTATTTATAGGATAAAAATAAAACATCTCAATGTCGATTCAGACTCACCAGACCAGTATCGTCCTCATCATCAGCATCCTGTGGATGGGACTCGTCGTCAACATCACTGTGGTCACCAGGGTCTAGAGATTCCTGTGATTCGCTGACAAGGCTACGGGATCGGCCAATACTACCCAAATGGGCAACAGGTGATAACAGAGTGACTCCCAAACTAGAACGCTGTGAGGAGCAAATACATTCTTTTATTACTTTGTAAAGATTTTTCATCAGATTTTTATAATGGATTAATGCTATGGGTGGTGATCTTTACCTTCGGAATATCTGGACTAGATACTACAGCAACAATACAGAAGAAAGAAAAAATGACAGTGTTTAAAAGATTATTTTTATATATTTTTTCTCAGTTATAATTTTTCTAATGAATGCTACTTACTTATATGTTTGGAGTTTTTCAATAACTTAGATAAGGGCTCTGATGAAACATCAAGACAGAAGGAGAGACAAAAAGAATGAGTAAACAGGATCAGTGAAAAACTGTTTGTGTTGTTGTATTTGCTGTGGGTCTCACCTGTCTTCCTGCGCACTCTCCGGGGCGAAGGACCCTCTTTAGTGTTCACTCTCTTGTCATCAGAGTTGTAGTTAAAACTTGGGTGGTCTGAAAAAGTTAAGAATTGTGTCTGAAATATAGTCTTTGTAAACATACAGAGAGTGCTAAATATATTGTTAAATAATGCTTACTTGCAGTATCCATCTCCAGAATGGCCTGCTTAGCCTGCAGAGACAGAAATAAAACCTTTCTTAAACACTTCCTTTTAGGACTAATTCTACTATTATTGTTTTTCATGAACTAACATTTATTTATACACATTTTTAATAAAAAAGAATATGTTTTTTTTTTTTATGCAGTACATTTTATGTCAAATGAGACATGATTAATTTTATGAATAAAACTATTAAGATAAAATGGGGTTAGTTGTTGTATTATAGTAATGCAAATTATTTTTTTTCCCCTTGAGGCAAAATATGATTCTGACAAATTTACATATTAAATTAAATGTATGCATTTAGCAGACGCTTTTATCCAAAGCGACTTACAGTGCATTCAGGCTTTCAATATTCTACTATCTACTGCTATCTACTTTTCTATTATCATGTGTTCCCAGGGAATCGAACCCCCAACCTTGCGCTTGATAACGCAATGCTCTACCAATTGATCTACCTAACTAAAGTTAAATTAAATGCACATAGAAGAAAAACTTAAAGACCCTGAAATTAATCAAAACATTTAAATGAGCTTAGAAGTGAGCAAAATTTGATCCTTTTCTGTAAAAAAAAAAAATTATAAATAAAAATGACTAAAGGGCCTCTGGGTGGCACTATGTCTTCTCTTCTGTAAGTACAAACATTTCTTCTCCACCACTGAAGTTATTTTATTCTCTCTGAGTGAACTACTTTATCGTGACACAGTTGAGTGTGAACAGCCAGATTCAGCCACAGCTGCCTAATTACAGAGTTGTACAGAAGCAGAGCAAGGACAATGTGCGTGTGTGCACGTTCTAACCTTGGCCGGTATTTTGGCAGGATGGTTTTCAAGGATCAGCCGTTTTAGATGCAGGACCCACATTTTCTTGTCCTGTTGAGACTTCGCCTAAAAGTGGATTAGAGACATCTCAGCACGATCTGCAAGTTTAAGATCATTTACCGACACACCTTTGAAACTACTGTGACCGAGTCATCCAGCTATCAAAGAACATCAACAACAGTCAAAATCAAAACAAACACTTTCATCAACTGGGTGAACGTCAGAAGAATCAGTAACTAACACACACAGAAGTGGTTAACTGGAACCGCTACTCAGCAGTGACGCATTTATACATGGTTCATTTCAGAGACAGTAAAACCCAACATGCCGCTGTGAGAGTTCATAATTCAGGCTAACTCTCTACATTTTTATTACTGTAATGCTGTGAAAGAATATCGATAGAGGGATAGATTGATAGTTGATTGGTTGGTTGGTTGGATGGATGTACTAACCCTTAAGAGTTTATGAAGTCTTGGAGTACATATGACCAGGCATGTTTTAGCTGCTGAGATAACAGTGAGCCATTCAATAATTAGGAGGCAAGGTGATTTACAAGCGTTCAGTCAGTTCAGGCCTCTGTAGCACACACTACATCATAGTTATGACTACTCGGCTGGGGTCCAACATAAAGGTCAGATGTACCAGCACTGGCTTTAGGCGAGACTCGTACCATCACTCGCACACACACTTTTGTGTGCGTATATTCATACATGCTGAAGCCTGTACGTAAAGGGGTGTGGTTTTACTAGGGTAAAGTTCAAGGCGATTGGCTGTCCGTCAGAAGCCTGGCCTCAGGCTGGACATTCCACTGTGTGTTTAACACAACCCGCTGATCTTTGGTTACATGCAGTTTGTGTGCTTGTATGAGAAAGATTGAAATATTACCTGCACAGTGTGCTGAAGTTTGGGGTTCTTGTAGTGAAACACGGTGAAGCTTAGGGGCTCTTTAGGAATGACTTCTACCATCATTAAATTACAGCACTGGAAAAATTTAGAGAAACAGATTATAAATTAAAGAGATCAGTATCATCAATAGTTCCAAACATTTTATTGAACAATTTATGCACATTTCATTTACACACTGCCAGAAATACGTGTACAAATGTTATGCTTAGGACTAAAATAGTACACCTTTGTGAATTGCTTTACACCTAAAGCTTGCACACTAGTACCTTTGAGTAGTAATAGTATGTACCTTTAAGATAGTCAAATGTGCCATTTAGTACTCCCTTCAGGGGTAAATAAGGTACAGAGGTCTCCCTTTGAGGGTCCAGTTTTTCCAAAAGGTTTGCTTTTCTCAAAGTGCACACTGCTGCAAATGCTTAACAAAAATAAGTTATTTATCGAGCTGGCCAAAACTGGTAAAATACGTTGTTTTAACAATAGAAAATACTTGATCAGAATCAGAGTTTAATTCCACCTCCCCTGCAGGTCTATTTTCACACTGTACTATTAGGGTTCAAACCATGTTATATTTGCATATTTATTGTGAGTAATATTCAAAGCTGTTTACTGCAGTAGCTGCATAATGATTCATTTGTGCCTTTGGATTTTCCACCAAACTTAACACGCACAGACCGTTGCTTGTATTTGCCATGGCTACATTGCAAGAGATGTGAAGAATGCAAGCTGCTCCCCGAATGGCATATTCCAGAAACAAGTGTCAATGAGAAATGCATTATGACCAGCTGGTGAGGACAAGGGTGACTTGATAGACCACTTAGGGAAAGTCTAAAATTAAAGCTACCACGAAACACCAGCTTGACCACCTTGACCTGTTTGTCCAGAATGGGAAACTAGTAGTTATATGGACTCTCACCAGGATATGTGCTTTGTAGGTGTAAGTCTCCTCGCGTTTCTTAGTGATCAGCAGAAGTTTGTCGAACAGGAAGAGGGTTCTTTCATTTTTGGCTCTCTGGATACGGAATGTTCCCTCAAGAACCAGCTCACCGTAGCCAATCAGATCAGGCCCCTTCCAGTTAGTCAGCAAACTCTGAATCTCCTGAAAGAGAGAAGGTGTGAGCAGAAGAGGAGGAGCGTCACTCTTCACATACTGTATATGGTGCATATAGTGTGTATGTGTGTGTGTGTGTAGGGTAGACAAACCTGCAGTCTAACTGCATGCTCGTGTTTTCTCTTCATGTCATTGATGTGCCAAGCAACCCTCTGCATGGTTTCGATGGCCTCCTGGATTACATCATACATCTCTGAATCCTTCTCCAGATGAGTGGCGATCTCCTGTGAAACACCAGTACATCTGTGATCTCAGATCAGTGGCCCATTATCTGTGTGTGTGTGTGTGTGTGCCCGGGCAGTCATGTGTACAGGTGTACTATGTCTAGGGTCTGTGTGTGTTTAGGAAGGTCATTCTGGATGTTTGTGTACTTACATGCAGTAGTAGATGATACTTTAGGATCCTCTGGACAGGTTTAAGCAGGTAGGAGCCGAGAGGAAGGGAGTGTTTAAGACTTTCCTGGCGCTCCCGTAGAAACTTTGCCACCGTTTTGTTCCGCATACACTCTGTTAAGACAGCAACAGACCTGCAGATGCACACAAACACATGTTATCAATAAAATGTTTATTTTATATCCACTCAGACTTTGGCAGATATGCACAATATAAACAGTGATGTGACATGTCATTGACTTGGCGTCTCTAATAAATTGGTTCAGACTAGAACCAAAAATATATATATACATTGGCCAAAAAAGTATTAAGTGCACTTAAAAATATCTCAATGTCATTACATTTAATTGTTCATTGCTGCAGAGATTTGGTGTTTGGTGATTTTTACTGGATGTATGAAGTCAGTTTTATATTTTTATATTGTTTTTTTTCCATCTTAGAACTGGATCCAAGATTAAGTCTGTCCTATCTTTTAGAGACTTGGAGAAAGTTTTCCATGCCTTTGTGTCATCGCATTTAGATTATTGTAATGCATTTTGGGTGTACGTCCCGCCTCTCTCTCTCTCTCGTGCCTGCAGCTTGTTCAGAATTCAGCTGCTCGGCTTCTTATGAGTATTAAGAAGAGAGAGCACATTGCTCCCGTGCTTATCAATCTACACTGACTAAAGTACCTGTTCATTACAGAATCCATTACAAAGTGCTGCTATAGGTATGTCTTCAAAGCATTGCATGGCTTAGCACCAGAGTATATTGCTGATTTTATCAGACTGCATTAATCTGAAAGGTCTCTACATTCAAACAATCGATTACACCATCTCGCTTAAAATAGGAAGTTGATCAGGTTGTTTCAGTTCCAAGGCTTTGAATGACCTTCCTCTGTTGGTAAATGCATCTCCTACACTTAGTATCTTTCAGAGTGTGTTAAAAACTCATCTGTTTCCTTTAGCTTTTGAAAATGCTTTGTTTGTTGATTTGTTGTGGGGTGTATGTCTTATTAATTTATGTTTGTTTTTATTCTTGTATTTATTCTTCCTGTATAGGACTTTTGTTCCATATTGTGGAATTGAAAGTGCTTTAGAAGTGAAGTTGAGTACCACTTAAGTTCATGCAGGTGTCACAGCAGAGAAATCATGGATGATGTTGATAACATCAACTATGAATTTGATCCAGTGTTTCACAACTACAGTATCACATTTTATGCATTTGCAACCCAATAAATGCCTATTTGTAGAATAAATTGCTTAACATCTGTGCATGCTATATTTCTTGGAAATAAATTACACCAGATTTGGGGCCATACATTTACTAAACAGAGCAAATTAGCATGAGAATGCATTCTCATAATTGCGTGATAAAAGTGGAAAGTTCAGCAGGTGATCTACAGAGATTGCACAAATTAAAAACACAGATGCAGCTGGATCATTTTCATAATGACCAATGGAATCTACTGAGAGTTTCACAAATTAGTGTAAACACAAATAAGCAAAGCCAATGATAATCAGGTGTGGGTAAACTAATATGTGCATGGTTCATTTTAATACTCTCCTCCTCTCTTCCCATACATTTTATGTCTGAAAGGGAAACTACTACAAATGCATAGCAGGCCGCAAGAATATTTTTCATTGCTATTTTTTCCACTACGTGTCTTTAGTAAATCCTAACAGTAGTTTTATTTTTTAACACCGAAAGAGGGTTTGCACTGATACAAGCTGTTAGTAAATGGAACTCATTCTCACTTTTAATTTGCTTATTAGTTTTCCTATTGTTAACATATTGGCTGTTTATTAGTATTAAAAACACATACATGTATTTTGCATGACCATATTCTACCCTAGTCCTGCCCAATACCTAAACTTAACAACTACCTTACTAATTATTAATAAGAAACAAATTAATAGGTGTTTTTTTTTAATGCAAAAGTCATAGTTAATGATTTGTTAATTAATGGCAAGAATTGGACTTCATAATAAAGTGTGACCAATGGGTCATCCAATAATTCAAAATTGCATCTCGGATGTTTGTTTGTTTTGAATGGAAGAAAAATAACATTATGCAAGTTTATAACTGCATGCTGGTGACTAATTGTGAATGGAACGTTCATTTTTGGGTGATCAAGTGTCCAAAAACATTTTGGGCTAATGTACAGTACATTACTGCATCGATAAACAAACAGACACACACAGACATGCACATACACACAACCAAGACGTATATGCACGGTTGAGAGAGTAAGGTTGGGGCCTTCAGTTAAAACACAGATTTGACACTTTCTTGGATCTGCTAGCACGCCTCACAAAGCACTGGGACTGATAGATGTGTGTGTGTGCCCGCATTCCAGCGTCCTGCGCACAGACTTCACATTGTCCCGATGGGAAATATGACCCCAGTATCACTGAGATACAGCTATTGCTTTCAGGAGTGTTACTGTATGTGTGTGTGAGCGTGCCATATGACCTTGGTTAGGGTAACAGCTGTGTGAGGGTGTGGAGAGAGGGTCTCTGTGGCCAGACATGAACCATTCATACTCACACCGTTCAGCATCTGATGAAGCTACTACTGAGTCACTTTTAATTTCTCCTAGCATCAGAAGTAGGACTCGTGACAGCACGTGCTGCACCAGTGTGTGTGTGTGTGTGTTTGATAATAAAGAAAAGAAATCATGGGTGTGTGTGGCATTTTGCAAGGGAAAGGTGTTGTATGTCAATGCTTTTGTTGAACTTTGTCAGATTACAGACTTATGAATAGATTTAAATCTCTGCACGTATACATGCACCAAAAGGCAAATATATTTGACACATATTCACAATAATCTGCGATAACCTTTATTCAAGACCTCACCACTGTTCAGTCACTAAAACGCTGTCTGATTCTCACCTGTACACACACTAATGTGTGTGAAGTTGACCCAAAGTAGCTTGCTAGCCAAGCAAAGCTAAGCTATTCAGAAATAACTGAACAGAATTAGTGTGTTTATATAAGTACAGAATAAAACACTAATGTTAGTGTTAAGCTAGTTTTAAAAGCCCTGAGTTTTGACTAGTCTGGTCCACTTGGACCACAGCAGTGCCAGTCTACTAAAGAAATTTGTGTGAAATATGAGGATTTTGTAATGATACATGGTGAGAATGATCTTTTTCACAGATGTATCTAAAAAACGAAGTGGAATATACAGTTCTGCTGATGGATGCCTTGTGTACTTGTTATTAAATTGTCTGGATTTGATACACTGACCCGGCAAACTTCAAAATCTTCAAAGATTTCAAGTGTTGATTGTAATAACCCCTTGTAATGATAAACATGAATACATGCTAGTGCAACAGGCTTGGACTTCTTACTGACGCCTTCTGCCGTGGATGCAGAACATACAAAACCTTATTTATCTTACCAATCTTTTATCTTAACAACCATATTTGTCATCTATTACTAACCGTATGATTCATTGTTTAAAAAAATGAGTCACGGCTGCTTCCTTAAAATGCTGGGACTTTGCTGCACTTTGTTCATCATTCAAACCATGTTCATTCAACGATAGAGCAGACGTCATAATTAATAACTTCTAATTAAATTATTTGAGAACAAATGAATGTCAAATAATTGTTGTAAAAACCAAACATGGCATGACGAGAGCTGTAGTTCCAGCCATACAAATTTGCAAAGCTGTTTGGAAATGTTTGTTGGAAGTATGGTTTTGGGAAACACCACACTTTTAAACTGTGATGGAATTGACAGACCTTGCGACCCTTAGTTGGTTAGCAATGCACCTCTGGTCAACAGATTTCAACATGTTGGCCAGTTGATATCACTTGTATGTCATTTTGAAAAAGTTTAATGTTCTATTAACTTCTTTAGGGATGCTGTTCAAAAGTGCAAAAGGATACTTGGTGCATTTTTACATGCAACAAACAAAGGGTCAGATTGTGCATGTGATAGAGAGAGAGAGTCAGACAGGGGGTTTCCCTTAGGAGCAGACTCCCAGACTCCAGTGTTGTTACACCCACACACAACAGGCATCTGAGACGGCTGTCGAAGTCTTATAAAGCTCTAGATTGACGGACAGATGGTGACATATGAACCACAGGAAGTAAACTACAACCACAAACCACAGGAAGCATTTCCTACCTTGGATAATTTGTGCAGTACTGCGTGTAGATGTGGAAGTCTTCACTCTGAAAAACAATCAGGAAATTAGAGGCAGTTCCTCAAAGTAAGATGTGTGTGTTTGTGTGGTGGTCAGCCAGGGGTCCCCTAGATTAACATATTAAAAGATATCATAGTGAAAAGTAATGCAGGAAGGTTTGTGTGAGGGTAAAGAACACCTGTGCAGGACTTTTAATACTTATGAAAACTCACAATTTACTCACCCTCATGTTGTTATAAACCTATGAGATACATATATAAAACTCATCAAACATGGATAACAGAAGCTCAATTATGTGTTCTTGACAAGAACCAGTACGGATTATTGTTGCATGTCAATGCACGATCCAATGAACATGGACCATGTTTCAAACAAGTACAGTTTTACCATATTTGATGTGCTCTATGTATGCACACTGGTCAATATTTATATGTGATAATAGCTATAAATAAATCAGTTCATCATATAAAGTCATGGTGTCTCTTCAGAAGAAATGGACTAAAAATGCTTGATTCACATGAATTCGTTTTTAAATGAGCTGAGTATGTTCAAGTTTTGGTGAAGTTGACTTTCAGTGAAGGGAAATAAATGAAAGTGCACATAAGACAAAACAAAACAATATAAAGTCTAATAACTGGTTAATACATGCTCATACTTTTATGTTTCAGTAAAAATTACATGAAATTATATTTTAAGTCAGGTTAAAGACTGTCAAGCATTACATTCAGTTTGTATTTCTATAATTACTGATTTTAGAAAGTGAAAGTGCACACATTTAGATAGCCAGGTTAGTGTGCATATGGCTGTTTTGGCCCATAAAGCATCAGACTTGCTCAGAAAGGTCACATCAGCATGGTGGATTACAGCCCCTCTCTCTCTCACACACACACACACACACACACACACACACACACACACACACACACACACACACACACATCAGTTGCAGTGACTGTAATACGAGTCCTGATGTTGTGTTTACAGTATGTGAGTGTGCTCTGATTAAATCTCTCTGCTCTCCTCCTTCATCTGGAGTCTTTTGCTCTCTCATTCCGCCTATATGAACATCAAAGCACTTGGAAAAGTACAGAGAGTCTGAGTATCAAAGAGCCATTTATCCTCTTCCTCTAATACCACCCCCCCCCCACCCCGCTGCCCCCGTCGGGTTTCACATCTGCCCTCTCTCTCTCCATACACATAAACACACACACACACACACACACACACACACAGAGGTAGCTTTATTAATAAAGGTGTCCTTGCATAAATGCTGTGACACAAACTCACAGAGTGGTAGGTTCTCCATGGGAAAACATATAAGTTAAAGATCAGCACACTCCTGTTTTTGAAAGTCCGGAACCACAACCAGATGTGTGCTTACTGTCTGATTATGCTGAAGTCGTCTTCAAGCCTGTATAGATGTGAACATGTAAGCTGTTTTCTTGTGTACTCCAGTTTTAAAATGAATGGACATTTTTTGTCAGAACTGTTACATAATTCATTCTGGGACAAATGAAACTGTTTTAAAACCAGTTAGCATCCAGGACTATTTGTTGTGTAGGTGGTGTTAGTGCTGTGTAATATCCTTCTGTCTGAACTGAAGAGCTGCAAACAGCAGGTGGAGGATGGTTATGCTCTCAGAGAAAGACTGAGTCAGCCAGCGCTTGTCCTTAACAGAGAGAAAGCCAATGTTCTCAGGAAGCTTTGATAGGAATCAGATGTAATAAAACTCCTCTCTCTTACTGGAATCCTGAAGCTCCTTTGTGATACTAATATCACAGAACTGGCTGAGTAATGCCTTTAAACACACACACACACACACACACACACACACACACACACACACGGTTCTGGGAGTGTTGCTAACGATGACTAACCTTTACTGACCAACACACTGTTAAAAGTGCATTCATTTTGTTATATATATATATATATATATATATATATATATATATATATATATATATATATATATATATATATTTAGTTTACCTTTTATTGCTGTAAACGGGATATTGTTAACTAATAAAATACTGAAAATAGTTTTTGGTTATTGAAATAAACATATTGACAAGTACTTTAAATCAAAGTACTAAAATTATTGAAACTAAAACTGAAATAAAAAGAAGATAAAAAAGCTAAATATAACTACAAAAATTACATAACATAATTACTCAAACTTCAACTAAAATTTAAATCAAAACTGAAAAATATAAAGATAAAGGCATACTATGCTAAGTATTTAAATACTACTTAAATTACACTGATATTATTCTGATGGGATGAGCCATTGAGATGATTTGCTTCGTTGTATTCCTCACTTGTAAGTTGGTTTAGAAAAAAATAATAAATTTGTGGCCTAATGGATAAAGAGTCAGACTTGTAACCCGAAGGTCATGGGTTCGAGTCTCAGGTCTGGCAGGGATTGTAGATGGGGGGGGGAGTGAATAACCAGTGCTCTCTTTACTCTCAATATCACCGAACCCCCAACTGCTACCGGGGCGCCACAGCTCCAGGTGTGTGTATATGTGTGTTTGTTCACTACTCACTGCTGTGTGTGTGTGTGTGCACTTGGATGGGTTAAATTCAGAGCACACAAAGTCTCTGAGGAAACCACCACCTGTCAGTGTGTTTTAACTGTAGCTCCTCTCTGTGTAATGTCTCTCTGTTGTTTTCTCAAATAGACATAAATCCTCATAACCATATACGCAGACCTCTGGGTGTGTGGGTTTTAGGCTCTAAATGAGATCCTGTAAGCCACTGTCATTTGCACTCTGTAAATCGTCAGCCCCCTGCTAACAGCACATTAGCACAACAATAACCGGAACAAAACAAAGCAATTATCACACAACACCACAGGACAGAAAACCACACAAACCAGCTGCATTCCAGCAGCTGTTAATTACAGCTGTAAAACTGTTATAACACTTACTCAAGGATGTGTTATTACACTAGTCAACCTGAGGTGGGAAGTCAATTCTAACACATAACAGGCGTAACACAAAATAGTATTGATTATTTATATGCATGATAATGTGAAAGAAAGTCTAAAATCTGGTTTGCAATAACTTGAGGGTGAGTAAATGATCATCAAAATGTCATGTTTGTCAATGTGAAAAAAGAAAAGAAAAAGACAAATAAAAGACAAGAGTTTTACCTTGGCTACGAAACACTTTGCAATGGCAACTGGGTTGGCATTACACTTCTCCAGGTCATGAAGCAGATCACTGAAACACACACACACACACACACACACACACACACACACACACAGAATGATTATATATCATTACTCACATCCATTAAAGGGCTGAGCCATTATTAAACTATTTCACTTGTCTTCCAGTTATGTGCTGTATTGTAGGTTGTGTATTGTGAGGAAAAACCCACTTCCATGAATTGAACAGAATTGTGAATGTGTGTGTGGTCACTTCAGCATTACAGGCAGATGAAGTCACACTCTGTGTGTGTGTGTGTGTGTGTGTGTGGTCTGAAAATGTGTGTGTGTGTGTGTGTGTGTGTGTGGTCTGAAAATAGCAAATACAGCAGACAGTCTAAAACAGATCTTCCCTCATCAGGCCTTTAAGGACACTTTTTGTCATTTTGTGGCCATTATCTTTGTCATTTTGTTTCTGCAAATGGTCAGTGAAGAAGTTAAAAAAAAAAAATCAATAGTCTATCGTAAAAAGGTCAAACTAAATTTGTTATAAATTACATTTAAATAATAATAAATGAAAAAAACTACACCAAATGCAATAATATATCTTAATCTGTCAACTATTTTGGGACGACATTTTGGCTTGTGTAACATTTATCCAATATGTATGTATAAATGTATATATATGAAAGTGAAAGTGACGTGACATTCAGCCAAGTATGGTGACCCATACTCAGAATTCGTGCATTTAAAATATATATATGTGTATGTATGTATATATGTGTATATATGTGTGTGTGTATATATCTGTCAGTGAAGCAGGCAGGATCTGAGCAGTGTCTGTGTACCTGTTGAACCGGTAGATCTCATGGATGTTTCCAAATAAAGAACTCCTCTCTTCATCTCCCAGCAGCAGAAGAGACTGATTGCTGATGCACTCCAGGTAATCCTGCAGAGAAACATATGAAAGATGAATAATCTCATCAGGCCGCACGCCTGCCATCAAACACTGGCTTCACGAGGCTCGGGGGGTGCTGTATGCTACTCTCACACCTGACATTAACATCTCCACATGGGCAGATCAGCTCCAGTATGGCCGCTTAGGTCTGTGATGTAAAGTACTTATGAAGTGACACTTTGAAGCATCAAAAGAATGGCATTTACCATAACCAGGATGTAAATTATACAAATGAACATTTGGGGATAATATTTGTGGTTATAAAATAAAGTTTTCTGTGCTATTCTTGTGATACCAGCATCACTGCAGTTCTGTCTGGTGCAGCTAGTGATGTAGGAATAAAACACTACACAGATCCACGATGAGCTTTTCATGCTCTGGTTCTGTAGAAACGTAGCGATGTGCTGGAGTTTTAAAGAGCACAGAAACTGAAACCCTGTAGGAGTGTAACAGGGAGCTCTCACATACACAGAAATCAGCGAAGCATGTCAGAATCTGTAACTTCTGCTCCACCCTGCATCTGAATGTCTCTGGCTTCGGCTGACAGGCAAGTGATTCTCTCCCTCTGACAGAAATCTCTACCTGAACTCCCTCAGGCAGTGTAAAATAACCATTCTGTGGGGAAAACACACCCTGCGTCAGCAGCCTGCTCACACATCAACACAGATCATCAACAAAGTTGTCTTCACTGGAAGTACCTGCTTTGCTTTCTTTGAGGATAGTTTTCTATTCACTTGTAGATTGTAGATAAAAGTGCAGAAGATATAGATAACAATATACAGCAGAATCTCTATCAGATGACACAGATTAAACATCTCAAATCTGTCAAAAACTATGTAAAGAAGTGAGTTCAGAGTTCAATTTCGAGTTCAGACAGAGTGCAACGAAGTGTTGTCTATAAAGACGCCAACAGACTCCAAGAGCTACTGGAAACTGGGGGACGCTCTTTCACATGAATAACCTTTAAAGGTCATGACCTTTCCTCCTCGCATATGTGGTCTAATCTGCCTTTGGGTCAAATGATAGCAGTAGTTTGAGTCCTGCTGTGGTTGCTCTTCAGGCCAGAAGCATTCCATAAACTCCAGGCAGACAATCTAGATTGTCTCAGTCTATATGAAGCGTCACAGTCAACTTATGATGAAATTTCTCCAGGTCCATATGACTATGGGCTTTTAATGTATTCATGCAAAGCATGACCTAAAACTATTTTAGTTAGTTTATAATTTCAGTTTCAATTAGAATTTTAGTTTACGTTTTAGTCATTTTATTTTATTTATTCATTTAAGTAAATTTAGTTATGTGCTTTTTTCATTTTGTCATTTTTGAGTTTGATTTAGCTTTAATATACTTTAGTTTTAGTTCTATTTAAACTCATTTTATTTCATTTTTGTTTATATATTCACATTTTATTTAATTTCAGTGTTATTTCAATAAAATAAAATGATTTTTCATAGCTTCAGCTGTAGCTAACACTAACCAGCAGTAACATTTGCATGGCATTATAAACTTTGCCATCAGATTGCAAGTACTAAATTAAATTTGCTCATATTTTTACATTATCTACAAAAAGTCTTTAGATTGGATTAGAACATGGTTAAATGTGTTAAACCAGGGGTCTTCAGGTTCTAGGGGGTCCATGATGGGTCCACTAAACATTGTTTGATCTCAGTTAACCTCAATCCAAGATAAAGTTCAGCTAAAATGTTGAATTGTCTCTCCCTCATTAGCATACGTAAATGAAGTAAAATTACAGTTTAATGGCTTTTTTGGGGGGATTTGTAAGGTGGGAGATTAGTGTGTTACAAAGTTAAGCTGCTACACTACTATTTCTAAAAGAAAATTTTCTAAAATGCATGGTCTTTTTAGAAAATACCTATTATACCTATACCTATTATAGATCAGCAGGAACCAACACCTAATTAAGTGGCTTATTTACAACATTGAGCTCACAAATATGTTGTATCTAAGAGACACTAAAAAAAACAGGGAATATGTTGCCTTTGTGTGTTCAACAGTCGCATGTGTTAACAGAATGGTGTTTTCCTAAACCTCTTTCCTTTCCTTTATCTGTCCTCTCCATCCATCCTGCCTGCTTTCCTTTTCTTTCATTCTCTCCTCAGACCATCTATCATTGTCTCAGTGCCGGGGGCTTGTGAATGTGTCTGTATAAGTGACCCCCTTAAACTCTGTCCCCAAATGAACAGAGAAAGAGTCAGGGCAAGGGTGAGAGGAAGAGTTTGGCATTCATCTCCTCACTCGCTAGGTCAAATGACTGCCATGTGCATTTTACATCTGACAGCTATATAAATCATACACAAAGAAAGCACACCCATGCCTCTTACTCACAGAGCGTCAGCAGGTGGAGCGTCACGGTTTATGGGGAACGGTGGTTAAGCACAAAGGTTCAAGGTTTGAGCTCAAGAATGGGAAAGTCATACACTGGACACTCACTACCATTTGTTTCCTTCACTCAAAAATAAGCATTATGTCATAATTTACTATCCTGTCATTCAAATCAGACTTTTTCTATGTTGAACCAGATGCTATCAAGATCTATAATGATGTAAAAACGAACATAAAAGTAGTCCTTATGACTTATGTTTTATAATACACCATGCTTGATCTTTATATACATCAGGTTTGATGTGACACCAAACTCCACTATTTATTGCACTTACAGTCACAACACTGCGATATTGAATATACAGAGTTACAAATGAGTTCTGAGTGTTATTGCATGGAAGAATGACTTTAATTTTGATTATTTTTCTCACATGAAGTTATCATGACTTTAGAAAACGTAACACATTGTATGGTATACTGTACTTTTCTAATACTTCTATGGTCTTTTTTGTACTTTGTGTAGAAAGACCAGCTTAAACATTCTTTAAAAGCTGTGTTCTTAAATGATTATTCATCTTTTTTTAAAAATATCAAGTCATGATGAAAATGTTTGTTAATGAAGGGGTTTTGATTTCATCAGTGATAGTGAAGCAAAAAAACAAAAAAAAAAGGAGAGAAAAAAAGTACATTATGGAAATAAATTTAATTAAACCATACTGTTGATGAAAATATGACAATAAAAACAACATCTAATGCTAACAATGCATTAGCAATATTATTTTTTGAGATATTCACAACAAAGACCTTTTTTTTTTTACAATGTTAAAATATTGGGTTAATTTATCACATATTCCAACCCGATTTCACAGCAATTCGTACATATTTTACGAGGTGGCTTATTCGTATGAATTCGTACGACCACACTCGTACACAAATTCATACGATTTTTGCCAAATCGTACGTATTTTACGAGTTGCATAATTCGTATGAATTTGTATGAATGACCTACACTTAACCCCGCCCCTAAACCTAACCGTCACCGGGGTTTAGACAAATCATATAAAATCGTACGAGTGAGGTCGTACAAATTTGTACGAATAAGCCACCTCGTAAAATACGTACGAATTGGTCGTGAGATAGCGTTGCATGAATAAATAAATAAATTTAACAAACAATTACTTAATTATATATATATATATATATATATATTAAAAAACAATAAAATAAAATGAAAACTGTCAATAAAAACTGGGAACTATTCCTTTAACTTTGGTTTGTTTTGATTAGTTTCGTTGAGTAAGCATTCTGCTGTATGTCACCATCAGTATAAGTGACTGCACTTGCTTTGTGTTTTTCTTACCTGGACTATACTGCGAAGGTCCTGGACGTAGGTTTTTTCTGTTTCAAGGATTTCCTCTACCACTCGGTCCACATACTGGACTTTACGTCCTTCCGGCGACTGAACATCTGCATCGCTCTGACTGGTCGGTGTAGGTGTTTGTCTTCCTGTCTCCTCCTCCTCTAGCTGTTGGGCAGGCACCAGCTCCAGTCGGATGGCTCCTGAATCATGATCCCTCTCGGGGGCGGAGCCTAATACCGGCCGCCCCCCCAGCGAGCAGTGACTGTCACGGGAGGAGGCGGATGAAGACGTGGAGCCGTAGCTCACCGGCCGCTCGTTGCAGTGTGTGGAGTCCATGCTGCGTGAGGAGCAATATCTCAGAGCAGAGTTTCTGATGGGACCCGCTGGGCTTAGGACCGGCCCTCCAACAGGGTCCTCCGGCAGTGGCGGTAAAACATCAGTGGAGAATGGATACTCTTCTGAAAGATAAAAAGTGGCTAGACATTAGAGCTGCACAATATTGAAGAAAACTGCAATAGACCATTACATACCAGTAAATACCAGACCAGTAAATACAAATACTGTTCAATTATATTTAAATGAAATGAAAAAAAAACAAAAAAGAAAATAGAACCAACATATGTTCGACATATGACGATTACTGAGCATCACAGCAATTGTTTACAGTCTTGCATACACACACATTCACACAAATACCCCAGGTAAAAGGTGGCATGCACAGTCTATTCCTATATGAATTGAACTAAAACTTTGAAGTAGTAAAATCATTCAACTATCGCAAACCAATGCAATGTGCAAACTGGGATTTGGACATTTGAGCTATTTTGATAAATGTCCAAATGGCATGCAGCCCTATTAGAAGCTGTAATTCTAAAAGGCTTAAAAACAGTTACTGGTCCTCATTGACTTCCATAGGATTTCCTCCCATAAGCACTGGCAACTGTTTGGGTTTTGGGTGAACTTTCCCTTTAAATGGACTCTTGATTCATGTTGAATACAATATTATAACCAAAAATCCCACCCACTGCAATTATAGATTTGATTCCCACAGACTTAGATCTCAAGGGGGAACTTACACACAAACACATCATGAGAAACCCACAGCAATCTCTAGCATTCCTGTGTGGTGATCACCATACACACACAAAACCATTCTCGGTTTGTTTTTCAGACAACAATTATGCTCTATCTCTGCTCCTATTTTTTTTTTTTTTTTGTACGAAATTCAGGAGAGAGTTAAAAGTTCACCTACTTTTAAGCAGTTATAATTATTCCTATGTCAAAAGTGTTACTGCCCTAGTGTCCCAGACTAAAATAGTAGAAATCAAGAACACAACACTAAAATATATCGTTTTACATTCACAAAAGAAACTGTGAGTGAAAACCTCTGGGTTTTATAGGTGAGTCTTCTTGCTAAAGTGTTTTTTTTTGCATAATGCTAGGCGATTAATAGGTTATTCTGAGTTGTTGCTAGGGACGGACTCATATCTAGAGACCAGAATATGACTGGAGGTGAATTTAGGGTGGACTTGGGACAGTAAACAACACCCTAGAAAACACTCAAAAGACCCTAGCATTGTGGTTTGTGTGCAGCATGGCAAGCGCTAGTCACATTTTCTTCAGAAGATGTTTAATTATAGCGTTTACTACATTTAATCTTAAGAGATTTTACTGCTAGTTAGAGTATTTGCATGTGTTTTAGGATTTTTGGTTTGATTCAGTTGTGATTCAGTCACTCACCACCTCACTCAATGAATTACCATGGGAACACACACACACACGCACACACACACACACACACACACACACACACACACACACACACACACACACACACACACATACATACAGAGTCTTTCATGAAAGAAAAGGCCAGCACTGTAAGAGAGAGGCTTTAATGAGCAGATTAACATGTAATGGAGACATTTTACTCTCTGGGTGAAATGAAAGAGAGCTCTGTGTGACCGTGCATGTGTGTGTGTGCACGTGTGTGATTGTAGACTGTCTATTCTCAGACTCACTAACACAACAATGTAAGATCATCCAGACGCACCCACTCCACACACACTAGCACAGGTGTGCACACACAATCAACTCAGTGTAACATGGTCTTTTTTATCCTCTGTTAACACAATAGGTGGATTACCGCAGTGGAAAGAGGTAAGCGATAAACATATGAAACAAAGTATGGCATTGAATTACAACATATCATACAATTCACACCAAACTGCATCATGGAAACCAGTCAGAAGCAACAAGTAATCGCTGTCTGACAACAAAACCATATAAAAGGATTCCAGGGAATTGAAGACTTTCTTTTTGTCTTGCAGTCAACCACATGTCTCCTTCTCAGCTGCCAGTTATGAATAATCACCATCATCACTCATTCAACACGGAGCCGTCTATATTAGCCAGGGCTCCAGAGCAAAGCCACATGATTGGCTCTTGATTGTTTGAGCCAGGCTGTGATTGGTTAGTTCCTGTGCATGCCAAACTCACACACTGACCCACTTTCACTAGACAAACACGAGATGAGATGCAGCCATCAAGTAAACACATATGTTTCTGTGCTGCATGTTTATTTCAGTTGAACTAGTGAACAGATACGTCTGTATATGTTAACGTCTTTATTAATGTTTCATGCATCGGGTTCACAGCTGATTGTGTTTTGGTGGGTGGGGTCGTGTTCAAGTAAAACAAACTTCTGTGGGTGTGTGTGCACACTGTTCATGCACGCACGGGTTCGTCTGTGTTTATCTCAAAGTAGAGATTCTCTTTTGGTTCTTATTTGCAATGTTTTGCCTATTAAAGCACAAAAAGTCAGCACACTATTGCTCCCAAATATGCACACCACAAACATGACATGTCTTTATAATATCACTCTTTTTCTCATTCAGTATAACTGGGTTTTTATAATTGAAAACATATGCCTACCTTTAAAATTCAGAAAGGATTTCCAACACAAGGGGATAGTCTTTTTCTCCCCCCAAATGTTGCACAAGGGGATGTGGCCAAGATTACCTCAAAAAAGCAAACATGGACTTTGCAAATCCACCAGACATAGTAAATCATCTTTGATAAAACTAATGACCAAACAGCTATTGTGTCAATTCCATTAACATAGCCACTATGTTCAGACTGTGTCTTAAGCAAATAGAAATCAGAGGCAATTAATCAGACTTACTCTTTAGAACCAAAGGAAACCATATTCCTATTAATGTAACTGATGTAAAAGGACTTAAGCTCACCATTACCATGTCTGCTGTATAATGCCGTTTATATATTGTCTGACACAGCAGCATTTACTACTCCGTTTTAATAATCAGGCCAAAAAAAAATCTCACACTGAGGTCACAGACAAAAAGAGACCAAATCCTGGGTTATAATCAAGATTATTTTAACTTGATTAACCTGACCTGTTCTCTTTACCTGTACTGTGCTGATTCACTGTGCTTGTACAGTGCTATAAATTTAATAAATATAATTTTTTTGCTTTTTGCAGGTGAGGAGACTGATTGCAGGACAACTAAATGGGTAGGATAAGGATTTTAAGAATTAAAAACAACCCGTTGGACATAACGAACTGTCAATAAAATGAGCCCGATGGCCTCAATCTCCTGAAACCCCACTGAACTAAAAAAAGTGCTGTTCCATGTTGTCACAGTGGATTTGTTTTCGCTTAATAATTTTAGTAAATGGTCCATTGAGAAGTCGCGGTACTCCTATTACATTCTCAATTATTTGTTGCCATTCCAAACCAAAAGTGGCACAGAAGATCACTTAAAAATATCTAAACATGCCAAATTTAAATATGAATCACTATATAATGGTTATCATCTACAGGTTTAATCTCTTTGTCATAAAGGCCCGTTCACACCAAGAAGGATAACTATAAAGATAACGTTAAAATGTTAAAACATTAACTATATTAATGTCTACACAAATATGCGATAATGTTGTATTTATTATAAGTGTGTACTGCAGTTATGTCATCTGCCGCTTTAAATTCTCAAGCTCTTTATAATCAGATGGATTCCAGCTCGTGGAACGGACAGTAGCTTGTGTTTCTTATGTGCATTTTATAGACTATGTTTCCTGTTCCAGAGAAACGGCAACTATCACATGACTGGAAGTACTATTGTTTGTCTACGATCACACACACAGTATCTCACACACTGTCTCAGACACACACACACACACACACACACACACACACACACACACATGCAAATAAACACAAGCATGGTGTGTGCTGTTGTTTTTTTGTTCAAAGACTACAGGGAGCTGTGTATGAAGCTCAGGGGTAACTGAAAACCAAGCAATGGTACAAGAAGAAAATAAGTGTGTGTGTGTGTGTGGTAAATGTAAAGACATTTGTATAAGATCATGTTTACTTTGATCATTGCAACCAGACCCATTAACACACTAAGCTTTCGGTTTATTTAGCAGAGGATTGTGGGCTTCAGCAGCTTAAATTACAGTTAAATCCAGTGTTCATCATGTATATTTACTCTTTGATCTGTGGAAGTACAGTGATTTATGGTAACATTTTGGTTGCTACGCCATAGCTGTTTTGGGGCCGATTTTTTAGGGCATTTCTCGGTGGTTGCTAGAATGACATTAAGACAATTGTTATCCATCATGTGGGATGAGTTATGTGCTGAAGTTTGAGCTACATTAAAAACAATGCTTCTCTTAAATAGAGGCTGAAATTGGGATATTATTATAAAATACTCGTAGTGAAGTTTTTTGCATTCTTCTGTAAAAGGTAAAAAAGAAGTTTAATATACGCAAGCAGGGGGTTACCATTAGTGAACATCCAGACACTGATGAGAGCAGCATTAAGCTTTATATGCTACACCTTTTCCCCTCAGTTTCAAGATACAACAATCGATGATGACTCATTTAATCGCTCTAGTACTCATTCGATTAATCGGTTACTAAAATAATTATTACTTGCAGCCCTAGTCTTAATCAGAGCTGTCCACTTGCGTATTGAAACAGTAGCATGCTGTGAATGTGCTTTATGAAGCTCCATGAAGGTCTCCAGAAGCTTCACTGCTCACACAATGTGATTCAGGGGTAAAACCAGAAGGTGGGCAGCCGGTCTCAGATTTCCCGCTCGCTCCTTCATATCACAATGCTGGCTTAGACAAACAGATCCATTCCTCACAGTGAACGAGAGATAGAGAGTGAAGAAAGGAGAGAGAGTAACTCGGGGGGTTTAAGGCGGATTAAGCCCTGTCAGCCCCCCTCTGAGGACTACTGCTGGGAGACTCAAACATGACATAATTCAGAAGAGACAAAGACTTCTCACACACACACACACACACACTCTGTGCCTCACTCTCATCCACTCATCAGACAGACAACATCAAATAGCCCCCCCAACAGCCCTCTACAGATGAATGGTGCACGTTTTACAGTTACACACACATTCAGCGGGACGAAGGAGTTCAGGCCTGTGAATGTGAAGCTTTTATAGTTTACTGAGGGAGAAAGCGATTTTGAGAGACTCCCAAAGTTAAGTCATGTGTGTGTGTGTGTTTATATATAGCTGGATGTCAATAAAAGTTTTAAATACAGACTTTGAGCTGAAGTCCGTCCAGCTGTGAGGTAGCGGTGCAGCTGAGAGTTTCCTGAGGCGTTGTCCAGTTTAAACCTATATTTAATCTAGAAAACACACTAGCTGTTTGGCTTGCATGGCTGATATAAAGGTGACTTATATAATCAAATAATGCAGATATACATTTGAATTCATTCATTAATTTTTCACACACTTTGCTGCATAAATGAGAAAAAATGAGTGAATTACCCAAAGCCTTACCCATTTTCCCTGCAAACGTTTTCCAAGTCTTATTGCTTCTAATCAATGCAAATCATTGCACTAAATCTTTTATTGCGATCATAAAAAAGACAAACATTTCCACTATCTGTCTTCATCAGTGTGACTTATTGCTTGGAAATGCAACAAAACACCTTCCGTCAAGAAGACATATGACGTATCATTCATGTCTGTAGCATTCCAAAGTAAAAACTAAAAACTAATTCTAATAGTAATAGTGATACTAGCCTTTACACAAAACTACATACACATGAAAAAAAAACTATATATATATATATATATATATATATATATATATATATATATATATATATATATATATATACACTCCCACCTTGTCGTGTACATTTTCACCAAGATATACAGTATGCAAACACTGTAAAATAGTCACAGTCTGTCTACATTTCCACCCTGTCATTATGCACAGTAAGCAGTTCTTGACCACACATACTGTACAGTAAGCATACATAATCATTCCCAAACACGCGCTCATAAACATGTCAAATACTCAAAAATCAGTATGAATGACTCTACTTGTCTGCATGATGGTCACTTTCAAATATGTGCAATCAAATGTAAATCATGCAACTGATGTTATTTGCTATATATGCTATAATGTAGTGTGGCATGTATATAAAGGTTAAACTGTAAGTGATGTTACATCACACACACACCTGTAGAGAATGTGAGTCTTTGAGTGTGTTTTTGTTCTGGCCAGTGAACTGTGCTTCACTGGAAACTATTGCAGGAGCTGAAATGAGCTAAGAAGCCTGTGAGAACATCAAAGCATTAAACATTAAAGATGGTTGAATGCAGAGGATTGTTAAATGGCTCGTTAAGCACAAATGAAGTTCTTATGAAATGTTGCTGCCGTATGTTTTGTGGTGAAACAATTTTACCAGTAGCCTATCATTCTGATATACAACATGGGTGTGCTCATAAATGACAATTCTGTTACTCATTTATGATCTCATATTATTTTTTTGTTCTTCCATGAAACACAGAGGGAGAAGTTTAGCTGCGGTTTTCTACACAGCAAAGGTTGATGGTGCATTTATACTGTAAATGATATTTAGGAGCTTGAGCAGAGGGAAATTTTAGCAGTGACCTACGGCACACAAAGCTATAATATGGCTCTAGACAATTTGTAAATCAATACATGAGATATATGGACTACTTTTATGGTGCTTTTATGATGCCTAAGATTTCCTTTTGTGTTTATATAAAAAAAAAAAAAAAAAAAAAAAAAAAAACAGGGATAGAAAAACAAGATAGTAAAGCAAACTATGACAGAATTTTGAGCAAATTTTTCCTGAATTATTTTTATTGTTTACTTACATGCATGTTTTCACTTTTTTGTCGAAGCATTGTAGCTTTGTCTGATCGATTGCCCATTTTATATTAGACTAGTCTATCTGCTCAGACAGATACGGTCTATCCTTTAATGGTGGATTCAGTATCTCATTATGTGGCAGTAACTATGCACGTCAGCTTGCGAATTAATTTCCACTATTAATTACATTTTCCACTATATTACTTTTAAAATGATACCTTCTTCTGCTGTATCATGCTGTTCAGTCTCAAACACTGGCATTTGTGTGTATTCATTACAAATGAATCCTACAGCGTGAAACATATGCAAACATAAACTGTCACCTTAACTTTAAGAGAACTCTGATCACCGAACATAAAAACAATTGGACACATGCGCAAAATGACTCAAAGCTCTCATGGTCTTGACATCTCCATGACAATGTGTGTTTTGCAGCCAAGTGCTGTGTCCATAACCAATGGGATTAATTCTCTCCAGCCCGACTGCACGAGAGCAGCACACACACACACACACACACACACACACACACACACACGCAAGCAGCACATCTTCTGTTCTGTTCTCTGAAACATGCTAGAACTTCACCACAACTTCTGGAGCTGGGACACCTGTAACTGATTCATGATACTCCGAGAAACATTCCCAAAACAACTCCAAATTCTCATTTACTCCAGAACTGAGGATCCCTGAGAAAAAGTCCCTATCGCTCAATCAATCATAATGACTTGGAATAATCACATCTTTATAAATAGCTCTTCTTCACTGCCCATTTCCTGCAATCAGACCGGCCCATTATCTCCCAGAAGTCATCAGACCAACCGACTGAAGTTCTGATTGTAGAATGTTCTCAGAGCTGGACATTCTAACTCAGAACATTCATCACTTCAGTGAAGACAAAGAGAGTTTTTTATTTATTTTTCCAAATGTTTTCCTTGTAGACAATCCCTCTATATACTAAAACACATCAAAGAGCTACAAAAGACAAAACAGTCTGATTGCAGTCCAAGGACAATCTTAAATATCAATTTATCAACCACAAAAACTATTCCATACAGAAGAAGGACAGACCCATTCACATTCTTGATCTGCAAATCACTGCTGAACATGCTGTATGACATCTGAACTATGTTTGCTCTGTCTGGAGGATCAGGATCTTGTATAATATAACATGTGCATTCTTTATAACACGTGTATAACATGGTGCATGTTTAAAAGCAATGTATTAATTACACATTTATAACATCCAAATTACTGACAGGCTGGTAAGAATTTCCCTTAGAGCACTGAATAGGATGTGACAAAGAGACTTAACCTGCATGAATGGACATACTAATACACACACACACACACATTAGGGGTGAATATCCCCCTGTGACCCACTGCCCCAGTGCTACCCACGGATTAGATTTCACTGAGACGGATTTGCTTCAGAGAAACATAAACCTGACATTTATATACGCCATGCATTTATAACCCCAGCTTACAAATGTTCAAAGAATGCAAATGAACAGGCTTTGGCAACTTCCTAATTTGAGGAAAAAGTACACTGTTAGGTTAAAATGTGATTAAAATGGTGCATATTAGTACCTTTGAGTAGTTATAGGTACCATTAAGGTACTATGTTGAACATTTTAGCGCTAAATAAGGTATAAAGGGGTACCCCTGAAGGTATAGTGTACTTTTAAAATATAATAACTAGAAGCTCTGGATCAGTCAGGGTAAAACCTCCTAGGATGAATGCTTTTTGAACTTCTGAAACAAGTATTTGTTATCTGCCAATACGTTCTGACAGGTTTTCACCACGCCATCTTTCAAACGCATGCTTCAAACTCTTTCTCGCTCTCTCCAGCTGGGTTGTGTCCCGGGGGGTGTATTACTTTAGGGACAGATGTCCTGAGGGGGTGCTGGTATTGTCTAAAGCAGACTCTAAACTGTTTTTATCCCCCCTCAACCCTCAACCCATGGGGGACTAATTTAGGTCAGGGGTGGGGGAGAGCGACAGAGAGCCAAAGGGTTCCTCACAACGACAACATAACCAAAACATAACCTTACTCATTACATCTCAACAGTATTTTCTTGTAAAACATATTCCAATAATGTGTTTTATTTACAAATCAGTGTAATACCATTTGCATACACGTCAAATCCTATCAGACACATGCTCACGACAACACACACATCTACTTAGCTATTTAAATCTATTTATAATGACTCAAAACAACCCAAACACTACCTATTTCATATTTACTTTATTTATAAATCACATTTACCTTCAACAGTGTCGTCAAATAAAGATTTGGTCAGATCTGTGTAATGACTGGAGGCAATTTTGTGCCTAAAGTATAAGTGAACCAACCCACACACTTACATGTATGCACGTAAAAACACTTCTGTCAGTTCAGGTTGTGTAGAGGACTTCTGTTTGGTACAAGAGCCCACCAAACCAAGCAAAATAAATACTTGCCAACACACACACACACACACACACAGAGAGAGAGAGAGAGAGAGAGAGAGAGAGAGAGAGAGAGTCCTAACGGCAGGACTCAAGCAGTTTAAACACTGCAGCTCTGACATCAATCACAGAAGTGTTCATATGTTCACACATATTTATAGGAAGCTTTCGAGAGCTGCTTTGACTTTAGAAGCCATAAAGACACATAAAATCATCAAGATTCTGCACATAAAACACTTGACCAACATATCTAAAGAAACCAAGTGCACACAAAAGTACAATAAAACATACTATCAAAATAACAGTAACACCAAAAACTTGTCATCTGTTTATATGCTGCATGCAAGTGTGATTTCTTACCCGTAGGCATTGCAGCTCGATCCAGATTTGATCACATATCCACTTAGTATTCCAGACTAGTGCTACACACACATACACAACACACTCCTCTAATCCTTCAATTCACTTTACATTCTCCCTGAGACACACGGGATAGCTCCGTCAGTGTGAATGATACTGCACCCACACACACACACGTTCAGTAAATCCTGGGTTCACACACACATAAGCTCTGAGCTGCACCACAGCGGTCCTGATGGTCTGCCTGTCACTCACACATTGAGCACTTCTACATTCTCTTCCCAAATCTCCCTCCCTGTGGCTCCTCCCTCTCCCACTGCAACACATTAGCAGCTCAGACTTCCACAGAATGCTTCTCCCTCTCTCTCTCTCTCTCTCTCTCTCTCTCTCGCTTTCTCTTTTGAATTCATGTGAACTCAAATTTGAACTACTGTTTCCTAACACACTTAAGGACCCTATTAAAAGGGCATAGAAGAACCTTTTTGTCTAATTTGTTGGATAAAGAACCTTTAACATCTGAAGAACCTTTTTGTTTAACAATAGGTGTTAAACAATCTTTGTTGGCGAAAGAAGGTTCTTCAGATTATAAAAAAGGGAAGAAAGAGATGGTTCTTTAAAGAACCTTTGACTGAACTGCTCTTTGTGGAACCAAAAATGGTTCTTCTATGGCATCGCTGTGAAAGAGTGTTAAGAGTGTATTAAATGTGCTTCACTGCAGCTTCATTATTACAGATGTGTAATTACAAAACATTTAAATACATGACATTTCAGTGAAAACATCATTGAAATATGATTCAGTTTAATGATTTTCAGTAAATTCAAAATGCTCTACATCTTAATCATATTTCAAAAACAATAAAATTAATTACAAAAGAGCATATTAAAAATGTTTTTAAGTCTGAGTGGGTCAAAACAAGCACTCTAAAGTTTGGATAATTGCATTTAAACTATAATTAACATGCAATATGTGTCTTAAAACATTACATTAATTTCACAATGAAGTATTTTCTTGATTGCAGTTTGTTTTCTTTTTTCATTGTCTGGTATTGTCTGGCAAAAGAAAGCCTATTAGACTGAATAATAATTATTATATAATTAAACATCAGGATCATACCTACAGTATGATGGCTTAAAATATTGTCGACTCCTTACGTTTTGAATGGGAGGCCAGGAACGAGCAAGTAAGAGAGAAAATAATAGCATGATGCAAATTTATTGTGTTATTCAAGCAGGTTCACAGAGAGCTGACTCTCTCTCTCTCTCTCTCTCTCTCTTTCTCTCTCTCTCTCTCACTCACACACACACACACACACACACACTGAAACAGTAGAATGGGTGAAGGCATGATCAATAGCTGAGAACAACCCCACCTTAAGACTGCACACATAGAAATGCTCTCAGACAAACAATACACCACGACCACTTCATCACACACTATCAGTCAGGGAGACTTATTTCTGTCCACTAACGAGCCTGATTAAATCATACACCTTAAACTCGCTAGTCATTTTAGTTCAATCATTATATCTAATTATCAAGATTTTAGATTAGATATCATGACTGTCTTTTAAAAAATAAAATTAAATAAATAAACATAAGAATAAATACACACGCACACATAACACACATCAATCAACTAATAACTAACTAATGTGCAGTTAAATTCACCTTCAGGAAATTAACTATTCGTAAGGAACTTAATTACCAATGAACCAACAATCTAGCTAGCTGGCTAGCTACCTAGCTAGTAACAAACAAAAAATCAACCTGCTAATTAACTAACAGCAAAACTAAATATCTTCTCAGATTGATTGAGTGAGTGAGTGACTGGATGTTTTATTTATTTATGTTTATATCATGACAACTCTCAGAATAGTTTCTCATGGTAATAAATATGACATTGTTTGACTGTATTTGGTTTAGGTAGAACAGAACTGCTAGACTGGCTGCTTCTGAGTAAAACAGCTTCTGTATCCACAGACAGACTGCTGTGAACATGTAAGACATGCTGCTGCCACACAAATAGCATATATAAAATACTATTTATCAGTCCTACTGTAAACTGTAGCAGACCTATACAGGTGGAGCTGGGGAGGTGGAGGGTTTCTTTGCCGTCAGATATCCTCCACCTTCCCCAGCTCCACCTGTACAGCTCTGCTATGGGCAATGAACCATGAACTAAGATTGTGTTAAGGAACTACAATATCAGTCTTTTGATTTATAAGTTTTAAATACTTACATTTCTTAAGTTACATGGCCACTACTTACATTTTATCCATGTGTGTGTGTTTGTGGGTGTATATATCCAATAAACACAGCAACCATACAAACTGACAAATGATCACAAGTGTTGAGTGAGCAATGAAAGGAATGCATCAATGAGCTTTCATGCCAACAAACAAGCACACATCAGCATCATATCATTGTCTGTACTTATCTCATGCGTCATTCAGACGTCTGTGGTCACCCACTGTGGACGGTTAACCAAAGATTAAGTAATGTTCAGTATTTTACTAAGAGCAATTATCTCTTCCATCTTTATTTTACCCTCTAACTTTAACACTCACTATTCGAATTCTATTCTTAAAAAAAAAATCTAACAACCTTTCTAATTTTTCTGTATTATATTTTCTTTAAATTTATTATGCAATTATGTGTGTGTGTGTGTGTGTGTGTGTATAAGACGTCTAACACAAGCTTGTTCTATTTTTTATATTCTATCTGTTTTCTTTTTATTTATTATTTATTATAAAAGCCCTTGCTATACTGTGTTTAAGCTAACTGAGACTTGATATAGCACTTATATATCATTGCTCTTTTTGTTGTTTTTGATTGCTTCCACTCCCCTCATTTGTAAGCCACTTTGGATAAAAGCGTCTGGTAAACGAATAAATGTAAATGTAATGTAAATGTAATTAGTAAGTGTGAAGTAAACAGATTTGTGGCTTTGAGCTGATTCAGAATTGCCTCGAGTTGAAAAGACACTAATTCTCCTTGGACACATTCAGAAGGAGACAACGGATGTGCATGCTAATACAAGTGACTCTAACACACCTTAAACACACGCACCCTCTGAATATCTATTTTTTTTTTACACAATATGATAAGCAACTGTGAAAATGATAACACATTTTAATGAGCACTATGTAACACACACACACACACACACACACTAACTAGTTTGAAAATCCTCAATCGGCAGGCTTTCATATTCAGTGACCCAAATGAAACTCACCTCTCAGCTCCAGCATACAGCTCATCACACACACGCACAAGCACACACACACGCACACACACACACACACACACACACACTAAGAGCTTGTTGTCAGTTAGAATTGATGGATTAAAGTCTCTCTCACACACACAAATGCAGCCCCATTCACAGTTTCACAGAGTTTGAAACTGCAGTCTAATCCCTGACCACTCAAACAAACTGAACAAAACCCCCGTTTTCCAGGAAGAGGATGAGATTTCACACAAACACACGAAACCATTCGTCCTCGTATCCTTACATGTGTACTTCACATATGTTTAGTGTTAACTGAGCACATTCATACCATTGTGTGCGCAGTATTATTTGCACCACCAGATATTGTAATAAAAATATAATTAATAATACATTTTACAAACTGCACTATTTAAAAGTGCAGTTTTGACATTTACATATAATTTTTTTCATATTGTAGTTTACCAAAATTATTGTTACAAAACAGAGATATACTGGATGTGCAGAAAACACAGAGAAACACAAAAGTGTTAACATACTTAATATGCTGTAAGTATGTGTTATGAAACTGAAATATATTCATTTTATGGTTTATTACAACAAGGCTCAGTTTGTGAAATGCTGAACTAACAATGAGTTATGCATGAACAATATATTGTTGTTTTTGATTGCTTCCACTGTCCTCATTTGTAAGTCGCTTTAGATAAAAGCATCTTCTAAATGAATAAATGTAAAAGTTACACACACACACACACACACACATATATATATATATATATATATATATATATATATATATATACACATCTAAGTTAATGTTGATGTTTACATTCACTACAGTTTAATACTTTTTAAACACTTTAATTCAACAAGAATGCATTTTTTTTTTCAAAAGTGACAGTATAAACATTTATAATGTTTCAAAAGATTTCTATTTCAAATAAATACATTTATTTTGAACTTTCTGTTAATCAAAGATTCATAAAAATGCACAAATGTTTTTTCAACTGCTTACACAAAATTTCAAAACTATACACACAAATCCAAGAACTGCACACACAACATGCAAAATGCAGAATGAAGCACTTGCATCTAAAATATTACAAACACCTCTCAAAATCAAACATTCAACTTACGTTCCAAACACTACACCAAACACCTTTGCCATAATATTATATTTTTGGATATATCGTATACACAAAGTTATGCAAAGCCTAAAGCTCTTCTTTCTTTAGCTTCAATGTACATTTCTGTACAGGATTGAAAGTAATTGGCAGAAAGTTTTTGATAAAATTATGGGGAACTAGAAAAGAATGATTGAAACAATCTTGTTTTTTGTTTTTTTTTATAACCGTATGCATTTGTGGTTGTGAATACAGTATTACACAGTAGGAAAGAAAGTAATACATCAACATGTGTACAGTAGTTGTGTAGATGTGTATTTACAGGCCTATTCTTCTAAAGCCATGATTGGTTATTGTTCAGTGAAGTACGTAAGGAGTTAATGTTAGGCACTGATGAATAAATGTGGCATTTTGATTGGTTGTGTCAGAAAAAGGAAATCAAGGTATTTCCTGTTAGATTTTTGTGTGTGACTTAAGCCCCATTTTTACGGGATTAGTATTACCTGGTGACCTCTAAACATTTGTAATAATTGCAGAGGTTGTCTGTGATCTTAATCCTGTGCAAATCATCTATGGCTATACTTTGTAAAGTAAAAAGTCCTGTGATAATATTAGTCCAGTGTGAATCGGCATCTCTGAGATTTGGCCAGCATTTGGCGGGTGGTATAGCATTTTCCGAGGTTTTTGTTTCCTGTGTGCCTTTTGAAGTGAAGTGACGTGACATGTGGCCAAGTACGGTGACACATACTCGGAGTTAGTGCTCTGCATTTATCCCATCCAAAGTGCACACACACAGCAGTGAACACACACACACCGTGAACACACACCTGGAGCAGTGGGCAGCCATTTAAGCTGCGGCATCCGAGGAGCAGTTGGGGGTTTAGTGCCTTGCTCAAGGGCACCGTGGTATTGAAGGTGGGAGAGAGTGGTGTACATTCACTCCCACCACCTTCAATGGGTTACGAGTCCGACTCTCTAACCATTAAGCCACGACTTTCCCCAATTTTTATCTATTTTTCGTGAAAAATGGAGCTGTGTTGGATTGTTTGATAGTATTTTGGGTGCTGTCATATCACTACACAATTTGCATAAAGCAAAGCTGAAAAGGTTTTAAGGTAAATGTGTTACAAATAAATTAAGCATAAAGCTTTTAACCTGGTGAAATGTAAGTGAAGTGACATTCAGCCAAGTATGGTGACCCATACTCAGAATTTGTGCTCTGCATTTAACCCATCCGAAATGCACACACACAGAGCAGTGAACACACACACACACACTGTGAGCACACACCCGGAGCAGTGGGCAGCCATTTATGCTGCGGCGCCCGGGGAGCAGTTGGGGGTTCGATGCCTTGCTCAAGGGCACCTAAGTCGTGGTATTGTAGGTGGAGAGAGAGCTGTTCATGCACTCCCCCCACCCACAATTCCGTCCGGCCCAAGACTAGAACCCACAACCCTTCGATTGGGAGTCCAACCCTCTAACCATTAGGCCACGACTTCCCCGTAAAAACGGCAATCCCCAAAAAGGGAAAGCACACCGTTCCTGGAAACACTGCAATACCAGGCCGATGCATGGAGTGGACGGAGCAAGCCCCGGCTCCAGCTCCGTGATCTAAAAATCCATTTAATATGTAGTCCCCGGATGGGGGACGTATCAGATATTAAACTGATAAGAACAGATACTACACTTGATCTTAGCCAAAAGGCCGAGAAGCGATGTAAATAACACAGGGCCAAAATTATATTAGTTTTTTTTTCTTTTTTTTTTATCCATCTAACAGGACCATAGAATGGGAATCTCAAAGCCTTGACATCTGGGTATGCAGGAGATAAGTCAGTAAATTCTAGTAAAATCACATTTATCTTGCACAAATTTTTTACTTCAAAGAATTATGAATATATTTTTGACTGAAACTTGGGTTAAAGAGGGAGACTTTAGTCCCTGTTCTGAACTTGTTCCCGAGGATTGCACCTTTTATAATTGCCCCAGGAAAACTGGACGTGGAGGAGGTCTTGCAGTGTTTTTAAATGAAAGTTTATTACATGTACCATTCCGACTGGCGTCTACTCAAGCTTTGAGGTATAGCTTCTTCAAATAGATTTGGTACATCCAGTTATCTGTATTAAAGGGGTCATATGATGTGATTTCAATGCTTCCCTTCTCTTTGGAGTGTTACAAGCTCTTGGTTCATAAAGAAGATCTGTAAAGTTGCAAAGACTAAAGTTTAAAATCCAAAGAGATATTATTTATAATATCCAAAACAGCTTGTTCTAACACGCCCCCACATGTCTACATCACTATGTGGGAAGATTTGCATAACGCCTCCCAAATGTTCACGCAAAGAAAGAAGACCTTTCCTTCTCACTGTTGCCATTGGCGCCATATCTTGGAGTCAATGTGTGTTTCATTGTGAAAGCAAACCTACTTTGTTTGGCCTTCCAAAAGAGGACAAGACTACAAATCAGTTGAGCTGAATTTCAACACTGTTCCAGAACAGTTCAACCCAAATATTAAGATGTGTGCAGCACATTTTATAGACAACGACTGTTTTCTGAGCCAGTAGCCTGCAATGTGTCTGTGCAAACTTTGCAAGGACAGTCTGGAGCTTCTGACAACCTGTAATTACATATTTTATATTTAAATAATTTGCCACTGGTGATTCAAACGCCACCAGTCAAACCGGTTCACCAAATCGAACTGAATCGTTTGAAAGAGTTTACGTCTCCATTACGCACTAATCCACAAATGACTTGTCCAAATTAAACAATTCCCCATCATAAGTACACATTGATGACCTAAGACACGAAACGAGCGGTTTGTGTGAGAAAACGAACAGTATTTATATTGTTTTTACCTCTTGTACACAACCACGTCCAACTGATCTGAGGGCGAGAGTGCTTCCTGATGTGACGTGCACGCGCACTCTGGCTTATTCTGCGCAAGCGTGGAAATTCCCGGAGGTGATCTCTCGCGCGTGTACATCACTCATTGTTTACACTTACTGCCTATGGTTTACACAGATTTCGGAAGTATTACCTTTCACTGTGAAGATCTAAACATATTTAGACGTACAGGAAAATGGAATGGAAGACGATTTCAATATATCCATAGACAACATTGAAATTTTTTCACAAACGTATTTATTTAAACCAGAATACACAGACCAAGTATTCAGAGTGATGGACGAAGCATCGGCTGCAGCAGCACGTCTTCAAGCCTCGGACAGACAGAGATCTCTTCAAAATTGGTGGTGTTTTAGTAGCAAGTGTTGTGAGATGCCAACAGAAGTGGAGAGCAAATGTTGTCACGAATGGAACAACTACAAGACGACGACGAGGACATTAACAGTATCGCATCACACACCTGCCTGACTGAAAATCCTGAGTTTTCTCCGCTGTTGAGACCCAGAGTTTTACACGTTGTGTTTAGTTCCCTTTCAGTCGGTCACTCTCGACGCCACTTCGGTGACTGACGAATATGGGATATCGCTTCGATAGACCAATCTACTTCGAGTGTAAACTAAACGAGCCAATGCACATTGGCATGCAATTATTGCATCCAGCTGCCGCTGATCACTGCGTGAGTAGAGGGCAGCAGGTGCAATGCATACCAGCTTTTCGCTTCGGAGCCGAGCGTTAGTATCGCTCTGCTCAACTGTGTCTGCTGCGAACTATGAGTTCAGCACACTCTCGGAAGCTACGTGTGTTGGCGAGACGGCGCTTCAGCGGCGGTCGTTCCTGTGTCGAGTGGATTGCACACTTCAGGTTGCACTACCCCTATCGTGTTGCAAGCGGCCAATTCCCCTGTGCGCCTCAGTACTAAAAGAGCATTTCCTAAAGAGCAAATTTCTCTAAAAGAGCTTCACGGGTGCGTCTTTGTAAAGACGATGGATCGTCCTTAAAAGAATGCCGTTTCACCCGTGCGTTTCTGGGTGCGGTCGTTACCTGGCTTTCCTGGGCCGCCAAGAGGGTAGGGCTCGAGTGGAATCCCCCACCGTGTCCCGAGCCCTCGCGGCTGGATGATTGGTTTCTCGGGGTGGCGCGCTGGTTCTCAGCGCCCCACCCCAGTGCCTTTCTTTCCGGAAGTGCATGACGAGCTCACCAAGTCTTGGATGGCACCTTTTACTGTCAGAAACCAGCAAGTGGGCGGTGCAGCGAAGGGGTATTCAGGAATCCCGTCGGTGGAGCGGGCGGTAGCGATGCAATTGTGTCCTAAGTCTGCCGCCTCCTGGCGTGGAGACCCGGTGCTCCCTTCCCGGGCCCACTTCGGTGACGCAGTCGAGATCTTGGCCCAGCAAGTCTCGGCTGCCCAGAAGCAGACTGAGGCGATCCGACACATCCTGCCCCGGCGGGCAGCTGCTGCTATCTCCACCCACCCGCCAGCTGCAGTGCCCCAGCCTGCTCATCACCGAGGGCAGCCCCCTGCATCCGCCCCTGCTCACGCGTCACATCTGCAGCAGCCTCCAAGTGGTGCCGTTGAGCTGGGCGCAGGCAGGCTGCCCCTCCCATCCTGGCCCCCGTCAAACTTGGAGGTGAGCAGAAGAGCAAAGGCCCTGGGACGGGTGACCCAGAGAGAGGTAGCTGCTTTCTGGGGGATGGTGAAGGCACCTCTCCCTCCCCTGGAGGAGGGCCAGGCGGAGAATCTGGAAATCTCGACAGGAGAGTAGTTTCCTCCCTCTCTGGGTCCCAGGAGGGCACGGCTTTACAGCCCGTACCTCATTGTACCCAAGAAAAGCAGTGGGGATCTTGGATCTGCGAGTTTTGAATCGGGCCCTCCATCGGCTACAGTTCAAAATGTTGACACAGAAACGCATTTTCAGGTGCGTCCGTCCCCAAGATTGGTTTGCAGCGATCGACCTGAAGGACGTGTACTTTCATGTGTCCATACTTCCGCGCCACAGACCTTTTCTGCGGTTTGCGTTCGAAGGACTAGCATATCAGTACAAGGTCCTGCCCTTCCGGTCTTCCCGTGTCTTCACGGAAGTCACAGAGGCAGCTCTCGTTCCTCTCAGAGAGCAGAGTGTTCGCATTCTCAAGTACTTAGACGATTGGTTGATACTAGCACAGTCTCGAGATCAGTTGTGTGAGCACAGGGATGTTGTGCTCCGGCACCTAAGCCTGTTGGGCCTTCAGGTCAGCTGGCAAAAAGAGCAAACTCTCGCCATTGCAGAGGATCTATTTTCTCGGTATGGAGTTGGATTCGGTAGAACAGACAGCACGCATCACAGAGGAACGTGCACGTTCGGTGCTAGCCTGCTTGAATAAGTTCAAGAGCAGGACAGCGGTCCCAATGAAACTCTTTCAGAGGCTCCTGGGGCATATGGTGGCCACAGCGGCACTTACACCGCTCAGCCTATTACATATGAGACCGCTCCAGCACTGGCTTTATGGCCGAGTCCTGAGGTGGGCGTGGAAGCGCGGCACTCACCGGGTCCAAGTTACACCGGCCTGTCGCCAAACCCTCACTCCGTGGCCAGATCTTGCATTTCTCTGGGCAGGGGTGCCCCTAGAGCAGATCTCCAGGCATGCTGTGGTTTACACGCATGCCTCCACCACCGCCTGGGGGGGCCACGTACAACGGGCATGCATTCTCAGGGGTTTGGACGGGCCCGCAGCTGCAGTGGCACATCAATTGCCTAGAGTTGTTAGCAACGCACCTTGCTTGAACCGTCTCAAAGGTTTCTTATGAGGCAAGCTTGTGCTGGTCCGATTGGACAACACTGCGACTGTTGCGTACATCAACCGCCATAGTGGTCTGCGCTCTCGTCGCATCTCGCAACTCGCCCGCCACCTCCTCCTTTGGAGTCAGAAGGTTCTGAGGTCACTTTGTGCTGTTCATTCCAGGCCTGCTCAGTCGTACAGCCAACGAGCTGTATTGAGCAATGCTCCCGGGAGAATGGCGACTCCATCCCCTGACGGTCCAGCTGATTTGGAGGCGGTTCAGAGCCGCTCAGGTAGACCTGTTTGCTGCTCCAGAGACCTCTCACTGCCAGGTTTTCTACTCCCTGACCGAGGGAACTCTCGGCTCGGACGCACTGGCACACAGCTGGCCGGGGGACCTACGCAAGTATGCGTTTCCCCCAGTGAGCCTTCTTGCACAGACATTGTGCAAAGTCTGGAAGGACGAGGAGCAAGTCTTGCTAGTAGCGCCATATTGGCCTACTCGGACCTGGTTCCCCCTTAGTGCTCCTGCTTGCACTGGCCTCCATCAAGAGGGTAGGGGACCTGCATGCATTTTCGGTCGACGATTCGTGCCCAGAGTTCGGGCCGGCTGACTCCCAGGTAATCCTGAGGCCCCGGCCTGGCTACGTGCCCAAGGTTCCCACTACATCCTTCAAAGACCAAGTGGTGAACCTGCAAGCGCTGCCCCTGGAGGAAGCAGACCCAGGTTCAGGTTACGAGCTCACTCAACTAGAAGTGTTGCATACTCCTGGGCACTGGCTCATGGCGCCTCGCTGACAGATATGTAGAGTTGCGGGCTGGGCGACCCCAACACGTTCGCTAGGTTCTATAGCCTTCGTGTAGAGCCGGTATCCTCCTGTGTTCTCACCTCAAACGGGTAGTGGCACTGAGAGGCCCCGGTTAGTGTCAGCTTGCTTAAACCACTCCAGAGTGTCCGTACTGTAGACCCTGTTGAGATCTAAGCACCCTAAGCAGCTGGACGCCTAAGGGGTACTCGTATGTGTATAGTCCACGGTATAGCCGTAGAGCCCGTGTTTGCCCGGCAGACTTCTGCCTTCCCAAGAGGGTTTTAATCACCTCAAATTTTTCCGTATACTCCTAAACGGATGCTATATGTGTATATGCCTCCGAGACCTCCTTCGGGAAGGATGGGGCTTCCGCAGCGTCCCGGCTCCAAGCGGACCGGGTACGTTTTCCCAGTGTTATCCAATCTCACCCAGTGAGGTAGTGCTTTGACAATGGTGAGTGGAGCTACTTGTTCTGAGCCCCGGCCTACACCTAATAGGGGCGCAGGCGGCTCGCACAGGGCACTGGAAGGAGCAGCACCCATGGCGCTTTGATAAGGATCCCATATTCGTCGGTCACCGACGTGGCGTCGAGAGTGAACGACTGAAAGGGAATGTCTCGGTTACGTATGGTAACCCTCGTTCCCTGAAGGAGGGAACGGAGACGCCACGTCCCGTTGCCATGGTTGCTGTACCGCCGCTGAGCTGCCGGCTCGGCTCCTCAGTGAAAAACTGGTATGCATTGCACCTGCTGCCCTCTTATACTCACGCAGTGATCAGCGGCAGCTGGATGCAATAATTGCATGCCAATGTGCATTGGCTCGTTTAGTTTACACTTGAAGTAGATTAGTCTATCGAAGCGATATCCCATATTCGTTGGTTACCGACGTGACGTTTTCCACGTATAAACTGGAGGCGACGTCCAATGCCAGAGGGACCCAATGGCACGCTGTCAATAGAGTGAGTAATGTGTTGTATTTTTATTATAATCACAACGATTATAGGGTGCATTATAAACAAATTAATTAATTACAATTACTGCATTATATTTCGGATAGTGCAGATTGGTGGGGTAGCGTGTGGTAAACAATGAGTGATGTGCGTGCGCGAGAGATCACACCCGGGGCTTTCTGCACTTGCGCAGACTAAAGCCAGAGCGCGCGTGCATGTCAAATCAGGAAGCACTAGCGCACTCAGATCAGTTGGACGTGGTTGTGTAAAAGAGGTAAAAACTATATAAATATTGTTCTTACACAAACCGCTCATTTCGTGTCTTAGGTCATCAATGTGTACTTACGATGGGGAATTGTTTAATTTGGACTCCTCTGTGCATGCTCTTTGAGGTGGTGACCATAGACCTATAAGGTACATAAGTTAAGGTATATAACATGTTTGTCACACGCTTGAGGCATTCAGCCAATCACAACACCAGCACACCTCGCTTTTTCAGAACGATGAGCTTTGTAAAATCGATGCGTTTCAGTAGGCGGGGCATAGACCTTAAACCGTATAAACAAAATAATGTTATTTTTAGCAGCATCATACATTTATCAGACACTTTTTTCCAAGGTCACTTAAAGTGCATTCAGGCTATTAATTTTTACCTATCATGTGTTCCCAGGGATTTGAACCCCCAACTTTGCGCTTGACAGCACAGTGCTCTACCAATTCAGCTACAGGAACACTTTATGTGTTGCATCAAATGGCCCATTTAATATCTATCGCCCACAGCATATTCTAAATGATTTCTCTGATTTACTCGGAGAACTGAGTCCACAGTTTGATTAGATTTTAGTATTGGGTGATATTAATATCCATTTATGTTGCCCCACTAAAACTCTGGTAGCTGAATATAAAAATCTTATTGACTCATTTGATTTTGTGAAGAATCTACTCATGCTCATTGGTTCTTTCACATGGATTCCAAATATCTTAAATGAAATCAGTGAAAATTGTTTTTCTGACCACAGACTGGTACTTTTTTCTTCCCATTTTCCCAATCCGGCAATTGCTATGCTTTCAGTGACTCATCTGAATCATTATTTCTTCACTCGGTCATGTGAGCGATTTCCTGCCTCTTATGCTATAACTGATCCACCTTCCACTGATCCACTGATCCTATGCAGGATGTGAACAGACTTTTTAATAGCTCCAATCAAAAACGTTTGTCTACTCTGAATCTCATTTATCTCTTAAAACCCAAACGTACTGTGATTAAACCACAGCCACGGCTTAATGATTGAACTCTTTCTTGCTTAGAAAGGCTTGCAGAGAGAGAGAAAATGGTGCAAGCATAAGCTACAATCTCAAATGAAATGTGGAGAGATTCCTTGTATCAGAGAGCTGTCAAGACTGCCATTGGTCCGATGCTATGGAGCGATTTTCAGCCTGTTTCTTTTGAACAACAATTGAAGTAATTGTTGAACATCTAAGATCAACTTCATCTTCTCAAGACATCATTCCATCTTTATTTCTAAAACAAATTTTCAATACTGTTGGACATGAACTTTTACTTATTTTTAATACTAATCTAATTACTGTGGTTGTTCCTGACTGCCTAAAAACAGCCACAGTAACTCAATTATTAAAGAGCCTCAATCTTGATTTTTCAAACTTGTATAATTTTAGGCCTATATCAAACTTGCCATTTCTTTCTAAGATCCTTGAGAAAGTTGCTTTGTCTCAACACAGCACGGAAACTGCAGTTTTAAAAGTCCTAAATATTATTTATATGGAAACATAAAGGGAATGTTGTGGCTTTGGTGCTTTTAGACTTAAGCTCTGCATTTGAAATGATTGACCACAATATCTTGATTTCCAGGTTGGAGAGATGTATTGGGTTATAGGGCAAGGTGTTGAAATGGTTTCAATCTTTTTTAACAAACAGAAGTTTTAGTGTTCCCATTGGCCAACATAGTTCGTCCTCACACCCACTTGCTTGTGGGATGCCACAGAGCTCAATTCTTGCCCCAGTTTTATTTTCTATATTTATGCAACCAATGGTTGCTATCTTTGAGAAATATGGAGTGTCCTTCCACCTATATGCGGATGATCCTCAGCTGTAGTTTCCCTTGCAGCAAAAAAGTAAAGAATTCTTAGGACCTTTGTTGGATTGTCTAAACGAATTACAAATATGGTTTGTGGCGAGTGGGGCGGGGCCGAGAGGCGTGGGAACGAGGAGTGAGGCCAGGTGTAGTGATTGGAGATGAGCTACACCTGAGCCCCACCCCTCGTTCCCACGCCTCTCGGCCCCGCCCCACTCGCCACATGGTTAAAGCAGAATCTTTTGGTGTTAAGAGAGATAGTGTTTTGCACATTCCAATCAAATGTTTAAGGATAATATCACAGCTACATGAAATACTTACTGTAGTTTATTAATTAAATTTTGCTAAATTATGGGAATTATTTATTTATTTATTTTTTCAAACTATTTCAAAGCAAAACACACACGATACAGAGGGCTGGGTAGGGGTCGCCAGGAAGACAGCTGTTGTTATGACAACAGGTTCGGTGGCAGGCCCTGGGATGTGAGGGGCGGGACGGCCTACACAAAAGAACATCTTTAATAAACGACTGGGTCCCTCACTCTCGCACTCCTTCTCAAAGAAGGACAGAAAAAAAAAGACAGAGAGAGGGTAAACACTCTGCTGTCACAATGCACTACATAGGCAAACACAAGTTACATTCGTTGTAGATTTGCATGCAGGAATGTCGTCACACTCCACCAGAACAGATGCAAATCTAAAGCAAATTCTCCTCATACTTCCTAGTAATAGACAAGATTTCAGTCAGTGATTGTGTTTGTGTCTGTCTTTCTGTTTCTGTTTGCAAGATTGTACTCAAGTGTGCGTCTGTGTATGTACTAATATTCACTATGAATGTCCCCACAAGGATAGTAATACCAGTCAATTTTGACCTAGTGCGGATATTATTATAGTCCCCATGGGGAAAACAGCTTATAAATCATACAAAAATAAAAAAACTGCAGTGTTCTTTTTTGTACCCTAGGAAGTGGATATGCCCTGCTGTAAGATAGTGTCAGTGTGTGTTTGTGTCTGTGTGAATAAGAAATAAAGAATAAGAATAAATGAAAGCTATTGTCCCCGATACAAACACACACACACACACACACACACACACACGCACACACACACACACACTGCATTCTACAGCATGTATACTCAGCTGTGCTAGTTTCATGTCTCTAATGACACAGCATTTCAAAATTTTAACTCAAATGAATGTTCAATGGCAATTACTTTGCTCATTTGGTAGACATGGTGTAAGTAGGTTATGGTCAGCTTTGTGCATTCATCAGGGGTCAGTGGCACTGTGTGTGTGTGTGTGTGTGTGATGGAGGAAGTGTTGTTTGGCCTCAGATGATCACGCTGGGTGAGTAATCAACAGGAGGTGGAAATGGTCTTCCTCTGAATAACATGGATGTATTTGTGTGTGTGTGTGTGCTAAAGAAAAATGAAAATCTAAAAAAAACATAAATTACTCAAAATATGTAACAAAAATGTGAGTGTCCATCAAGCAGGTCACTTTCACACACTCACATAATGACTTCAGCATATGTCCAGTCTGTCCATAACATGTACCAAATATTTTCATGTCCAAATCCAGTACACACATACAGTCTCAGTAGACAAGAGTTATCACAAGACAAACATTTGGTTTTAAATCACTACCATTATTTGCTTTACCATTACCAAATATGTTTTCAGAAAATATAATGAACATAACGATATCCTCTATTTTTGAAATACTCTAGATTTCACTTAATTTCCATTCATAAAAAAAAAAAAAAAAAAAAAAAAAATTAAATTAATAGACAGTAAACGTATCGTTGGATACGTGTGGAGTTGGATATTAATTTTATGAAACTGTAATTTTATGAAGTAAAACACTTTCTAAATGACATCTTAAAGCTTAGAAATACCGTAATGGCAAATAAAAACTCATAAATACTCCTACAAATACAAAGCAAGAACCCGATAAACATGAAAAGAGAATATTAAAGGAGGTACATCTATTTGCACAAGCGTCAAAAACAATATTCGTTCCTGTTACTAAATGTTAAGTCTATAAATTTAATTCCTGTTAAAAATGAATCAATAACAACCATAAACTCACCTTTTAAACAGCTTTACCACTGTCCCCTGCCCTTTGGAGTGATTCACAAAGTTTTCTTGTGAATAAAATCCTTCGGATATTTAATTCCATTTCCATAGGCTCAGGCAGTCCTGCTTGCTGTCTGACACACACAAACACACACACGCACACACACAGCTTGATACTGACTCTCAAAGTCCACCGAGTCCACACCTCTATGAGATCAGAAAGAGAGAGAGAGAGAGAGAGAGAGAGAGAGAGAGAGAGCATATATCTGATGATCTTTCTCCTGATGCACCATCACAAGACACACACACACACACACACACACACAGTCACTCACATTCATGGATGCAAACTGGATCATGGATAATGCTGCAGGCAATGCAAATTGTAAAAAAAATTACTAAAACAAAAATAAAGAGTTTGAGAGAAAGAAAATTGGAGAGAAAAGGAGGGGTTAAGAAAGCAAGAAGCGAGCCAAGGGAGAACCGTCCTCCTCACGTACACACAATTGGGTCACTTTAAAGAGGCTACACACACAGAAATAGATCTGAAGGTGGTCTGAGATAGACATAGAGATGGGATTTCTGCTTCAGTCAACAGAGGAGAAGAAGAAACTTTACCTCTCGCTTTCTCTCTCTCTCTCTCTCTCTCTCACACACGCACACACACACACACACACACATAAACACACTAACGTCACCAGAGGAAATAGGTGAAACAGTATGAGACCCAGAACAATGTCATGGTGTTAAACAGGGGCATTGTTTCGATAATAGCTGCACACACTCTTGAGGAAAGTCCCTCAGTAGAGTCCAACGGTCATTCCTGCTTCCTGAGACCGAAGTGTTTCCATCACACTTTGGTTTTTACTAAAACACACACCCCTCACATATGTATGGCCTTATTCATGACCAAAGATACAATGCAACATAAATAATAATAAATGTCCTTGTAAATGCAGGGCACACAGGGGCAACGATGTTTGAGTTCGTGTGAGATTCAGGTCACTGACTGTTATTGTGATGTCTGGCACACCCTACATGAAAACATACAGCTAATTAAAGCAGTCAAATTATTAAAAACATTACACTATTTAATCACACAGGTTTCAGATATTATATTAATTGTATCTGTATAATAGCTTATTTTTAATATATGTATATTTATATATCGTAATACTCTGGTAAGTAACGGATTACATGTAATCTAGATTACAGAATACGATTCCAAAAATGAACTACTTGTAATTATAGAGTATATTACATTTTTAAATGTTCATAATCAGATTACAGTTGCTTTTTTATAGATTGCATGATTACATATTAAAAACACAGGCATTAAATGATTCATTGTACTTTCTTGATTCTGAAATGTTCCTTTCTTAAATTTAATTAGGCCATACATGAAACAAATTATCATGAAAGTTACTTAACACAGGTAATGTATGGCTGTAAAACACTACGTCATATCCAGTGGCCTTCCAACTTGATTCTGGAAATCTGGACAAAACAGTGTGACGGAAACATTGCTAGTGACTGGTGCTATTTTAAGTGCTTGGTTTCTACTGCAAACGATCTACACAGCACCACATGATTGCGAATTGCTTGTCACTAGAATCTTATCGCTTCCTGGTTGTATGAGACATGGTGTTTTAGTCAAAATATAGTCAATTTTAGTCAAAATAATAAATAGGTGGCACAATTTTGCTATCCACAATTTGGAACCTTTTATGTTATTTAGGTTAAACGACTTGCTGTCCACTGATAGCATCACTCATTTTACAGTGACCGGCTTGTTAAAACAAACAAGCCATTCATTTCAGATAAATCATTTGCAGGAAATGCATCATAATGTGAGATCATCTAAAATGTGCTTTCATTGTGATGGGATCAAAGTTATCTTGTTCTCCTGATTGGCAATGAGCCACTGAGTGACTCAGTTATTACCCATCAGAAAGACTCTGGAGAGCCAACCAGCAGTGAGCATGAGCGCTCAGTTTACAGGTGACTACCGCCACATCACGTTCACATTACAGTGGGAAGCTCCCAAATTCCCTCTCCGGATTTCTGGAGATTGGGAAGCATACAGGATGTGACCTCATTGAGGAAAGACCTCACTCAAATAGCCATCGATGGATACTGTGATAGTACGACCTCAAAACTATTTATAAATCAACCCTTTACAACCATGTTGCTATACATTATGACTCTGAATAAAACACATGCACAGGAGCTGCACACAGATTACACATAAAATGCTCATTATAGGCACAAAGGCAGAAATAAATGGTGGTTTTTAACACACACACACTTATTAAAATGCTGCGGCCAAGCCAGTATTGGGATCCCATGTGTTTGGTATTAAAGATACAACCACAGTCTCTAAAATACAACCCAAATATAACTGAAGTGTATGTGTCACTGCACACTGCAGTGGAGTTTTCAGGTTGGATTTTCTTTCAAAGTTTGCTTGTGCTTGTAGTGATAACTAAATTATTTACGTACTCACATGTTTGACACTAAAAAGTTTTAAATGCTCAGAAAAGTCATTATTGCACCTCATTTTCAACAAAGGAAGACTTTTGAATGTTTCATATTACATTTTTTTTTCTACATTGTGAACAATTATGTATTTGTTATTCAGTGCTCTGATCTTTCAGATAAAATATGTTGGAAATGAAGATGAATACAACAAGTCTCTCCCTGTCCCAACAAATCAGAAATGAGAAAATAGGAAGAGAGAGAAACTCTGTAATTCATTTGGGCTTGGTTTTCTGCATTCATTTTTGGCTGGACGACCAAAACCATTAAACAGGAGAGCACATGTCTGACTAATGAAGGGTTATCTGTGTCGAAACTGCTTTTAGACATGTATACACACTCACAAAGCAGTAACAGGGCCCAGATGTTTTTGAAGTAAAAGTATGAATATCTCAGAATGTGAAAAATGTCCTGACATGGCAAAATGAGTGACAAACAGATATCAGATGAACTTGAAGAGTTCCTTCTACAGTCAATTGACAACTCCCCGAAACACAACATCTAACAACACTGACAGCTAGGGTTACAGAAGTCACAAAATTGATGTATGTTGTTGCCAGGTGTTGCTAGTACCCTTTTATAGTATTATGGGTGGTTTGTTAGGTACTTACATTCTGACCCAAGTCAAAAGAGCCCACACTGAAGTATGATATTTTGCTTATTTTTTGTATTGTCAAAAACCATGATGACAAATTCCTCAGCCAGGACATTGGAAGAATGTGTTTTAGAAAGCATTGCCAAAAATCCAGGGCTTTTTCTTCAGAAAAGGCTCAATTATAGACATTATCCAGTTTTACTGGTGGATCTCTCATCTGTTTTGAGTATAAATATTTGCTTGCACACACTTTAGAAATCCAGCTCATTTGTGACTTTAGATTGAGCCTGTGATACACAGATGAACATTGGGAACTGCTGCAGGCAGATCTGCTGTAGCACTGCATGCTGTGCAGACATGCAGGGTGTGTGACACAGATGGTGAATCTGTGATTCATCGCTCCCTGTTTTGCACATAAAACAGCTTTATAATTCTCATTCTGATCTCACATTTCTTGTGTATTTTGTTTCATTTACGAGATGTTGTTTTACAGAGCATGAAATCATCATCTCTTTAATGTCACCTGTTTCTACAAGTTTCCATCGGATGAGATCTCAACAGTAGCATTACTTCCCACAGAGCAGGCGGCCCAGAGAACAGGTGGCCTATTATGACCAAAACCCCTCAATGTATTCTATAACAATATAGATTAAATATTAAAACTCCTAACAGTGTGTGTCCACTGAAGTGGGAGAAATCAGCACTGAGTGCTAATGGAAACACTGAAAATCTTCTGTTTTGGGGCGTGCAAGTGTGTATGTATTGGCACAGAATACAAAACAGAGTCCAGATGCTCCCAAGACCAAGTCAAGACCATGAAAATATGGTCTTGGACTCAAAATTGAAAAGGAATCACACTGTAATCTATAGCTGTTTTCAGTAGATGGCAAATATCATCATCATATATAGACCTTATGTAGCTCTGCCCCTTTTCAGTGCTGTGCTTTTTGTCTTCTGTTTGTATTTAAACAGCATGAAGGTAATGTTGTAGGAATTTATGAATAAATCGCACATTTTAAAATCATTCTGGCCTACTGATGTAAGTTTTAAACATGAAATGCTCATGATAACTTTTGTTGACTCTACAATAAGTAAATCCACTTCACCAGCTAATAATTCATCAACAGTGACGCTATTAAGCTACCGCAAAAATACAAGTTCAAAGACAAAATTCTAAAGACAGCGGAGCACTTTTTTCTCTGATGCATAATTACAATTACAGGACTAAATGACTACAGGCCTGTGGCTATAACATCTGTGGTCATGAGGTCATTTGAAAAACTGGTGCTGGCCCACCTGAAGGACATCACTGGACCCTTGCTGGATCCTCTTCAGTTTGCCTACAGAGCAAATAGGTCTGTGGACGATGCAGTAAACATTGGATTGCATTATGTTCTGCAACACCTAGACCGGGGACTTATGTGAGGATCCTGTTTGTGGATTTCAGCTAGGCCTTTAACACGATCATCCCAAACCTCCTCCTGCCCAAACTAAATCAGCTCTCCGTGCCCACCTCCGTCTGTCAGTGGATCAACAGCTTCCTGACAGACAGGCAGCAGCTAGTGAGGCTGGGTAAATACACATCCAGCACCCGTACAATCAGCACCGGAGCTCCCCAGGGCTGTGTCCTCTCCCCACTGCTCTTCTCCCTGTACACTAATGAATGTACATATAAGGACCCCTCTGTCAAGCTCCTGAAGTTTGCAGACGACACCACACTCATCGGCCTCATTCACGACGGTGACAAGTCTGCTTACAGACAGGAGGTTAAAGAGCTGGCTGTCGGGTGCAGTCTCAACAACCTGGAGCTTAACACCCTCAAAACAGTGGAGATCATGTCAGAAACCCCACTGCTCTCCCCCCATTCACCATCATGAACAGCACAGTCAACCAGGTTCCCGGGAACCACTATCTCTCAGGACCTGAAGTGGGACTGTGAAGAGTTGATCTTCACCTTTGGGAACGGCAGTACTGGCACACAATAAGTTAAATACATAGACATACACACATACCTCATTCCTACCCCGGCTGGTTAGCCATCAGAGGGCGGGTGCACAAGTAATCAGAATGGCACACAGACATTTCACACTCTCTACATCATCCCCTTTATATAAGACATACCCCGGTTCAATCACACATATGCTTGGTTGTTAGTTTAAAGTTTTATTTTTAGTTCGTCTCGTCTTGGGTATGTGTGGGGAGTAGTCTGACTTCCGCGTTGCACCGGCCAAACCAAATGATCAGGCGGTGCTCGCTTTTGAAACAAAAAACGTATTGTATACTGTGGATACCCGTTTGTACATATTATTTGTTGTTTATTTTGTTCTTTTATTTCTGTTATGGTACTTTGCTTTGTTGGGACTTAGCACTTGTGTAAATCTTATATAGTCTCTGCACTGGATAATTTTCCGGCACACTGTAAATAAAAGTCACCTTTTATTTACTTCTACGGGTCAAGCCGACCTAAAATGTCCCGCAGTAGATCTGCAAGGGACTACTGCATGACAGGGACATTCATATTGCCTCCACTGTGAAAAAGGCCGATCAGAGGTTTTACTTCGCCATCTGAGGAAGTTTAACCTGCCACAGTAGCTACTGAAACAGTTCTACTCCAACATCATCGAATCCATCATCTGCACTTCAGTAACTGTCCGGTTCAGCTCAGCTTCTAAATCTGACCTCAGAAGACTACAGAGGGTAGTCCCGAATGACTGAGCGATTCATTGGTACAACCCTCCCTTCTATTCAAGAACCGTACTTATCCAGAGTGAGCAAAAGGGCTGGCAAAATCACCCTGGACCCCACACATCCGGCACACTCCCTCTTTGAACCGTTGACATCTGGTCGACGCTACAGAGCTCTGAACACCAGAACAACCAGACACAGGAACAGTTTCTTCCCTCAGGCAATCCATCTTATGAACAGCTGATAATAACTGTGGAACACAACAATATCTAATACACATAATTAGCGTACACTTTCATTTTTTGCACATGATATACCTGTACATACATAACTGCTCATTGTAACATACCTGCCATACATTGTCAATTTGTATATTGTCATTCCTCACCTACCTATTTGCATTTTTTTTTTTTATTCCTTATTGTGTTTTTTGTTCTGTCGCTGTCATTATGTTGCACTGTGGAGCACAACAAATTCCTAGTATGTGTGACCATACCTGGCAATAAAGCTCTTTCTGATCTTCTGATAAGGTCTATGTCTAGATATGCTTTCCAAACCTTAACTTGAGTTCCCCCAACAGTACACATTTTGGATGTCTCTCTCAGTTGATACACCTTATTTTGTCTTGGATTAAGAAATTCACAAATAATTACCTAAATATTACTTTACCTTACAATTTTTTTTCTTCAATTTGTTAAGTGACAGATGCAGTGAATCGTTCATGAATGACCCATCACAAATCACAAATAGACTGGTTACTGCTTAAATGTTTTTTTTGCATAAATTTTCACATTTCTCAACTTTTGAATGCTCTAAAGCACTTTAACACTCCTAGGTGCAATCTGCGTAAGTGACACATCCTCCAGGTATTCTTGGGAAATTTTAATTTTGAAAGTGTTATTCAATTATGTAATTTCTATCATGTGTTGCTGTACTGGGGTCCTTAAGATCTTAGTTACACTGCTGGATCTCAACAATGTCTTAGGTTTACTAGATTGAGCAATAAAATTCCCCTCTGGCTTGGGAATTCATTGAGGTATCACTTGAACAAAACAAAGTAATGAATGACTAATTACATTAGCAATAAAATTACAAACATGGTAGTGTTAGCTCTCTCCTCTGATGTTAGCTAACTACACAGAAAACCAAGGTACTGTAAACATACCACAGAATAGAGTGGCCGGCAACCGTTACTAACCAAGTTCATGACCCCAGTGTTCCCAGCATTACCCCGAGGGGAAAGTCAACAAATGAGAAGAAATGAAGGTTTATTTGTGAATCTAAAAATATCAGCACTTTATTATTATTTTTCAAAAAATCAAATACAAACATGTAAAACGGCAGTGACTATACATTTTAATCTTTTGTCTTTTGAAAAGTGACATTTCAGGTTTTCTTTGTAAAGTGGCTCTGCAAGAACAAAACATTTAAAAAACTTTTTTTTTTTTCAAGTGTAAATTTTATTTCAGATGGCCAAAAATCATAAAATACATTTCATGAATAATGAATGTCATGAATATACTTTATAATGGAAGGGTTGCATCTTTAGATTGTTTTTGAAGCAAGGACTTAAATTGTTGCAGTGTCTTTCACCTTGGTTCATGGTTAATGTTTATGAGATAACATTCATCCATCAAGAAGCAGACTGTTATTACACACATAAAAATTTATATAAGCCTTTATTCCAGCTCTCACTAAATAATTACACTACACATACACAATTATATAGAGCATATATAACCAGCAGTGAAATGTGAGTGTGTATACATACATATATACATATATATATATATATATATATATATATATATATCAGTTAGCATGGGAATCAAGGCTTCATTGGCTTTCTTGCAAATGTTTCAGAGAAGACAATTACACAGCATTATAATTGGATTTTAACTGCGATAAGTAATGTGCTCACTCACTTAATTAGGCACTGCTGCATTTTATGCAATGTATCTCCCATTGTGAATTATACAGCTTAGCTTGTTGATCCGTTGGATTGAATTGCTTTCTTACCACAAATAAACTGCTCCAAAGTCTATTCTGAGTCAGGCCAAACCCCCAGCTGATCTCAGATCAACTGATTTTGTGTCGATCCGATTCATGCATGCCTACATGAAAATACAAAAAGTTTCGAAACCAACGCTCCAAGCGAGGCAGGTTTGAAAACGCCCTTCAAACTCTTCTCCTAAAGTCTGCTAAACCTGGTGACATCTTTGGATCCTGCAAGCTGTTTGGATTGTGTCTTTCAGTTCCAAAAGGTCATGATGGCATTCACGTGGCACCCTGAGGCTAAACTAAACACGGCCACACCTATAACACAGAGAAATAGAGTAACACACGTATCTTTAATAGGGTCTCAGTAACACACCTGCCTTTGAAACCAAATCTCCACAGAAAACAACTTTATAATTCACCCTTGCACAGAACATACACACAACCTCTTTAGACTAACATATAGTCAGTCTCGACTCAACAGTCACACATGAGGTTCTGATCGTCAGATACGATGCCCGGCTCATCTTTCGCCTTAAGTGTGTCATTAATATAGGACAGCTGAACCTTTAGAGACTAAATACATCCTATACAGCCTCTACTCTCTAAGCTCTCTGCTCCTCACCCCTCCTTCTCCCCTTAACTCCCCAAGGTGGTGTCACAGAATACATGAAACTAGGACGAAAAACAGAGAGAAAGAGAATGTCAGTTCTAGAACCAGATTGTGAGTTCTCTCTTTCCCGAGAAAATCAACCAAAATGTACCTGATTCCTTCTTAACCACAGGTCTTCAATCCTGCTCCTGGGGATCCACAATGTCCTGCAGGGTTTAGTTACAACCCTAATCAAAGACAAACCAACCAGCTTATCAAGGTCCTGAGGATTACAGTTCAGGTGTGCTGAATCAGTTGGAACTAAAATTTGTAGGAGAGCCATACTAAAAAAAAAAAAAGAAAGAAAAAAACAGCATATTCTGATTAGGTGTGTTTTAAATCATGGCAGCTGGTTTAAGCTGGTTATAAGATGTTTATGAGCGGTTTTAGGCTGGACATGTGCTGGTCCTAAGCAACTATCGACTACTCTGGACCAGCTCATGACCAGCTTAAACCAGCTCATGACCAACTAAAGTCAAGTTCAAACCAGCTCAAACCAGCTGCCATGCTTCAAAACATACAGTACATAAAAAAAAAAAATTGAAGTGACATTCAGCCAAGTATGGTGACCCATACTCAGAATTTGTGCTCTGCATTTAACCCATCCGAAATGCACACACACAGAGCAGTGAACACACACACTGTGAGCACACACCCGGAGCAGTGTGTGTAACCAGCATATGTTGTTGTTTTTTTCAACAGGGATGGAGCTGAAGACCTAGTCTCTTAACTATAAAAAAAAAAACAGGAGTTCTAGGAGTTCAACCTCTGTTATTAATTAGGGGTGCATTTTCCAAAAGCATTTGATAGCTTACTATGGTTGCAAGTTCTGTTGTTGCTGACATGCAGAACCTGATTTTACCAAAGCCCTTTTCACACTGCACGTCAGACCCGGCATATTGCCGGAACATTGCCGGGTCGCCTTCTGTGTGAAAGCAACTACGTCCCGGGATTGATTCTGGCATTGAACCCAGGTCAGGGACCTAGTAACATTGCTGGGTTCAACCCGGGACGAGCGCTGTGTGAACAAAAGCCAGATCTAATGCCATGTCGAACGGCAGATCTAATGCGATGCGCGACTCTTTTACCGGCTGTTTTGAAGGAAGATCAACGTTTGTGACAAAAAAAATATGTGCAAACTGTAATGAAGCAGAGATCAGTTAGTTCCTCACTTTCCGCATTGGCGCAGAGATCGTTTGCTTGCTTCAGTGAAAGTATAACGTGCCTAACATTTTCAACTCGTACATTACACGTCCCTCCCTGATGTCACGTGTCGGTACGGGATCTTTACGGGGTGTGTGTGAAAGCATTCACATATCCCGGGTAATCACTGGCAGTGTGAAAGTGCAAAATTTAGCGACCCGGGAACAATTGCTGGAACACTTTACCCGCGTATTTGCCGGAATGGCAGTGTGAAAGGGGCTCAAGTGTGACATGTTGGTTGACCCTGGAACAAAATTGTGATTAACCAATCAGATGTAAAGAACCAGTTTATAGCTTTTGTAAAGTTTAAGCTTACAAAAAAAAAAAAAAAAATTGGTGCTTGTACACCAGTGTAATTTATCTATAATTTCCTCTGATTTTAGGGATTACTCATGAGCCCCTGCACGTCGGACCCGCAATATTCCCGTAACATTGCCTGGTCGCCTTCTGTGTGAAAGCAACCACGTCCCGGAATTGATTACCGAATCGAACCCGGGTCGGGGACATAGTAACATTGCGGTAATCGATCCGGAACGAGCGCTGTGTGAACAAAAGCCAGATCTAATTCCGTATCGAAGTGATGACGCGCGTTATCGCGCGACTCTTTTACCGGCTGTTTTGAAGGAAGATCAACATTCGCGACGAAAACATATGTGCAAACTGTAATGAAGCAGAGATCAGTTAGTTCCATTGTCGACTCGTACATTACACGTCACGCGCTGATGTCACGTGTCGTTACGGGATCTTCAAGGGTTGTGTGTGAAAGCACGCACATATACCGGGTCATCACTGGCAGTGTGAAAGTGCCAAATCTAGCGACCAGGGAACAATTGCAGGAACACTTTACCCCTGTATTTGCCGGAATGGCAGTGTGAAAGGGGCTATGGTTAAGGTTAGGTTTAGGGATATAGTCAGTGCTTTAAGTGGCCCAAGAGAGGTGCCGGTACTCTATTATAGCATATATATATATATATATATATATATATATATATATATATATATATATATATATTTATATATGTGTGTGTGTTTTTTTTATATATATAATTGTGTAGCTGAGTATTTTTTTGTAGCCAGTCCCGCGAACTGTCAATCAGTCCTGTCCGTGTGCATCACTGTCCTCCTCGCAGCTGCAGCAACTTGCGCTCTCTTCATCAAGCTTTAAAACAAAAAGGGGATAAAAAGGTCGGATTGTCTTTGTGCATATAGATTATTTCGATAAATGAATATCTAAATTCGTGCCTAGCTGCCTACGGTATTTTTTTTGAACTTAGAAAAAAGATGCTGCAGCCAATGAGCAGCCGGCGGGGGCTGGTTGCAGAACGACTCAACCTCCGCAGACAGTTTTTAATGTTTATCAGACAATAACTACTCAAGATTTTGCTTTAGTATAATTTTTGGGACAATTAGGGCCAGATTCGGGATTCGGGACAACAGTTTCGATTTCGGGACTGTCCGGAATTTTTCGGGACATCTGGTCACCCTGCCTGAAAGAGCTACTGCATTACTTTTCCGTCTGACCTGCAGCGATATGGCGGGGTGTCAGCCAGCGAGTCATCTGATTTTGACTGTTTTGTTGTAGTACTCAGTCAGAATCTGAAGCCAGGAGAGCATATTAAGTGTTGTTAACTGTATTTGAATATTTGTGGGCTACGTTAAGTTGTTACTGACAGCGACAAAAGCAACGAATGTGCTTCTCACTTGTAAAAGTCATGGGTGTGTGGGTGATGTAGTCTCTGCTCTCGGTGGGATGAATTAGGAAGCTTAGATTGTGAAGGGCGCTCTGAAAAACGGCAGCACTGGCAAAGGATTAAAACCTCTATTAAAACAGATGTCCAACTGAGCTTACCAGTATGCTAAAAGCACGTTCCTGGCGCACGGAGAGGTGGCGGTACGCTCAAGAGCTATATTTGGAAGTGGTGGTACGGAGTACCAGTGCGTACCGTCCCACTTAAAGCACTGGATATAGTCAAGACTAAATGTTTGGATTAAAATGTTGTTCCAGGGTCAACAAAATATGTTGACCAAACATATTCTGACATTTTCAAGCAGCATCCAAAACTTGTCTGGTTGGAACCACAGCTCTCAGTGTGTGCTTAGAAGAATTGTTTGCTAAGACACTGACGTGATGCTAAGCACTTTTCCACATCAAAGGCAGTTTTTACAAACGTTGACATTGGCATGGATTTAAACAAACACACATTCTAATATCAAATCTGTTCAAAATGTGCTTTATAAATGAGGCCCATAGTGTTTGTGACGTATGTCAGCATAGTAGCATCTGTATGTCATGAAGGGTATCCTTCTCTGACTCTCTTTCTCCCTATTCTGGTTAGTCTTCTTCACACACTTATCCACTCATCTCATTATCACTCACATCTGTTTCTCATCCCCCCTGCTCTTCTTTCTCTTCTCTCTGCCTGTACCTGCTTTCGCTGATTAGACTCTCTATTTCTAGTCTTCTTTCCCCTTTGTTCTCCACCAGATTATTATCTCATGTTCCCATGCGTACCTGAGCCTGGCTCTCTCCCCTCCTGTCTTGTTGTTTCCTGTTTGGTGCATGTTGAACAAATCTCTGCTAAATCCCTACTCTACCCAGTCTCCCGCTGACGTGAGTCGACTGTCACCAGTAGCACCATCCGCTCACCTGGACCCGTTCTCTACTATCCCGGGATCCCCCATAACTGGCAGAGTGACGGTCCTCTTCTGTTATTAATTATAAAGACATTTTTGTTTGAGAAATCGCCTGACACCATCTGGAGTTCTTTTGCCTTATGAAAACCTTCTGAGTTGATTAAAGAGACATTACCTGCCTTCGCGTTTGAGTCCTCTCTCCTTCTGCATTGTGACAGAATAATTTGGCCAAACATGGACTCAGCGAAGGAGAACTCATTCCAGAATGCCCTCGAACTGCAGGGAGCCATCCTGGGCCATCATGAGGAGGATCTAGCCGCAAGTCGTTCGGTCATGGAGACCCTCAAATGACCGATTTAACCCAGCAGTTTCACTTTACGCTTAACCTCCCTCTCCCAGGAATTCTGATGGTCCAGAACCAAGCGTTAACAACCCTCCTTGCTATGCGGGTGAGCCATCTGAGTGTTGATCATTTCTTACACAATGCATGGTGGTTTTCTCTCTCCCGCATCTCCTTTGTGGTCTCCCTTCTCACTGGCCAGGCATGGGAATGGGGAACCACTGTCTGTAACTGAGGAGATGTTATGAGTTTTTGCTCATGGTGCTGAGGCCTCTTGACTCCTTTCTTCTCTCCGTCAAGGGAGGAGGTCTGCGGCCAACTTTTCCATTGAATTTCGCACCTTGGGCACTTTGAATACCACATTCGTCCCTTCTGATTAGTCAACGAACCTGCCATTTATCTCGATGATATTTAAATTTTTTCCTCTCTCTCCAGATTCACACTCAGCATGTTTGTCAGGTCCTCCAGCGCCTCCTGGAGAACTGTTGGTTTGTTAAGGCAGAGAAGTGTGCATTTCATACCCAGTCCGTCCCGTTCCTTGGTTCTGTTATTTCTGCTGATGGCATCAGTATGGATCACACCAAGGTTCATGCGATTACGGAATGGCCTCCGCCCAACTCATGTCTTGCTCTCCAGCGTTTCGCCAATTTTTATAGGTGGTTTCTTTTCCACAAAATAAATAAATAAATAAATAAATCCTGCACTTGCAGGAGAAGAAGGACGGATGATCTTTGCTGCAAGAGAATCAGAAATATATTTCTCCATGGCCTCCCTCTCCGGTACAGAAAGTGAGTATAGCCTGCCTTTAGGCGGAGAAGTACCTGACAATAAATCTATTGCACAATCATAAGGAAGATGCAGAGGAAGAGAAGCAGCCCGGGACTTACTGAACACTCCCTTCAGGTCAAGATACTTCGCGGGCAAGTTTAACAGATCCACATGTTCATTCTGTAACACATAACAAAACACAGAAGAGCAAGCAGACAACAAACATGATGCATGACAATATTCACTCCAGGATGAGACTGTGCTTAGTTGCCAGTTTATATTGGGGTTGTGTAACATTAGCCAGGGGTGACCCAAAAAAACAGGAGCCAAAGGGGAATCAGTCAAATAAAAAGAAATGGTCTCAGTGTAGTTGCCCGAAGTCATAAGACTCACCGACTCAGTGGCATGGGTGATGGGTGGAAGCGACTGACCACAGAGGGTACTGACTGAGATAGGTGGACTAAGTGGGACTGCACGAATACCCAGCTTAGACGCTGTCCCACAATCCAAAAAATGACCTTCTGCACCAGAATCCACCAGGGCTTTACAAGAGAAAATGTCCTGGCCCCTCCGTATTTGAACCGAGAGCAGAGTTACCATGGAGGAGGACTTCTGAGTGGTGACTCTGCTCATCAGTAGCCTCCTTACTGACGGGCTCTGGTTTTTACCGGGCACTGCGCAGTGATGTGACCTGCGGCACCACAGTATAGGCATAGCCCCAGGTTCCTACGCCTGTCCTTCTCCTCTCGAGAAAGGTGACCTCTGCCCACCTGCATGGGTTCAGGATCAAAGCGGTGATCAGTCTTCTTCTCCGCCATGGCTGCAAATTGGTCACGCTGACGTAGTATGGTGTCCACTTGGATGGCCAGATCGATCAATCCGTCGAGTGAAGTGGGTAATTCCAGGGTGTAAATCTCCTTAATGATCCGGTCGGCCAATCCATGCCTAAGCATGTCCCACTGCGCTTCTTGGTTCTAGTTGCATTGCGCTGCCAATGTGCGAAACTAGTAGTCAAAAATGAACAACATAACAGGGGCTCACCAGAATAAACAGTTGGAGGTGGTAGACAGGTCTCAATGCGTCGGTTGGTGATATCCACAGGTGAAACCTTCAGAGGATTAAGCTCAGTGGGTTGTTGGGCAGTTTCAGGTTTTAACTGTCTAACCTGAGTGGTGAGATCTGAGACCTGCGTGATGAGTGCCTGCACTGTCCGACCAGTATCCATGATTTGCTCCTCCTGCTGTGCAAAACGACTATTGCTGCTTGTGAGAATGTCACTCAGCTCCGCCATACTTGCTGGATTCATCTTGGTCAGATCGTTCTATCACGTAAAAGACAACACAAAATCCAATTGCAAGTAGAACAGTTTATTTTCCACAACGCAAAACAGCAGGGTACAAGAGTCGGTACAAGGTGAGCTTGTGAATAGGTGAGCTGGAGAGCCGTCTCTGTAACACAGAGACATTGTGGCACTGACCCAAATCAACCCAGAGAATATTCCGGGAACAGGCGTGGAAACACACTGGGCAATCTCCCCGGCTGAGAGCAAAAAGAGAGATCTGAGGACTGAGAGCAAGACCAGCATCGACAACTATGAACAACGATCTGACAACATGCAGTAACAACCACAAAACAGATAAAGACAGGACAGAACCAGCATCAGGTGCAGCCAAGCTGATTGGCTCATCAGCCCAATGATTGCTGGAGCAATGCTGAATGAGCAATCAGACAGATAATGAGAAAACTGACATGCAGAATGAACACACAGATCTATGAACCGTGACAGCAACTGTGTCTATTGCTTTCACTCAACTGAACCATTTGTAACGGCTGGATATGTTTTCTAACAATTGTTCTTCTTTCTTTCCTCAAGGAATTTTTTTGGACTTTCCTGCCTCTTTGGATAATTTTTCCGTTCACACAGACTGTGGAGAGATGTGGGACATGTGAAGTTTAGTGCCGATGAAGAGCTTCTGGGACACTGACAGACAACACGTCTCAGCAAGTTAATTTGGAGTTCTTTTTTATCAATTTATTTAGCCAAACTTGCATTCACTAATGCTGGAGTAAGATTTTAAAAGAACATTTTCAGTCCTGTTTAATGTAGGTTCTAGTGAAGGTTTGAGAACTAATGGCCTGGTTTCACAGACAGGGCTTAGACTAAAGCCAGGATCATAGTTCAATAAGGACATTTAAGTCATATTCATTGACATGCATTAGAAAAAACATTACTGGTGTGCATCTTGAGACAAAACAAAGGCACTGGTCATTTTAAAGATCAGTCAGTGAAAGTTTCTATCTGTTGAAACAGCTCAGAATTACATTTTAGTCTTGGGCTGGTCTTAAGCATTGTTTGTGAAACCAGGGGTACAAGTAACCCACTTTTGGTAATGTTTTAAAATAAGGTCTCATTTGGCTAGATAATTTTCTTTCTTTTTTTGTATTAAATGTGTGTCATTTGTGTGTTAGTAATCCTATATGATATGGCGACCAAATGACTCCAGAAGTATAGTAATACCAATAAATTTTGACCTTGTGGACATTTTTAGGTCCCCAATGAGGAAACAGGTTTACACATTAAGTGCAGAATGATGTCTTCTGTGATTTATTATTTAATATACGAAATTTTAACTTCATTGCCAGAGATATATGACATTTAAGTATATTTTAGTTCAGATGAATTGCTTATTCAGAAGTACATATTTACCATATTTCAAATCACATATAAAATATACTAAAGTCCCACTTAAGTGGTTCAAAGATATTACACAAAAGTTAAACTAATTGAAATTAGTATAATATGCATGTATGTGGTCAAAACATTACATGTGTATTGTTAACTGACATTAAAGTGTATTTTAGTTGACATTAATTGCATTTCACTTTAAGCATATTTTAAAGACACTAGAAGCAATTAGGAACGTATAATTGAACGAATAAAGATGTACTAAAAAGTGCCACTTAAGTCCCACTTAAGTTGTTGCAAAAAAATCACTCAAGAGTTTTTAACTTATTGCATTTAATAAAACTTTAAAATGTTGAAATGCTATTTCATGCATACTGAGGTTTTTACACTGTTAAAGAGTTGGATTCCCATGCTAAACATGGACAAAGTTTCAAAAATTTAGTTATACGTTTGAAGGAGTATTTTTGTTCCCAAAATACTCCTTCCGGTTTGTCACAAGTTTCGGAAAGTTTTTTTCGAGTATGGCTCTGTGTGACGTTAGATGGAGCTGAATTTCCTTATATGGGTCCTAAGGGCACTTCTGCCGGAAGAGCGCGCGCTCCCGTATAGCGAGGCTGAGCACATAAAAGTCGCGAAAAGTCACAAAATTAGTGTGTTTTTGGTTGCCAGGGCAAGACAACCCGGCACAGATTACCAAAAGAGAAACAGCATTAAGGGACCAGTGGATGGAGTTTATTTTTACAGAGCATCAACGGAGTTGTGCAAGTGTTTTGGTTTGTTCCCTGCATTTCGAAGATGCTTGTTTTACAAACAAGGCCCAGTTTAACGACGGATTTGCACATCGTTTATTTCTTAAGGATGATGCAATCCCAACGACAAAGGGTCACGATCATGTGCTGGAACCGCAGGCGGTGAGTAAAACTGCTTCAAATATCTCTGCCTCCTTGTTAGTGCGTCCCCTCCCATCGGAGACCCGGGTTCGAGCCCCGCTCAGAGCGAGTCGTTGCTGCTGCTGCTCTCGTTCAGTTTCAGCCTCTGGATCTGATTCTGGATCATAAATAAACGGCTGAATCTGACTGTTAGCCATGGTTTGTTTTGGATGATGGTTTTTCCCTCACGGTAATGTCACAGCTTCCACATGCTCTCAACGCAAAAGCCTACTGGCGCTCATGATTCTTTAGCTCCGCCCACACATCACGCCTCCAGCCGGTTGTGTTTTTCCGGGAAAAATCGGTACAGACTATCTTTCTCTTATGAATATAATAAAACTAAAGACTTTTTGGAGTTATGAAGGATGCAGTACTACTCTATAGGTACTCAAGATTAACAGGATATTGAGTGAAAACGAGCATTTCACTCCCCCTTTAATTAAAAATACAATGTACTTAAGCGGTGGAAATAACATATTTAATTTACATTTATGTGTGTTCTTTTAAAGTATATTATTTCCGCAATAAGTACACTTTATAAAAGTATACTTAAGTGCACTTCTTTTTCACAAGTGCATGCAAAGCGTTCACAACAAAACTGAAGCATACATTGGGTTTCAGCCACAGACATAACAAAGACGGTCCTTTCACAGACCAAAAACAAATATGGAAATAACTTTCCAGATCTGGTTAGCTCTGATTGGATGGCTATTTCCAGGGCTTAAATTGTGATATTTCACAAACAGGTCCATTGTCTATTGCCAGTACTGTAGCAATATATGAAGTACAGCTCACACAGAAGTTACTTTCAAATTAGTCAGTTTTCTATTAGTCAATGCGGCAAATCAGTGTGAACCTGTTTTCCAAACTCTGTGTGGGAAAATCTTTTATCTTAACATAAAATTCCAGATCATATGGATTTCTACTGAAATTACTAGATTTTGCCAGTGAAAGTTTGCTGATCAATGGTTAAAGTGCCAAACTGTAAAATGATTTAGGTTTTTATTAGTTCTCTAGAACTAGAACCTCAAAATCAGGTAGAGAAAGTCTAAAGTACTGCTGGACCCCTGTCTGTTGAGGGCCCTTTAGTTTAAATGACCCCAATCTTCCTCCACAGTATACCACCTTTGATTCTGAAGCTCACACTACTTCTATTCTGAAAGAGCTTTCCATTGTCAATAAAATTCCATGGAGAAAATGAGTGGGATGTTTACTTCCAGGACCGCACTGTTGTGCTCTGTGTTAATTTGTTGCAATTTCTCTCTCTCTCTCTCTCTCTCTCTCTCTCTTTCTCTCTCTCTCTCTCTCTCCCTCTGCCTCGCTCTTTCTCTCTTGGCACTGATAATGATTTCCTGCATGTTGTAAGAGGTCATCGTTACGGAAGCACTGCAGCATTGTGTTTTATCAGTGCGTTCAGTGCTGGTGCTATCAGTGGCTGATAGCATTATTCTGTGTGTGTATGTGGTTTAAGGTGAGGTGGGAGCACTGTAACAGAGAGAGATTTATTTCTGGGACTCTTATCTGAGCTCTGTATTTAAATCTTCAACCCTGTCTGCCAGCATATAGATCTTCACACGCACATACACACAGAGACACACACATGCCCAGGTTTATTGCATTTATATCACATGCCAAACACCTGTTGAAAGGAGAAAAAGAGTCAGAGTAACAACGAATAGGCCCATATGGCTGGTTTTGAATGTCTTTATAGGTCCAAATGCCTTCACATGCTTGAGCTTTGCAGCTGCACACACTGGGCTATTTATACACAGTTTCCTTTTATTTATCCATTGCATTGTTTAGCGCACATCTGCTGCAGTCATGGAGCACAATGGATGGGCCACACGACACACACACATAGAAAGAGTCTTCAAGCACTATTTGCTAGAATCTGACTAAAGTTGCGATGCTGTATTTTGAGACTATACCGGATGTTAGATGTCTAACAAAACCTAGTGAGCTTTTTTAGTGAGCATCCAGAATTCACTGCAACTGAAGGCATCAATGTACATTTAAAATAGTATTTTACCAAATATTTTTGTGTTTTGTGCTTATTTCACACTAATAGCTTGCATGCTAAAATCAAACTCTTAATAAAACTGCTGAGTCTCCTGTGCATTCTGTGTAAAAATCTAAATTTATGTTGCCCTCAGAATCGATGTCTATGTGAAATGTTCCAGATCGATCACTAATGTCAGCTAAGATGCTGATCTAAAAGCAAACTGCCTGTGTAGGCAGCAGGGGAGTTCACCAAGTTTTTTAAAACAACCTACGCATGCTTTCTCTCCTGGGCTCTTCTCTGGCAAGGGGTATGGTATTTAGAGCTGGAATAAACTGAAAATGTTATGGAAGAAAGGAAACGTTTGAAACCTACAGTAAGACACACAAACACAGCACACGTTTAGGTAACTAAAAAAGGAAATACCATAGACATTCAATGTTTATTGTGAAAGGGTAGCCCCAATAGTCAAAAATCTAATATTTTTTACTTTATGAATGAAATGTACCTTCGAGGACGAATCCAAAGGGAGGTTTTGCTACTGGTTAGTGAAACAGGTCCCACCCCAAACTCACACCATTTGTTTAGTCAGGTTGAGGCAAAATAAACACCCTGACCAATCTGACACTGTAATAACAATCTCAGATTGGTCAGGATTGTTATGCTGCCTTAACATGCATCTGTGAAACTCTCACCTCCAAATTTATACATTTGTAATTACAACATGTTACACAAGTTGGACATAACATGGAAAAAGCCTAAACAAAAGAAATAAACTGTACAGAATTCCAAATTATAAAAAAAACTATTCAGCTTTTATCAAAAAAATTTACATGCTAACAAAATTGCATTTTTGTGTTTACATAAAGCAAACTGTGAAAGTTGAGTCATCAGCTTAACACTTGTTTATCAGCTGTTCCATATACCACACATATACTGAAATATAGCATGTAAAAAGGAAACACATTCATTGATATTTACTACAGACTTGCTTACTACTCACTGATCTATGTATATAGGTTATAGATATGATAATATCTATATTATAGATCAGTGTTTACACCATGCTTTTAGTCAACAAGCTCTTCCAGCATCACAACCTGGCAGCTCATGGATCATTTAGAATTCCAAGTTTCCCACTCATAACAACTTCACTTAGTCGCTCGGAAACCAAGATCGGTTTTGGTCCTCCAGGTTAACAGTATAGCAGGCTAATCCCTGCTGACAAATGTTATAACTACACTATCTGACCTTTATAATGTCTTTCTCAAGTAGATTTAACTGATGTATTTTAACACTGAAAAAAAAGTGTAGAGTGCACTTGGCCTTGGCAACCCCTTCAACACACATTAACAGATCAGATACACTCCAGGGGCATCTGTCTGTGATCACCAAGACTTAATGGTGTTAAGACACTCTGTCTTGAACTTCAACAGAAGGATTAAAATAGCCTGGAGTTCCTTGGGCTTCTGTCAGCCTAAAGATGAGTGAAGGGTTAAGCTTTTTAAAGCTTCCTCGGCAGGTGTCCAACATATTAAGAAACAGAAACACCAGTAGACTTTATTCGGGGTAGATGACATTTAATATTTCACAAAAGATAAACAAGACTGTAAGGGATGGGTGTGCAGTCCATTCAGTTGGTTTTACTCTCTAATTGTCCCATGTTCCTGAATGTTGAAAAGACTGTACTTTTATCCCCTTCTATTACTAAAAAGGTCCACACACACCTGAAATGTTGTCAACCCCGTATGGCCTCATTTCCTGATACTGAATGCTCTCAAAATGGCTGACTGAAGTGTAAACAAGATCAGTATCGCAAAACACCCACCCACAGAATGCTACATCCCAAAATGAGACAAAACACCACTCTGTAAAACATATAGGCATAGTGTGTGTGTTTGTGTCAGAGTGGATAGCAGACCTACAGTAAGGCTCCGTAACAATTTCTAAAACACACACATATGTTTACAAATGTTTGGAGTGAAAAGCAGTTAGTGGGGCCCAAGGGAGCTCCTAAAACACTCAGCTATGAAAAACATGCACACTTTTAGACTATAGGAGGCTGGAGTTGTTGATGGGTGCTGCTGGGGAAGATTGTACCATTTTGGTTCGAGTACATTCTTTCCTGCCCAGACAGGAAATGGCCATTTGTCAATGCCTCAAATAACATTGTTTACTTCCTGAAGCCTTCAAAGTTTTGTTTTCTTTTTTGAGGGACAATTGGAGAGAAATCAGATCTGAAGATGGAATCACAGAGACTGGAAATCATGTGTTTTTGATTTTGATTTTTGATTTTGAAAATCACTTAGGAATCACCATATTGGAATATCTGCAGTATGAGGAAGAAATCTAAAATGCTTCCAATGGTCATTTCCAACAACGACAACAGAAACTTCAGCTTCAGGTTCTTGAGCATGTGAAGAAGAACAAGCAAAGAGATTTTCTGACAGCAGATCTTGTAAAAACACATTTATCATACCATGAAAATGGACGTCAACAGGGTGGCTTAAACTCAACTGGTGTTCAGCCAAACCAAAAACAAACATTCTGCCAATGTAAAGAGACACTGATAAATGCTGCACTGCACTCCCACAAATACATGTTCCCACTGCATCATGGACTTTCTACATTTTTATAATAATAGTACTCTGGTATTTATTTTGCCCTAAATATCTAAAACATTTTTTTATGCATATTCTCTTGACTATAAAAAAGGTATGAGAAAGAAAATGTACAAATAATTGGATTCCAAGGGAATGTGGAAGAACTTTGAATATTTTGTCTTTTTCTCATACCCATCAAATCACATATTCAGATGCCCACACTCAAATAATATTTAATAATAAAAAGAACAAGAATAAGAAGAAAACAATTATTATTATTATTATTATTGTTATTATTATTATTATTACATAATACCACTACTAATATTATTATTATATAATATAACTATGGGCCCAGACAACTTATTTACTAATCTTTTAATGCCTTTTTATGCCCATTTTAAATTAGGTCATTTGGCTGAACTTAGTTCATTAGTACAGATCCAACTACAGAAAGTAGTGTTTCTGAATTACATACTCAGTGTTTATGCAATAACTATTGGTTAAGAGATGGATTTGTGACTTAAACAACCAAAAAGTAGTGTTTAGCTTTGGATGAGTAGCTTTTTTAACTCTCTTCTCTCTAGCACAACCAGACACCCCCAATGATCTGTAGACATCATCAATCAGTCCTCATGTATACTGAGAAGAGGATAGGGCCAAGTACTGAACCCTGAGGTGTTTCAATAATAAATACAGTTTACCATTAACACAAGACATTAATACTTCAGTGTGAGTTATTGTCTGACAGTACATGTACATTTATACTTTTTTTTCTCACACATTTCATTATATTTGTTGGTTTTATGCATTGTTTGAAGAAATTGAAAGGCTTTCTAAAATAATACATTTAAATAAATTAACTTGCAAAAGCAGAGAACTTTCTCCCTAATGTTTAGCAACTGAGAAGGACTTTGTCAGTGAGTCTAACAGATGGAAAAAGGACATATTTATATTTTCATTGAATTGTTGGTGACAGTTGTTGGTGACAGTCAACACAGGCATGGCTGCATTTTAGCCAGCCCATCATTATTCCTGAACTTTCACCTTTGACATCACATTATAGTCTCAGCTCTGGACAGACTACAGACTCCTACAGACCTATGAGAATCATTTCATCTCTGTAACCTCTGACCTCCACGCACATATTAGTGAGTCCAATTTGTGCTACGTGACTGTTGCAGATGACGTACAGGTTACTGATGAACTTGCATACTGGCAGATGAACACACACAGACTCACGTCTAAGCAGGTCAGTACAGACTAAAATAGACAATAAGGTAAATACAATAAATACAGCTAAAACATCACTAAACATCATCCAACCAGAAGAACCAATAGTTTGAATCCATATATAACTCTGGATAGTCCATTGTTATTATTATTATCTTCAAAACACTCTCGCTGTGAAAACACGACTCAACAGGATGAAAAAGTGGAAGTGTGGAATAATGGTTAGCATACACATTGAAACACACAAACAGGAATCCATGCCTTCACAACCAAAATACAGCACAGGCCCTGGCCCGCTGCCCCCGGATGCAGTCCGACACAAGGCGCAAGACCCACACCTGCATGTATAACAGGAAGTAAACACACACACACGATATGCATAAATATACTTTCTATCAGGTAGATGCTTTCCCTTGGACAAATTTAATTTAAGAATTTCAACTCATAAGTTAATAATAATATTAATAATAAATAAAAAAAAAAAACAGAAACATTTGATTCTTAAAGATTTGAATTAAAATTTGTATTTTAATTGTCTGCTTTTTGATATATGAAAAAAAGGCTTTGGTAACACTTTAGTGAATGCATATTCAAAAACTATGAGTTTTCTAATTGCTGCTTATTGATAGCAAGTAAAGTAGATGTTGTATTAGGATTAAGGAATCTAAAATATGGTCATGCAGAAAAAGGCATTCATTTGTGCTTTATATGTACTAATAAACAGTCAATATGTTATTCAAACTTTATGCACGCTTAATAAGAAAAAAGTTAATAGTAAATAGTGTCTCCAATTACTGACTTCTCCCTGTTCACTGATGTTACTGCTGTAGAACCTTTAGAGGTGGCGGCAACCACTGCAGAAACCTCCAGAGATGTCATTTATGAACTCTCTGCCTGCCCAGTCATGGCCAAGGAGGCCGTTTATGAGTTTTCAGTTTGTCCTGTCACTTTCAAAGTGACCGTTGCTGAATTCTGTACCTGTCCTGTTAAGGCGGATGTTAATGAACTCTCCGTGTTTCCTGCTGGTATTAGAACCTCCAGGGGTGGCAGCATCCGCTGTAGAACCTCCAGAGGTGTCAGTAATATCCACTTTTGAACTTTCGTCCTGTACTGTTCCGGCCAATTAGGCCGTCTGTGGAGTCTCTGCCTGTCCTGTAAAGGCTACAGAGGCTCTTTATGAACTTTTATCCTGCTCTGAACCGGTCAAGGAGGCCATCTCTAAACTCTCTTCCTGTTCTGAACCAGCCATGGAGGTTGATTCTGAACGGTCTGTTACAGCCTGCCTTTGAACCTTTAACCCTGTCTGTCATGAGCCCAGAAACTATAAATGCACCCTATTTCTTTCCCATTTATCCTGTCACTGCTATAGAGACCACTCATGAGCTCTCTACTTGTTTGTTTCCCCAAGTGTGTATGACCTTGAACTATATGTCTTTTCCTAGGCACCAGTCTCTGCCATGGGTCCCGGCCCTGTCTGCTTCACCCTGGTGGGCTTCTGCTCTGTCTACTCTGCCCTGGTGGGTACCCGCTCCTTCTGCTCTGCCGTGGAGGTCTTCTGCTCTGCCCTAGTGGGCTTCTGTCCCATCTGCTCCATCATGGTGGTCTTCTGCTCTGTCTGCTCCGGCCTGGTGGTCTTCTGCTCTGCCGTCGGGATCTTCGGACCCGTCTGCTCAGCTGTTGTGGTCCTCAGCTCTGGCCTGGATTCCTGCTTCACCAGTTCTGCCTTGGTGCTCTGCTCTGCCAACTCTGCCTCAGTCCCCGGTCTCTTCATTTCCACGTAGACCTGGCCCTCCGTCCCTCCCCATGTTCTATCTCTGTTCCACCAACCTCCTGGATTGTATTGCGTTAGGAGTGGCTTACAGACACTCCATGTCACAAATCAGGGTTTATAAACTTCTGTTTCACCAACAGAGGTCAACCGCTCTCCACATGGACTCTCACACTACACTGACTATTACACATCACCCTGGACTACATTTCCCATGCTCCATTGCATTAATCACAAGCTCACCTGAAACCAATCGCACACAGCTGTCAATAATCACATGCTCACCTGAGAGCTATTACACACTCAATTTAACACCCATTCAGTTCCTGTTCAGATCACTGAGTATTGTTTGCATTCATCTCTCTACACTTTACAGAGCCATTGCCCTGTCTAGGTTTCTTGTTCCTAATCTCAGTTCCTAGTTATACTCTTAGTCTAGTCCCATTGTGTTTCCTTGTTTCTGATTCTTGCCCGCATATCTTGGTTTTACCTTTTGTTAACATTCGCTGTTTTCTAAATCAAGCCCGTTTTGGATTGCTCTTTTGTCTTGCCTGTGCCATACCCATTTGCTGTTGTTTGACCCTGCCTGTGTTTTTGACTGTTAATTAATAAAAGCTTGCATATGGATCCACACGCCTCTCATCTCATCAGCCTTGTTACAATGCCACATTTTTTTTTTTTTTTTTGGCTTTTCATCAGCTTAGACTTATTTACCATTTTTCCAAACACAAAAATCTTTGATCACCATAAATAACTGTTAAAACAGAAAGAAAAAAAAAAGTAAAATGGACCATCAACAGACAAAACACAACAGGATGTGCTGTTTGTGTGCGAGTAAATTCAGATTAATGAGGTAATGACAGACAGCAGCCTTGATTGGTCAACAGCTGTTTTCCGTGCCTTGTTACCATTTTTAACACACACACACACACACACACCCTCTTAAAAATTTTAATGGTCCCACTTTATATTAGGTGGCCTTGACTACTATGTACTTACATAAAAAATAAGTACAATGTACTTAATGTGTTCATATTGTATTGTAAAACACTTGCTGCTATTGAGGTGGGATAGGGGTAAGGTTAGGGAGAGGGTTGGAGGTATGGGTAAGTTTAAGGGTGGGTTAAGGTGTAAAGTATGGGTCAACGGTGTAATTATAAATGTAATTACATAAATTAAATACAGATGTAATTACATGTAGGTTTTTTAAAATATAAGTGGAAAAACATTTATGTACAGAATAAGTACATTGTACTAAATTATTAATTAAAATGTAAGTACATAGTACATAGCCACTTAATATAAAGTGGGTCCTCTTTAATTGTAGTGTGTGTGACTGGATAGATTAAAATAAAGCTAACACAAATACTAACAAAATAAAATCACACAGGTACAGTCATGCATTGGTCACACCACTCGTGTAATCAGGGTGTCCTGGAGAGCCGCAGCCCTACAGAGTTTTGCTTTTACCTTGATAAAAACTCACTCGCCTGTAGCTTTCTAGTAACCCTTACACCTTGTTTAGCTTGTTCAGATGGGTTTGATTAGGGTTGGAACTGAACTCTGCAGAACTGTTGATCTTCAGGACTGATGTTGGCTGCCTCTGGTGTAGGCCACGAGGGTGCTAACATCCAGCACATTGTACCAACATTTCAGATGTTAATTTAGAAAAACTGGAATCATCCATAGAGTTGCACAAGCTAGACAGAGTGCACAACAAGCATCTGATTATGTTTATACTCATTATATATTGTCACTGTCAGACAGAAACCTTGCATGTCCAAAACCATTACTTTCAAGAACACTGACAGACATAAAGTGTGACCAATATTATTGATTTAAGAAAGAAAAAAAAAAAAAGAATAACAAGCCAGTTAATAGAATTGGAAACGTGTCTCTGTTTCAAGGTCAAGGAAACCTTAGTCTAACATTCAACTAATGAATCGTTCACAATATATGAAATATTTTCTGTGGTAATAAATTATAAACTAAGTCTAAACTCAACAGTTATACAAAAGAAGCCATATTTTTGGCATTAATTTGTGTGCATTAGCATGGTTTAAATACTTATGTAACCACCATCAGTTCGTAGCAGTGAATGTAGAGGTATCATATTGATCACAAGTGCAGCATAGAGTACCTCAAGGCTCAGCACTAGGGCCGCTACTCTTCACGCTTTATATGTTACCCTTGGGAGATATCATCAGGAAACATGGTGTTAGCTTTCACTGTTATGCTGATGATACTCAGCTCTATATTTCTTTGTGGCCCGGTGAAACACACCAATTCGAAAAACTAATGGAATGCATAGTCAATATAAAAAACTGGATGAGGAGTAATTTCTTACTGCTAAATTCAGAAAAAACAGAGGTGTTAATCATAGGACCTAAAAACTCCGCTTGTAATAACCTAGAACACTGTCTAAGACTTGATGGTTGCTCTGTCAATTCTTCGTCATCAGTTAGGAACCTACAGTAGGTGTGCTATTTGATCGCAATCTTTCCTTAGAAAGCCACGTTTCTAGCATTTGTAAAACTGCATTTTTCCATCTCAAAAATATATCTAAATTATGGCCTACGCTCTCAATGTCAAATGCAGAAATGCATTTATGACCTCAAGGTTAGATTATTGTAATGCTTTATTGGGTGGTTGTTCTGCACGCTTAGTAAACAAACTACAGCTAGTCCAAAATGCAGCAGCAAGAGTTCTTACTAGAACCAGGAAGTATGACCATATTAGCCCGGTCCCATCAACACTGCACTGGCTCCCTATCAAACATCGTATAGATTTTAAAATATTGCTTATTACTTATAAAGCCCTGAATGGTTTAGCACCTCAGTATTTGAATAAGCTCCTTTTACAGTATAATCCTTTACGTCCACTACGTTCTCAAAACTCAGGCAATTTGATAATACCTAGAATATCAAAATCAACTGTGGGCAGCAGATCCTTTTCCTATTTGGCGCCTAAACTCTGGAATAACCTACCTAACATTGTTCGGGAGGCAGACACACTCTTGCAGTTTAAATCTAGATTAAAGACCCATCTCTTTAACCTGGCTTACACATAACATACTAATATGCTTTTAATATCCAAATCTGTTAAAGGATTTTTAGGCTGCATTACACTTCCCATAACACCCGATGTACTTGCTACATCATTAGAAGAATGGCATCTACGCTAATATTTGTCTGTTTCTATCTTGTTCCGAGGTCACCGTAGCCACCAGATCCAGTCTGTGTCCAAATCAGAGGGTCACTGCAGTCACCCGGATCCAGTACGTATCCAGACCAGATGGTGGATCAGCTCCTAGAAAGGACCTCTACTGCCCTGAAAGACAGCGGAGACCAGGACAACTAGAGCCCCAGATACAGATCCCCTGTAAAGACCTTGTCTCAGAGGAGCACCAGGACAAGACCACAGGAAACAGATGATTCTTCTGCACAATCTGACTTTGCTGCAGCCTGGAATTGAACTACTGGTTTCGTCTGGTCAGAGGAGAACTGGCCCCCAACTGAGCCTGGTTTCTCCCAAGGTTTTTTTCTCCATTCTGTCACGGATGGAGTTTCGGTTCCTTGCCGCTGTCGCCTCTGGCTTGCTTAGCTGGGGACACTTCATCTACAGCGATATCGTTTACTTGATTGCAAATAAATGCACAGACACTATTTAACTGAACAGAGATGAGATACCTGAATTCAATGATGAACTGCCTTTAACTATCATTTTGCATTATTGACACACTGTTTTCCTAATGAATGTTGTTCAGTTGCTTTGACGCAATGTATTCTGTTTAAAGCACTATATAAATAAAGGTGACTTGACTTTACTTGACATGTTGAGTTGTGAAATGTGGATAATAGTTTTCTGCAGTAAATATGTTCTTATACACACTAATGTAAAGAAAGGACAAATGAACATGATTTGTGGAAATCAAAAACAAGATACTTAATGAATACCTTGAATAATTAATTATAAAATGCATTTCTTTCAAAGATTCAGCAAAGAATCACTCAGGCATGATTTAAGTAACATAGGAAATATATACGGGTCGTTCTAGAGCCATGTGTGTATGTACTGAAGAAAAATAAACAAAATGATTTGTGGAAGTCAAAAACAACATATTTAAAGACTCTCTGGAATAAAACATTTCAGAGATTCAGCAAAGAAACACTCATCCATAACTAAAATAACAGGAAATTAATAATAGGAGTAATAGGTGCAATAAACCAATCAGAGTCTCATCTTCCATTCCCTGTAAGAGCCAGTTGTGCTCGTGCCATGACTGATTTATTATTTACACCGCCAAATTAGACAAGCGCAAAGACAAAACGCGTCTCAGAGATGAAACTTGTAGTTTGTGAGCAAATAGATAGCTTTATTCTGATACATGTGATGACAATCCATTATGACATATAGGCATTTATATATATATATATATATATATATATATATATATATATATATATATATATATATATATATATATATATATATATATATATATATATATATATATATATAGTATATTAGCCTTTAAAATATTCTTATGCAACGCAATCCTTTATTTTTTTATATTTGGCATGCTTGTGTGCTGCTGTGCATCCCTGTGTTTAATAAGCAGTGTGTACGCTCTTTAAATAACAAAGAAAAAACATTGCGCCAGACTTAAGACCAGGTTTGAGCTGGTCTATGGCGAGTCTATTTTCAGCTCCTTAAAAACCCCACACAGCAGCAGTGTTTATACTTCGCTCCACAAAAGTCTACTCATAGTTCACTCTGCACATTAAACTGGGATGCAAAAAGTGCTACTTGGTTTGTTCTGCTGTGTCTTTAACACTCTTAACACAACGGCATCTTTTATCTATTACAAATCCAGCACTGGTCACTTAGAATCAGGTGAATAGACAAAAAGCCTTTCCTGAAGCTCTCCACATGTTTTAATGAGGACGCTTTAAGTCATTTGTGATTGGCTGTGATGATTGGCCTGTTTTCACATGGTTCTGAGCTGTGCACAGGAGAAGTGCGTATGCATTGTGTTTCGCCCTGCGGGGTTCACCTGTGACCCTCTTCCACACCCTCAGAGCACCCAGCAGAGCTTTACGTCGAGGTCACGACCTTTCACCTGTCCCTCTCAAACTACCCACAGAGAGGTCATGCTTCAGAGAGACAGAAAAAGAGAAATGAGCCTTCATCTTTTGTTTCTTCTCAACAACACAAACCTACCCCCACTCTCTCCCTCTTTCTCTCTCTCTATCTCTCATATTTTCAGACTCGAGTAGTTTTATTGACATCCCACAAAAGCTTTACAATGCCAAAGCACTGATTACAAACTGGTATGCATTTAGACACATATATCAGCAAATACCAATAAAATGGAATCCGTTTTTTTCTTTTTTTTTTGGCATAAGAAAATTTACACAATGAAGTTTATGTCCTAATAATGAACAACAGTAATACTGAGGTTTCCATAATAAAATAAAAACAATGGTTTGCTAAACTATGTAATAGCATGGAAGCCCGTTTCCGCTACTTTTGAAATTATGACTTTTTATCTCACAATTCTGACTTTTTTTCTTGCAGTTGTGAGTTTACATCTCAGAATTCTGTCATATAAACTCACAGTTCTGACTTTCTTTTTGTTTTTTTCAAAATTGTGAGATGTAAAATCACAATTGCAAGTTATAAAGTCAGAATTGCAGGATATAATCTCGAAATTGCAAGAAGTAAAGTCAGAACATTACACTTTTTTTTATCGCAATTGCGAGTTTGTATCCCACACTTCAGACTTTATATCTCACAATTTTGACTTTATATTTCACAATTCAGAATTTTTTTTTTCTCAGAATTGTGAGTTATAAAGTCCAGCTCTAAAAAAAGACCGATATGTTCTCAGAATTGTGAGTTCTGTCAGAGCTGCAAGTTTGTATCAGGCAATTGTGAGATGTAAACAATTTTGAGAAAAAAAAAGTCAGAATTGTGAGATAAAACTTAATTTTTTTATTCAGTGACAGAAACGAGCTTCCATATAAAAGTGATGCCTGCTCATAAAATTAAATTAACCCTTTGATTCACAACAGGGGTCTAAAATGCCCCAACTGAGTTTATTTTTTTCTATATCTTTGCAAGAAATTAATTTCATCATTCAGAATTCCAGGAATTCCTCATTTAACTTGTTTTTGATTATTAAAAATGTTTTGTGTAACTGTTTCTAATGCACATCATGGGCCCTATCATACACCCGGCGCAATGTGATGCAAGGCACAGAGCAAGTGTGTTTGCTAGTTTCAGTCCGGCGCTGTTCGCATTTTCGCGTCCAGTGCCACGTCTTTTAATTAGCAAATACATTTGTTCCAATTTGCGCACACATGGGCGAGCTGGTCTAAAAAAGAGGTGTGTTCAGGTGCATTGCTATTTTTAAACACTGCTGTTTGTCTGACCAGCTCAGCATGTTGACATGAAGCTCAATCAGTGCTGTGAGTTTGGGGAGGAACGACCTGTCAGCTGTGTCACAGAGGGAATGTGAAGCCCTGCGTGAATTTCAGAGGACGGTAACGTCAGCTTCCACCTTCTGTTGGGTTGAATGTTGCAGTGAACATGAAATGTATTAGCAGCATACATCAAATTATTTTTACATGTTTTTGAAAGAAGCATCTTATTCTCACAACAGATGCATTTGAAATGAAACAGATTTCAATTTGAAAAATACTGAAAAATACACCTTTTGAATAAAAAGGGAAAATATATGAAAAATAAGCCTTTATCAGTTATACAGTGTCATGCCCCCCATGTGCCCCCTCAAAAATCATGGGTGCATGAGCCCCCGATCTTCACCACAGAGTGTATTTACAAACATTTGGAAAATTACATATTGTGAACAATTGTGTCCTTTCAGAGGATTTTAGGAAATAATGTTTTAGTGAACTCAAATTCATAACTATTGGTTTTGAAACTTGGATTGAAGCAATCAGGCTTCTCAGTTGATATGAGCTTATTGGGGTTTATAGTGTTCTGCAAATAACTGAATATACAAGAGGCAAACAGACACAAGCCTTCGAGCAGTTTTGTCTTTTTCTCAGATGTTTGGTGGAATGTGAAGTATTTTAGATCTACACTGCAGGGATTCATCACTCGGCGAGCTTTTCAGCTCAAACACACAGTCTGGATGTCTTTAAAGGCACGGGTCAGTGTTTTTATGTGTTGTTGAAAAGCAGCTGCACACAGTGTATGTGTTGTGTATGTTTCGTAAGCACAGTAGCTATGTGAGAGGTGTCTAGACAAGACCTTTTGATTACAGGCCATTCCACATCTTCAGCCGTCCTGCAGAGCTTTCCCTGGAACATAATAATACACTCAGCATGTTGTTTCTTTAACTCATGATAGAGCTTATGTAACACACACACACACACACACACACACACCTCTGATGTTTCGATGCCAGTGCTAATCCTAATAAGGCTAACCAATGCTTAAAAATGTTGACAAAATTGTTTTATAATTCATTATTGGCCTGCTTTATATTGATTATATGAAACAAAAGACAGGGAGTATTGGATAGAAGACTTTTCGCTTTAGTTTATGACCACTTTTGGAGTTTGCAGAAATAACAGTTCATGCTTCAGGCAGGTGCATTATGTATTGCTGTGCAAAACCTCTAAAAGCATGCTAATGGATTGCTAATGGGGTTTCATAATTTATTATTTGACACCAGTCCTGAAGGGATAAATTAGGAATCCAAGAATTCCAACCCAGTCTCTTTGGAAAAAATTGCCTCCGTCTACACTTTCTATGACTCACTTTAACATGCCTATACATACAATCCTCTGCAGTTTCAGCTGAAGCCAACACTGGTAGCAGTACAATAGCAACAGCTTTTCCTTTTTACACTAATTAGGATTATACGACCAGATTATTGATCATTAAAGACTTATCTTCAAGACTATATGATCTCAAAGCACCTTGAACATAGTGCATGAGTTCTAAACTAATCTATTTTCATCACATAAGTTTGGTTAAACAAGTTTCTCCCCTGGTGAAGTGTCGCACTTACAGATCTCTCAGATATGAGGCCTCAAATCCACCACATGCTTTTATCCAGCTCGCCCACTATATAGGTTTATTCGAGGGTATGTTATTTTCATTAGCGACAGAGAATATCTTTATATATCGCCACACCAGACATTTCATTTCTGAACTGGTGCAATACATGCATGAATGAACCAATGCAATTCTATCCAAAAAGTATTTACTGGCTCAACAGTGTAATCCGATTACTGTACCAATTACTCTTTCTAAAAGTATTGCATTACTTATTACTAATTTTCTATAATCTTTGATAAACCTCGACTATTTGGTCAATGCATGGACAGATATGAAACTGTGTATTTAGTTGACAGGATAATATACTGTACAATTGCATAGGCCTAACTTATTCCCGTACTGACTAAAGTATTTAAAGGGAGAAGGTTACATTAACCTCGCAAAATGTCACATTGCTTCTTGTTATACAGATTTACATAAATTACATCAGAAGTAGGCCTAACTGTAATTCACTTTAAATTACTTTATTTTATTTTAATTAATTACTTCTCATTTTTTATACAGTCACGTTCATCTGTTTTGGAGGAAGCTGAATGCACTTTTCAGCGCCACCCACTAAATGTTTTACATTGAAACTGCCACCTAACACGCAAGAATGTGCTCTTCAGTGATAAGAAATGAATGCACCGATATCCTACTGTATATCAATATATTTTTTATTCTTTTTTATATCCGTGAATACTTGTCATATTTTATAAATCATTTTTACAATGTTCTTAAAACCAAAAACGAACTTTAGAATATTATTATGGGAATGTTCTACAAAGCATCCAGCAAACCAAAAACAAAACATAAAAAAATAATGTTCTAGGAACCAAACATTTTTAGCCAGGATGTCAGGTTGACATTGGACATTGGACATGACGTCAAACAGACATTTTTCGTTGAGAAAGAAATTGGGTTAACGTCAGTATTTGATGCCAATTTGACGTTGACTAAACATTGAATTTTGGTTACAGAACCTACTGTAAAAACAACAAATATTAATGTCAGCTGACGTCAGTATTGGACATCAAATTAACATTGAAATTAGATGTTGAATTGAATTTGAATTTTGGTCACACCGATGTCACAACCGAAATTCGACCAAATATCAACATCTTTTGACATTGCTGGGATAAGACTGAGCTGGAGAAATAACTGAAATTTTTATTTCAGTTTACAGTATAGGCTCTATAAAATATTTGATCGTTTTATTTCAAATTAAAATGGACATTATTTTAGTATTTTTGAGAAGGGGTTTTGATAGAAACATAATTATTTTAAGTCACTTTATAAAAATAAATCCATATCCTACTAAGGGTCTTTTAGAGGTGTAATTTCCGCATATTAAACTAGACTGAGAACATCCAAACAGCTAAACAACACATCAGCTTTCTTACTGTATGAACCTCGATTGGCCTTCAGTAGCTGATGTGTGCTCGTGTTGAACTGTGTCAGTGTCTCATCAGCCGCAGTGGTGTGGGGTTTTTCCTCATCTGTGCTCCGGTCTTTACTGCTCCGGCTGCAGCGGGACGCCGCTGATGAACAAGCCGTCTTTAAAAGCCCTTGAAAAGCTGCTATTGAGCGGCGCTGGGCGGCTGCCAAGCTCTGTGGGCAGACTGCAGGACTACAGACTAATAGAGCTGAGCGCATTCACTGGGAGGACGCCTATCGGTTTGGTCTCAAAATAACTTCCAGAAATGTATTAGATGTTTTATTTTATTTTTTTGAAGTTTCAATGTTTTACAGCTACAAATTAACCCTCTTATCTGCAATGATAACTGGATTTTTACATTTTCTGAAGACAATTATAGCTGTGCTTGTTGTGTAAACTCTTGCCACTATGATGCAAGCTGTTGTGGATGCTTGACAGGGCAATACTGTTCAGTTGCTAAGGGTTTTTAGGTCACTGCTAGCTTGCCCAAGGGCCCAGACAAACGGATGGACATCGGGACAGATGTGTGATTGTAGAGTCACACTAGTGCAGTGAATCAGTGTGTCACGGTGCTGTGGTGATCTGAGCCACATTCCCATCACCATGTCTGTATCTGGTTCACAGCAAGCTGAGCAAATGTCATAAAGTGGGTTCATATCTGATTATGCCTCCTCAAAAGACAATGCAGATACTGAGATGCTGAGGGTGAGACATGAAGGAGCTTGAGGCGGAGAGAGAGAAATGAAGAGAGTGGGAGACTTGAAATGGGAAATATCAGAGACACATCTATGTTTGTGCTACTGAATGCTTTTTACTATATTCATTTTTATGTATTATTTGCTGAGTCTTTAGTCGTAAAGACAAATAGGCATAGGCAAAATTATTACAGATAACCTTGTGCTACCTTGTGATTCACTGAGCTGAAGTCATGAACCAATGATTCAGACTGGCTGTGTGAACTACATCAACTGATTCATTATAAAGAGTTAATTCACTAATCAGACATGGTTACTTCTCTCTTTTATCATGTGACTTTAAAACAATTGTGTGTAGTGCACAGTGACTTCTTTTTTGTCTTATTTGTTTGTTTGTAAAGTCCTCATTGAAATTCAATACATTGGAAAGATCGGTCAGGATTTTCCTCTGTAGAGATCTAATGATGTGTAGTCAAGCACCGAACACAAAGCGGACCTTCTTTGTAATTACAAAATGACACTTCCTTCTGTATACAAAATACGTGATGTGTTATTGAGTGTATCCTTGTGTATAACTTGACCTTTGTATGATAATAGAAGGATATAAAGCAGTACACATACTGATCAGCAGCACCACCCACTCAATAATAATGAAGATTGTTATGACAGGACACACATGCGAATGATGACTGACCGATGACCCGAGGGACTGGCCTTTATTCCCAGACTATCCAAAAAAATCAAATGTAGGACAATTTGAGAAGACCAAATCCCTCCAGTCATAAAGATCGCTATCCTACTGCTATTTATTGGTAAAAAAAGTGTATTTGTGGCTCACTGATGATGACTTCCTGTTGGTGGGATATAACTTCCTGTATGCGAATGCTTGTTTATCTATGTGTGGGTTTGTTAATGGCTCTGTTATAGAACATAAGGTGGCTTGCATCTGATCGTAAGTGTCCTGTGAAGTGGACTTTGCTGGCTATTCAGTCTTTATAAGTGTGATTGCAGACTGGCCATGTTCAGATCTGGGCGAGTTATGAAAGAGTTAAAGAGAAAGCTGGGGGGAGTGTTTTTATTATGTATCTTCTAATATGCTGTCTCAGTTTTATTTTTGGTTATGGTCATGTATTTTAAGCCAGTAGCTGTAATTGTGGTGTGTAATTACTGCTGTATGTCATCAGGGAATCATTTCAGCACGTGAAAATCCTTTTCTAAATATTCATAGTAGTAATGACGTTCTAACTAAGACCAGATGTGTCACAGATGGCTGCAGTCTAATTAGGAAATGTAATTGTTTACTGAAAGATTTGTTTGTAATAAGGTCTTGCTCTGAGAGAGTGACGTACAGTGTCCTGCTCATGATGCTTCAAATAATGAAACACGTGAAGCCGTGACCTACTGAGAGACAGAGACCCTTCAATTTACATGAAAACAGACGCACAATTATGAGAGACAGAGACAGCTGTAGTTGATGACATCGTCCAGACGTTATGTTTTGTCTTCTACTGCGTATTAGAAAGACATTGTCTATTCATTACAGCCAACTGACATACAACTACGTTAACATTCAGCCAGACTTGCCAATGTTGTCTGAACTGAAAATGAACAGTTAAGAATAGTTTTACTGTCTGCAATTTGCATTATTTCCAGGTGATGTTTAAGCGACGTCTCATCCTATATCCAATCTTAAAGGTGCACTCGGGTTTTGATAATTACAAATGTTTTACTCATAAAGAAATTAACAACTTTTGCCTGCAGACAGACGCTGCTCTTCATGGGGCTCATGGCAGTGAGACTGTAAGCATCTGTGTGAAGCATCTCTGAAGGTAATGAGGATCATCACACACAGGAAGTGAAGGAAATGCCACAGCGGGTGTGTGATGCCCTCTCTGCTGTCTTTTATACCAGTCTGTTTATTGATGTGGAGGGGGCTGTAAATGTAAGATGGGGAAAAATATACACTGACCCAAACACTGCACTGTGACAGGCACATCAGTGAGAGTATTTACAATAGTTACTAACAAAAAAATGAGCTATACTCTTTTATTCAATATTACATTTAAAGTTAATGCTGCAACTTTCAGTGAAAGCATAATCACTATCTTGTCATGTTTTTAATGGAGAATAAAGCCAAACGAAGACATCCTCTCACCTTCAAGAGTGTGTGTTATGTAAGAGATGAAGACCATCATGTATTTATGAGGATGTGTTAGAGATAAACAATAGCTATTCTGCATTACATCAGTCTTTTTGAAGTTTAGGGATGGTGGGATGCACATCTGAGCAAAGGTACTGTAGTGGGTGTAGTCACAAAACATTAAAATAAAGGTGGTTTGACATCTGTTAAGGCTACTCTCTCTCTAAGATGGGAAAGTCACAGCTGACACAGTCAACATCAGTCCAGTCCAGTCTCAAAGCAATCGTTCAGCCAAAAATGAATGTGTTATTTTTCAGGTTGCTAGTTACAGACAGCTAAACCTACCTTTTACAGAAACCTGAACATGACACTGAAAAAAAAATAGATATAAAAGATATTGTTAGCCATAAATGCTTCCACATCTTAATTCATTACCTCGTTTAAGGGTCACGCTGGGTAAATTACTAACATGTTTTAGCTACTAATTTGTTCATGGCCACGATTGAACTAAATTAAAACATACTGTTGTACTACGATTGAAACTCCCTAAAACAAGGGAACAAATCAATCAAACATTGCCGTGATTTAATTAAAACATGGCCACAGATTAATAAGTAGTTGGAACAAATTTGTAGGGTTTACACAACGATGTACTAGACAACATTTGCTCTGCATCTTTGAAAAGTTTCACATACAGACAACAAAGTTGTCAAACAATGTCTCCTGATCCATGAGAAAGTGCTGCATTATTCATGCCAGGCCAGTAGTAGGTGCTGTCATCTTGTGGGAAACACTATGTGACACACACAAGCGTATCACATCAAAGTAAACCAACAGTACACTCTAAAAAATTATATTTCTAAGTTGAAAATAAAATAATTATTGTAGTATATTTTAGAAGAAAATATTATTTCAGTCTATTTACTTAAAATGTAGCATTTCATCCAGTGTTATTTGCAGTTTTGCATAAAAGTAGCAAATGTAGCAATTTCTGAGTGAAAATTGTTTTAAATTAAATCCTACACAATATTTTTTTCAGTGTAAAAGAAAATTATTTTCTAATGCCTGCTTTAACACCCCTTATTGCAACACTGAGAGTGCAACATATTATGTTATGAATTGCTTTAGATCCAGTACGTATCCAGACCAGATGGTGGATCAGCACCTAGAAAGGACCTCTACTGCCCTGAAAGACAGCGGAGACCAGGACAACTAGAGCCCCAGATACAGATCCCCTGTAAAGACCTTGTCTCAGAGGAGCACCAGGACAAGACCACAGGAAACAGATGATTCTTCTGCACAATCTGACTTTGCTGCAGTCTGGAATTGAACTACTGGTTTCGTCTGGTCAGAGGAGAACTGGCCCCCCAACTGAGCCTGGTTTCTCCCAAGGTTTTTTTCTCCATTCTGTCACCGATGGAGTTTCGGTTCCTTGCCGCTGTTGCCTCTGGCTTAGTTTACAGTTTTGGTTTTATTTCCAGTGATTTTGTTGACCTGATTGCACCAAACTGAACTGAGCTGGATGATGACATCATTGAATTCAACGATGAACTGCCTTTAACTGAAAAATTGGGTGTTTACTATTGTCTTTTTGCATTATTGACACTATTATTTTTCTATTTAATACTGTAAAGTTGCTTTGACACTAGGCATCAATTAACACTGTTTTGTTAAAAGCACTATATAAATAAAGGTGACGACATTTCATAACACAGTGAAACCGACCATGCATGACATGAAGAGTTCATTGACCTTCATCAAATAAATGGTTTTACAGTATATTAACAAGAAAAAAGGATACAGATGTTTTATGCCATATTTAATATCAGCTGTTAAAGCAGTTTCTAGCATTTACTGCAAGGGTGTATTGTTGTTTTTCTCTGGCTTTCCTTTGCCGGGCCTGACCCTGAATGATGACATCAGCGAGGAACGAAACTAATGTGACTAATCGACCTCTTCCTCGGCTCCTTTTCACCTCCCTATTCATTCATTCATCAGAGTTTCCTCAACAGAGATTCCTGTCTGACCTCACCTCCTTATTTTGTCATTTCATTCATTTTCTCAGATCTCATCTGTTTTCTCCACCAGCTGAAGGGGGTTTCTCCTGTTCTCCTCATCCGTCTGGAGCTTCCGAAGGGAGATTCCCTGTTATTCTCATCAGCACAGCTTCGGTCTGCACCTTTAAAGTGCCCCTGTTATGGATTTTTGAAAATGACCTTTCATGCAGTGTGTAACACAGCTCTGAGTAAATGAAAACATCCTGCAAAGTTTTAAATCTGAAAGATTCACTTCATTGGGCCAAAAAAAATAATTGTTCCCTCAAATCACTTTAATGACGACCTACTTTTACATCAAACGTCATGTCAAATCATTAGTGCCTAACCTAATTAATATTCACAACCCACCAATTCACATTTTTGACATCACAACCAGGGGTGTTTACCAAAAGCATCTCTAGCCAACTACAGCTCACAAGTCAATTTCAGTAAACAATCGTAAACAGCATGACAATGTTGTGTAGAGGGAACTAACTTTCTTGTTTCTTGATATTTGTACTTTAATAGATCACAGTCTTGTCCTAAGCAAGCTAACATACTGTATCTTTAATTCCATAAATATGCAAATTAAAGTCTACATCTTTCTAACAACAGTGAAAATACCATGAAAAAAAAAAAAAAAAAAAACTTTCTTAGTACCCAGAGAGGTGATCATAATATTTTTCAGTTTTTTTCTCACAACAGACCCCTTACACACTTTCTGTGTCTTTCTCCAACTGGCAAACATGTGCAAATATCTCTCCCTCCCTCCATGCTTATCTCTCTCTCTCTCTCCCTGATCTGTGCATCCTCAGCAGGTTTTGTGCTGCTAATCTCTAATATATCTGGTATCAGTTACTTGTGACCTCCGGCAAGCAGTAAGAAATGTGATCACATTCAACTTTGGTTTGTGAAATGTCTCACACTCTTCAGCTGATGCTGGGTCAGTGTGAAACTCTGGTTGACTTCCTGTACTTCCTGTTTTTCTCTCCTTTATTTATGAACCACTTTTTCCTTTGAAGATGACAACAGATTAAAATTCAGAGTAAAGTATAAAATTATAACAGTATAGATGATAGATATTCCTCCTTATACACACACACCTCCAAAACCTTCCATCATTTATCATCGCTTTTTCCTCTTTGTTTGGTCCTGCAGCAGTGTGTGTGTGTGTGTTGTGTCAGCATCCCCTGATGACAGAACTAGATCTTTTTAAACTGGGCGAGTGCGTCACACACACTCAGGGACAGGTTGTCCCACGGCCCGCCCCAGATTAGATCCGAACTACCAGTAGCGCTAAAGTTAGCGATGTAATTAGCACACAGGCTAATTAGCCCAGAGACATGCAGAGCACACACACATACCATTAGACACACACACACACACTTGACAACAATGATGGGGGCAGTAGGAGCCATGATACACCACTTCCATGTGTTCAATGCAGCAAAACTGATATTTATAACATCATGAACTATTTCACAGATTACAAATGATATTAAGCATTAAAATATTATCAGCCACTATTTATTTATAGTAGCATCATCATGGTTAGTAGGTCTTAGATATATATATATATATATATATATATATATATATATATATATATATATATATATATATATAAAACATTAAAATAAATGTATACTGTACATACATTGACTTGAATGCACTTCTTCTGGGATAGACAATGTTTTACATTTCTGCATCAAAGTTTAGTTTTATTTTTATTTTATTTTTTCTAGGGCATAACAGCAGAAATGTCAAGGTGACACAACTGTCCCAATACCATAATGAAGAAAATACATAATTAAATAAATAATACATGGGCTGACATTATGCAAATGTGTTACTTTGTGACTTCTTAAACAGAACTCAGTCCTCATGGACAAAGGTCTAGTAACAAATAGATGGGCCATCTGCTGTCCTGCTCTGTAGATATAAACAAAAAGACCAATATCAGCCCTGCATCACGTCCTCTACTGTCCTTCTCGTCTCTCTTTCTGTCCCTCATGCTGATCATGCTCTCATTTTTTAATCAGTCAAGCTCATTTTGATCTCAATCTGATGCTTGAGTATCTCTCTCTCTCTCTTTCTCTCAATGGAAACTAAAATGCCCACCTTCCCACATTCTCTCTTAATGGTGTCACTCAGCCGAAACATATCCAGCAGATGAAGAGAAAACTGAAAACACGAGCCCCGGGAAATGTGTGCGATGGTAATCAAGACCACAGCCAAAGAATGCAGAGTGAAAAATATCTAACAATTACCACTCTGTTGGTCAGTAGGAAACTGACTCAGGTGCAATCAACGCTCATTCACACATTAAATAGAGCTCATTGTGGGTTCACACACACAGTATCGAGCAGTATCTCTCAGCATCTGAGTATCAAGTGAATGAATGCACCTCACACATTCCCTCTGAATCATTGTGCGTTATATATAAAAGAACTCAATGGGATCACATTGAGGCATCGGGTAACAGCCTTCCCTAATATGGAAAAATGCACACTTGATTGGCATACAAGAAGCATGCACAATTGATTCAAATTCTCGAATTTTTAAACAATATTAAATTAAATGGCTCTGCTTACAAGCGTGTTCAATTATGTACTGCCTCTTCTTGGTCTTTCTTTAGGTTAAGCTTCGTTTACTGACATTTGAACAAAAATAGATTTTTTTTCAAGGGACATTGGATGCAAAATTCACTTTTAAATGTAAATGCATCTTAGCAGTGTATGTACACAATCACCCTATGTGATAGATACAAATTCAGTGCTTTTTTTATGCACACAAATCACAAGCACTTTCTCAGAACAAGCAGTTCACAGATTCTGGGCAAAGTGACATCAGTTTGCACAGGCTCCTCCCACGACTATTGACTGACACTGGTGTTTAATCATAGACCTGCCCTGTGTCAGCTGTCAACCGTTCACCATTGTTTCGAAGCCAGAGCAGGTGTAGACAAGAATGTCTCCTAAGCAGTTGAGGTGTTTTGCTGTTTGATGTGATAATGAACATAAGCAGTTGTAATTTACGCCCAATATCTAAACTGCTATAGACGCAGAAGATTACCTTTGTCTTTGAAGGGAATGTACCCCCCGATCTATTTAAATAAGTCTATGTTCACACCAATCATTCATGATCCAGCTTCACCTACAAGAAGATACGACAAATCTTTGACATTAAACTGATACACCGTTTTATTTAAGACGTACATGTATGTGAGCAAAGAAAACAATCAGTATAAATGTAACGATCAGTATACTAAACATAGCACATCCTGTGGAATCACACAACATGATATCGATACTGAAATATATATATATATATATATATATATATATATACATATGATGCAACCCTATTGCCCAGGCAATCAACAAACAGGGGAAGATGCTCCAGAAAGTCATCACTGCCCTTGGTCAGCTGTCTTCCCCATCCCCCTCCCAGTAGCAGAATTCACCAATCAGCCCTCAGGATCTCTTGAGCCACGTCCCAATGGTTGGTACCTCTCCCAATCCTTTAACTCCCAGTCCCATGGCCAAACCTTCACTCTATTCAGGTGCCCCTGATGAATGCAATGAATACCTCCTTCAATGGAAACTGGCCTTCAAAATGCAGCCATTCTAGTAACATGGATCAAACCAATGTCACTTTTATCATCTCTCATCTCACCTACAGAGCTCTTCATTAGGGCATAGTGCCCAAGACAAGACAGGGGCTCAAATCAACAAAGTAATACATTTGTGGCTGATTATGCTATCCTGTTTCCTGGCAGAAGTGAACCAGCCCTCGTACTACATATTGCCTTGTGCTCTGCAATAAGATCCAAATCCAGTTGATGAGAAAGGATGACACCCTTAGAATAGAAGAAACAATTTAGTATGTTATTCATGTAGAGGGATGGTTAATGTCCTGCCAACACAGGTGCCAGTCTCTAATGAAAACCACATGCTCCTTTTTCCGTATCTCACGTGGTTAGTTACACTGCATTGTCTATTGTAGAACCTATGCAAGTGGGGTCCTCCCAATTTTCTTTGGCAGACACCTGTTTGCCCTCCCTGGCGAATGATGAGTTAATTCAGATATTTGCCCCCAGAATCTACAAACATCCCCTCTCTCCTCAGTTCATCATCACCAGCCCTATTATCTCACTCTCCGCCAGTGGTCTTTCTGATTCTGGCTCTGCCAAGAATTTCATCACCCATGCCCTCAGTTCCATCCTCCAAGCCTGAGTGAAGCCCCTTGTTATGACTGCTTTCACCATTGCCCCATTCTCAAGCATCCAGATACAACCAAGGCATTTGTTATTGAGGTTGATGCTTCTAACTCTGAGGTAGGAGTAGTACTTTCACAATACCATGTTATTCCTCCAAAACTACAGCCCTGTACATACTTTGCAACAAGCTCCAAATAACCGTAGACTCCTGGCCATCAAACGTTTAGAGGATTGGAGGAACAGGCTACAGGGATCCTGTCTACCGTTCCAAGTCATTACCGACCACTGCAATCGGAAGAACATCCACTCTGACCAAGCACCTTAATCCTTGCGGGGCAAGGTGGGTGCTCTACATCATCTGATTTCACTTCACTGTCACCTACTAACCTGGTTCTGAGAGCAGTAAAGCTAAGGCCCTCACCCAACTTCATACTCCTTTTATCGTACCCATACTCCATTTTCATCAACCCCATCCAATGTGTGATGACCAGGAGACATTATCATTCCTTATACTATTGGACCATTAAATGCTTCAATCTGATTGGCTGACAAACATTCTGAGGTGTGCAATTATTTTCTGGGAAATGCACAACGAATGTAGTTCCAGGCAGCTCTCCTGACCACATTACAGTTCCATATCATTTTGCCTAATAATGGTCACGCAGTTTGTACAAAAAGGTGTTGTCAGCGCTGCCCTGATAATCCCTTTAAATAAATCATTGGATCGATGTCTTGAGGTGTGGTGACCGTAGAATAGCCTGAATAATTGACTCCGGACCGTTTAATTATTAGAAAAATAATGCACACATGAGGTGAAATGGCCACTCCGCTTTTCGTTGTGACCGCATCGCCACCTCAAGTGTGCATTATTTTTCTAATAATTCAATGGCCGTCATCAATTATTCCTTACTTCTTCTGCTTCCCCAAGGTCTGGCGACAAGAATGTCCCTCTTCTGACACCATTCTTGCACAATGGTCCAGTCTACACTGTTCAGGCCACTTACAGTATCTCATTGATTAGAAGTAGTATAATCCTGGGTCTCATGGCATAAGATTCTGGATCCAGCCCTGGCCATGTGGCCATTTGGGTGTTCATGATGATGAGGAGTTTGGGCATTTGGAGCTGTCCGTGGAGGTTTTGTCTGGCCCTCTCTCTCCCTCTCCTGTTACTAATCTGTTCCACTCTTCATTTAACTCACATGTTCCCCATTTCCTGGACTGAGCTTTTTGTGTGTATACAAGCCCTTCAGATGGTTTATTCAGTGCAAAGTCTTGATCGTGTGTACACCCTTCTGTCTATTCATCTATTAACTGCCCACCTTATCTCCGTTGCTTTGCCAAAGCTTAGTATCACTTGTCCTATGAGTTTTTGTAGTTGGAGTTGTAGATCTTTACTTCAATCATTGGATTTGCTTGGCTTGTTCATCTGAATCATTCTTTTTCTTATTGAAGTACACACCCCAGATTGGTTCCTCTCACAGAGGATCCTCGTTCCTAATCCCTGACCGTAACAGTAGCTCATGCCTCATTTTTCCACACACACATACCTGGTTGTGAATAGATTCAGCAGTAACAGATGGAGCTCCATTAATCACAGGAAAAAAGACGAGTTTGTGGCCCATAAAGAGAGCAGCGATGTGGGGAGGAGAAGATAGACGAAGTCCCTGGTCTTGTCTTCAGATCACCCAGAAGGCCACTTGCCTCTAGAAGAACTTTAGCTTACACAAACTACAAAGGACTTTTTAACAGTTTCCTCTTGGTTGAGACATTTGTACCACAGTGTACACAGATATGTCTGTGCATATGTGTATGTAACTGTGTGGTATAAATCTGTGCATAGGGTTATGGATGGTGTCGGTCATGGGGTCATATTGGTATGGTTTGAATATTTCCAAACAATCATCTGCAGATGATAACCAAATTAAACTGTTTAAATTTGCATTGAACACTGGAGCCAGGATTTTTTCCGGGTCTCAAAGAATTTGCATAATTGAGCACTGTAAATGCATTACAAGGTACTGTACATTGTAACAATTTAAAATTTTGTCCATTGAATTTCATTGTGGGTGGAGTTACTGAACACAACACCAAAGAAATCTAAATTAAACTAACCAGCAAAATAGTGTAATAGTTCCTAGGGACTGTTCCAAAAATAGGAGCTATTATACTATTTTGCTGATCGGTTTAATTTAGATTTCTTTGGTGGTGTGTTCAGTAGCTCCACCCACAATGAAATTCAATGGACAAAATTTCTGCACCCATTATATACAAGTATATATACAGTAAATACCATGTGTTTTCATTTATTCTGATAATAAATGTATGACATCACAGACAAATACAATGTGTCACCGAAACCTTACATCGCACCTGGCTAAGAGTTTACTATGTGTTGGTTGTTATTTTTGCTACTGTTATGTTATGCTACTCAGCATAGTTTGCTTGCTATATATGTGCGTGTGTGTAAACAATGCAAATGTAATAAATATAAACATATAAATAAAAAATAATAATGTAAAAACAGTATAAAAATACAGTATAGAACAAAACAGATTAAAAACCATTATATTGGGAAATATGTGATGAATTCCTTTGAAGCAAAGCTCTATTTTCAGCAGACATTACTCATAATCTTTAATACATCTATGAACAGAAAGTTCAAAAACACATCACTTCATCATTTGTTTGAAATAGATGTTTTGTAACATCATAATTGAATGTACTGTTACATTTATTCTGCAAGCACACAATACACACACACACACACACACACACACACATATATATATATATATATATATATATATATATATATATAGATCCCAAGCTTTTGATCAGTAGTGTATATATTTACAAATAAATAAATAAATAAATAGAAATAATAATAATAATACTTTTTGTTAATTTTCTCATTACTTCCAAAGAGTGCTTTGGAATTGGCTAAGCTGAGCTCAGTATGAGGTTCAGTTATGTGTTACTCCATTAGACCAGGGGGACTTTCCAGCCTCAGCACAACCAAAGCACTATTCTGTTTCCTTTATCGCTTTCGTCATGGTTTGCTTTGGTGTAGCATCCGGTCATCTCCAGCGGGACTCGACCATAGCACTCGGCAGAGAAACATGCTCTCTCTTCAGGCCGAGGTTGTTCCTCCTCGAGCCCAGATTTAGACTCAAAGTTTCAGACTGGACTCACACAATGCCGGCTTTCACCATCTGACTTCACGCATGACCGCAACATCTCAATGATCTAAAACCTCTCACACACACACATTCATGCAAACACAGCAGCAGCATTCAGAATAATTAATATAAAAAACTGCAGTGCTAGTCAAAACTGCAGATTCCAGTCAGTGCTTTTGTAACTTTAGTTCACTGCTGCCTAAAACTGGCTCTAAATAGAGTTGTTATATGATGTCTATACGATAAACAAAGTCTATCTATCTATCGATCAATCTATCTATCTATCATAAAGTTTGGTCTAAACTGAATGGTCTACATATGTAGAACACATTTATCCCCATGCTGCAAAACTGCACCAACATTTGCCCAAAATCTGTGTAGAAAAAGTGAGATTCTGCAGACTTTGTCAGTACAGCTGCATTATGATCAGTATGCATGTGGCGTATTCATGTCATAATAACAATACCTGAGCCAGGGGCTGTTTTTGCCGTGGTTTCATTCTCGTCTCACTGACACAAATGTCTAGACGCAGTCTACTGTATAGTTCATTTGTACATTCCTGAGGGAAATAACATTAAGTCACCATAAACAATAAACTTATTTATGTCCAAACAGACATGAAAGAGAGCAGGGCTGCTGTTCTTAAAGCAGAATAATGACAGCAACAGTGTTATTTGATTTTCATAATGCTGTGTTTGATCAGATGCCAGGGAAAAATGTGTCCGAGACTCAACGGAAATGTCACACAACACACAAAAACTATTGTCAAAATACATTTATATCAATGTTATTAACAATGTTGAAAACAGTTTTTGCATATATATATATATATATATATATATATATATATATATATATATATATATATATATATATATATATATATATATATATATTGAAGATTAATTAATGAATAGAACAAAATGTATTAACAGCCTTTATTTGCAATAAAATAGTTTTTGTAACCATGCCAAAGTCTGTCACATTAGATAAATTGTATGCATCATTGCTGAATAAAAATATAACAAAAATCCGTAAAAAATAAAGAAAAAAAAAATAAAGAAAATACTGATATCAAAGCATATGCATATACTATATATTGTATCACGTTGATATGGATGTGGAGTTTAAAAGCTTTCACCTTGTGCAGCTTTAACCAATGATCATGCTTTCATTTATTTCTGTAATCATTCCTTTCAGTCTGAAGGTGGGTCATGTGTGTGGTGTTTGAGAGCCTGATCTGATACAGCTGTGATCTGCGGTCATGGCCTTTAGCAAGTGAAACAGTTTCGAGCTGATAAATTAAACCCATATGATGAAAGGAGCCATCTAGTGGTAACTTACTAATAACTGCAATGCAACGCTTGATTTCCCTACCAGTTTCTTTTCTGGCTACCTTTGCATGCTGTTGTGCTTTTATTTGTAGTGGGATAGAGAGCATTACCACAGCAGCACACAGCTCTACAAAGATCAGTCCTGATTGGAAAACATTCTCCACTTCAAAGAGCTCCTATCATAAGAAATCGACTGTTCCCTGAACATCTGAGAGTAAAGAGCTCATTGTGCTATGAAAACACTGCAGCTTTCTCAACATTTCATCCTCAGGGGAAAAAAAACAACTTGTTCTGAATTTTCAAAACTTCTGAGATCAGAGACATGAATTTATAAACAACTCGTATTATTTACTGAGGTAATAAAGAAGAAGCAAGACAGATGCAATAATTTCTAAACAACAGATGAAAAGATCAACTGTGGGTCAAAGCCTGTGCTGTTTCTGACTGTGTAGCACCTACAGCTCTGCAGGACGCTTCAGTTGATTTAGTCTGATCACAATCATTTGTGAGTCATATTTTAGCAATGATGGTTTTATGAATCCATCATAGTATTTTGCAGAATAAAATATATAATGAACCCCTGAAGAACGGAAACAAGAAGTGGCTAACACCTAGTATCTAGAAGTGCGCTGATGAAGTTCACACAGTTTGATTACCCTTCATGACCAGAGTAAGGGGACAGTGTGTGTGTGTGTGTGTGTGTGTGTGTGTATATACAAACACACACACACACACACACACACACACACACACACACACACACACACACACACACGCGCGCACACACACGCACACACTCTAAAACAATTATGAACACAAACACTCATTTTGGTGTATCTAAAAGACTGGTACACAAAAATGACGTTGAACGTAGCAGTTGTGTAATTCAAATGTTTAAAAAATATTTCAAACATCTCGGTTCAGTACAACAATCAAAAATATACAGAGTAAAAGTATAAAAGCTGTAAATTCACACTTAAATAAATAACATTCTAGAGACTGAGTTTCTTTAAAAATGATAAGACAACTACTATTAATAGAGGTAGTGTTAAAACACACTGGACAGGAGCACAGGAGCTCTACAAAATCAGAAATCTATATAAAATATGAGATTTTCATTTCATATGAGGCATATCAAGAAGTCTTTTCACTGCTGCTGATGGTGTTGTGCTGAGATCTAGCGTGCACTGACCAGGGAGGCGATGTAGACCCAAACGGAGAGCACGTTACCGGGGTACGGGTGCACGTAGACCGCCAGGGCAAACTCTACATTTGGGGCTTCGACCTTATGAACCCCTGTGCTGTGAACGGCTTCAATGATTGGCCGAATCTCTGAGAAAGGAAGGTGCAGGGGAAACCCAGATATCTGAAACAGATCAGTAAGAAGACAACATTAAAGGGACCGTTTACTGTGATGCAATAAAACTTGGCCACCTATGTGATAAAAAGGCTTTTTTTTGGATCTGTGCTACATTACAAGAGAACAAGCGCTATGGAATTCAGGTTTGCTTTTTACGCTATGGAATAGCTGACATTTGTGCTTTCTGTAAGGCTGTTAGCCTGTGTGAAGTGTGATTTCTTACAGAAGACTTACCCTGTATTCTCCCAGAAGGCTTTGCAGCTCGAGGCGGTGTTCCTCAGCCACCTCTCGCCCTCCGCTCAGCTCTAATTTTGGCAGGAACTGACGTAACGTAGAGATGCAGTAGCGGTTCCAGCGTGTGGGGTGACGCGGACGCCATTCCATGATCTTCTCCCTCAACACCTTCTCTATTCTACAGCACAGAAGCTCATTATCAGATATGTGTACCTTACTCTTATAAATCTGTTAGATACTCAATGATTTGACACACCTAGATACAATATCACATGCACATGCACACACGCACACGCACACATACTAACACTTACAAGAATACATATATACAGGAAAAATGCTAGCTAACAGTATATATATATATATATATATATGTTCGTTTGTCGAAGTGATTATGTATTTGGCACTTGTAAACATTGTCACATTCCTTACTTGCATAATATATATATAAAAGGATGTGTAGTTTAATGACTGGTGTGTGTTTGATTCACACTGACCTGTCTTGTAACTCAACAGCAGCAGCTCTGTCTGTGTGTCTGTACACCAGGCCCTCCGGCTGAAAAACATGACTCAAAATCAGCAATTTGGCCCAAAATGGCAAGAAACTGTTCTAGTTATTGCGTTAGCAGCGCAAAAGGTTGTGGGTTCGATTGCCACAGAACACACATAGTGCTAAAAAAAAATGTATAGCCTGAATGCACTGTAAGTGGCTTTGGATAAGAGCGTTTGTTAAATGCATGAATGTAAATGTAATATAAATCGAGGCCTGTGATTGGTGGAGCCGTCCTCACCTGCACACTAGAGAGACCGGGATCAGGGAACGATCGTGAGAAAAACGCTTTCCAGAGATTTGGTTTAGAGACGTCGAAACTCATTCTCACAGGTGCAGCGTATGGCTGGATATTAAACCACACCTGAGACACACGGACATAAATATCAATACAATTACCATACAATATATATTTTTATCATATCACAGAAAATAAGTGCCAAGCTTTGCCATAAATAGCTTTTTTTTTGTGCACAAACAAATGACTGGTTTGGATTTATCTGATAAAGTCTCTTAAGCTTAAATTTATTTGCTCAAAAATACAGTTAAAACAGTGATGCGAATATATATTTTTTCAACACTGATAATAACATAAATGTTGCTTGAGCAGTAAATCATCATATTATCATGATTTCTGAAGATCATGTGACACTGAAGACTGGAGGAATGATGCTGAAAATACAGCTTTACATCACAGGAATAAATTAATTTTTTTAATATATTCACATCGAAAACACTTATTTAAAATTGTAGCAATATTTGACAATATTACTGTAGTTCTGATCTAATACATTTGGCACAATGTTCCAAAAACATTTTTTTTTTACATATTCTAACTTTTGACTTGCAAATTGACTGTAAAATGTATATTTGCACAGATATGAAGTCAGTTCTGATAGTTGTGATAGATTTAACTGATTGTTTTGGTGGTGTTTACTAACGTTGTCTGAGCTGATCAGGCAGCCGATGGTCTGTAGGGGGCAGAATGAGTCATATTGTCCGTAGTGCTGCCCGGTGCTGGGATTCCAGATCAGATAGCGGTTCTGCTCATACGTCAAAACATACGCTGTAGGGCCCTAAGACAATGACACAAACCCATGCAGGCATAACAAAAAACAACAACAACAGCAACAGTCCATCACTGATTTCCACTGATGTGTTTTCATGATCTCAAAAACAAAGATTTGTGGTTTGTGGCCCTCAGTTTTACTGACGTGTGATTGGCTAAGAGGCTTGTCACTCACCTCAGGAATGGCGATGCCTATGATAAGCCACGCCCTTTTCCCCATCGACAGGAAGTAGTTACAGAGTAAGACAGCATGCTCCTCCTCATCTCCAGCTAGCAACGCTAGGAATTGCTAAAAGAGCATAAATCAGACACAAAAGAGTGTATGACACAATCGCACAGAACAGAAACAAACAGGAGAGACGTCCATGTTTACTTACATCACATGTGCTCCATAAGTCACAAACCCCTGCGAAAGACACGCTGTCTGGAAGAGAAGGAACGAGCGACACGTATCGTGCAACCAACTCCTGAGGAGAGAGCGCAGGAGAGGATGAGCAGAAGACAACACACACACACACAGGTGTCCAACAGTGTGTGGACAGACCGTGGTCTCCTGAGGGCCGTTTGGGAACGCGTCCAGCAGCTCCTGCGGGGGGTTCAGAGGCCGGATGAAGCGCGTGACGAACACGGTTTTCCCGTTGATGTCGATGACGGTGGTGAGACAGGGCCGCTCGGGGAAACGCCCACCTGCCTCCTTCTCAAACACTTCACTTGCCATCAACAAACGCTCACCTTCCTGAGAGTCGAACTGAGAGGAGAGAGAGGTCAGAGGTCATAAAACTGTGATTTCACTCAAGTTTCCCTTACTGTATATTAATAAACTGAGCTGTTCACTGAATCTCTGAACTGAGATTTTATTAGTATTATTATTATTTATTTGAAAGAAGCCTGAAGTTGCAATTAATTGATCAGAATACAATGAAATCTGTATTTTCAGCATCTGTACTCCATTCTTCACTGTAACATGATCCTCCAGAAATCATACTAATATGCTGATTTGCTGCTCAACAAACATTATTATTAACATTTTTATGGCAATGGGGATACTACCCCCGCCCCAAAGACTGCTTAATAATAAGAAAGTTTAAAAGAACAGAATGTATTTGAAATATATATTTTTTGTAACTTTTTTACATATCTTTACTGTGACTTTTGATCTTTTTTAATGCCCCCTTGCAAAATATAAGCAGCGTTTCCCACAGACTTACACTCTATCTGTGGCAGCACTTGTCCTGGTGGAAATGTATGTATTTAATGTAAATATAAAAAAGTGCTAATTCATTCTCTGCCAGCAGGAGGCGCTTTAAGAGCGGCAGAAACAGCAGCTTCCCCGGTAACGGCTGTAATCATGAACACTACTTTATCAGCACTATAGGACAGATGAACTGAAAACTACATCAAAACTTTTCTGAAGACAACCGGTTCGCTTCCAAACCGATACATTCACATAAAACACCCTTGCTGTGTTTTGATTTTGATACATGCAGTGCTCGTGTTTATTTAAAGAAGTCAAAGCATTGTGGAAAATCTTTTTGTGGCGGTCAGTGTTGATAATGTGACAGGCCACCACAAATAAGTCATTGTATGGGAAACCCTGAAAAGTATTTCTGTCTTTCTCTCTTTCTTAAAAATAAAAAAATAAATAAATAATAATAATTACTGACCCCAAACCTTTGAATGGAAATGAATATACAAGCTAAGCTGTACGATGCTCACAGATGCTGTCGATTACTACAGAAAAACATTTCGACTCTTTTCTCCATTTGTGAAAACAAACAACAGTCATCTTTACAGTAATACAGTCACTTACAGCTGAAGTCTGTGGGGCAAGACAACACAAATCTGCATCTTGTGTATTTGCTAAAGCGCTTTTAGTCATTATTCCACATCAAACGTTTCATATTTAAGCTGTGAAGTTTTTTTATTTATTATCCTTGTAGAGGTCATGATCAGCAGACTTTTCTCCATGTAAACAGTTCCTTTCTTGCATCCTTTCTGCAGATCATGTGAATACCTCCCAGTTTACTGGCTTTAGTAAAGGTTACTACTCAGTTGTACGTTAAAACATAAAAGTTTAAGCTTTTTGGTGATACTTCAAAAACAGTTATGTATTTCAATGTTTATGTTAGCACAACGCTTTTCCCCATAGACTTCCACTGAAAATAAACATGATTCAGACTCCAAACATGTTACCTTTACTTCCTTCATCTTATAAAAGCAGTCAAAAAGAGAGACAGAGAGGAAAAAGCAATATTGAACAAAAAATAATACGATTCTTATTTTTAGGAACATAAATAATTAGTGCTGTGAAGCGATCAATCGCATTCAAAATAAAAGCTTTTGTGTACGTAATATATGTGTGTGTACTGTGTATATTTATTATGTATATATAAATACACACACATACCGCATATATTTTGAAAATATTTATATAATATAATTTATATTATATACACATGTATTTAAATCTAAATATTTTCTTAAATATATGTGTGTGCATGTGTGTGTTTATATATACACATTAACACATAGTACATAACATAATACACAACACAGAAGTACACTATGTAAACAAAAACTTTTATTTTGGCTGCAATAAATCATTTCACAGCACTATAAAAAAATTTTTTATATTTTTTTTGTCCTCACATAACACTTGCTATAATGAAGCAGATTTTTCTGCTGTACCTTTTCTCTGATGGTGTCTCCAGGAACCAGCTGGGGTTCGATAGTAATGAAGAGGCTGAGGAAGGTTCCTTCACTCAGGCTGCGGACGGTGTCATATCCGCCTTCACTGCCCAAACTGCGCTCCTTACTGTATCCCAGCAGCACTGGAGGAGTGGACACCTTAAACGTCCCATCAATCTAAACATAATAATAGATACCGGTCACAATCAATCAAACCTGAGTATCTTCAGCTTTACTGATTACAACATAAATAAACGAGAAAAAACACACCAGCCAATCATATTTAAAAGAGATATATTGTGTCAACCAATCAGAGGGGAGCAGGAAAATTTAAGAGCATGATTCTATTATACAAGAACACTTGTACAGAAGCAGAAACGGTCATGTGCTCTGTGTGAAGTGCTGGTGTCTGGTGTCTTGCCCGAGACTGCAGGTAGATGGTGCTGAAGGGGATCTTGATGGAGCCGAGCCAGTGGCGCTCTATACGGGTGTGAATCGTGTTCCCTCGCTCCCGCTCATCCTGACAGAGTTCAGACAGACAGCTCAACATCACATCGGGAAGCTGAAAATGACTCTGGGAATGATCAGAATGCTTCTCACCTCCACCACATCATAGAGGACCTCATCGAAGATGTTGATGAAGACCTCGTCTCTGACCGACTGCAGACTGCTGGAGCTGTAGTCTCCGTTTGGAGCACTGACATAAAGGAGACACTGTTGATTCACATCGTGCAAATACTGAAACTCAGTGTGAAACGAGTCACATTTCCTAGTGAGCTGCCTACTAAGACAGCACTGCGAGGTATCACAGGCACACTCCTAACAGAACCACTGTTCTTAAACTTAGATAGGAACATTATTCTGTCTTTTAAGACGTCTAATTTTTTGGCCTAATTGTAATGTAGTATCACATCACAGATTACACCATGACAAGCTCAATGAAAATAAATAAATAGATAAATTAGAAGAAACTGCAATTTTTCAACAGCAATAAATACATACTATTATGTAAATGCTTCTCATGCTTCACTCAACATTGCAGAACATCAAGAAAAAATTTATAAAAAATATATATTACTGATGTAAATACATATAATAAATATTCTTATTCAATACTATAAATTATCAAGAAAAATTTAAAAAGAAATCCTAATGTATCAAGGTCAATAATAAATATAATTAATGCAAATTTATTTCTATTTTTATTTCATTTTTTTAGCTTCAACATTTGAGAACATCAGGGGGAAAAATGAAAATGATATTTTGTCAAAATAAATAATATATATTATTGATTTAAATGTATATTAAAAATATGCATTCATATTCAATACCTGAGAATATTAAGAATGAAAAACTAGAATTAGGAAAGTATTCAATATTATACATTTTTACTTTTAAAATATTGATGCATTGTTCAGTACCGGATATTGAATAATGAATAGAAAGTAAGAATAAATAAATAAATAGATACCCCCATTTTACCTATGTACCAGTTTTTTTTCTTGCTTATCCACCTTATTCCTAAATGTGGAAGTACCGTATTTTCGCACTTTCGCACGCAAGTCGCACTTTTTTTCATAGTTTGGCTGGTCCTGTGGCTTATAGTCAGGTGTGACTTATTTATCAAAATTAATTTGACACGAACTGAGAGAAATTAACCAACAGAAAACATTACCGTCTCCAGCCGCGAGAGGGCGCTCTATGCTGCTCAGTGCTGCTGTAGTCTACACTGAAAACATAGAGCGCCCTCTCGCGGCTGGAGACGGTAATGTTTTCTCTTGGTTCTTGGTTCTAAATGAATGCGACTTATAGTCCGGTGCGACTTATATATGTTTTTTTTTCCTCATCATGAAGTATTTTTGGACTGATGCGACTTACACTAAGGTGCCACTTATAGTCCGAAAAATACGGTTAGCCTATGGGCAAGACTTACAACGTGAATAACAACGTGCAGTAAACAGTAAACCTGGTTGCACTATAAACCAGTGTGTTCATAATTAAGATAATACGTAAAAAATAATATAGTAAGACACCAATTTGCAGTATCAAGCAGCAAAAAAAAGAAATAATAATAATACAAATAAATAAAACATTTTGTACAGCTACAGTAAAAATAGCTGGAAGTGAATGCGACCGAAAACAATACCCATACAATTTACAAAAGGCCCACCCATTTTAATATAAGGACTAAGATTGATAAGAGTGTCATTAGTGTTACTCACTAGGAGCTTTTCATATGAGCCACTTATGAGGTTCTGTTTCAGTTTGGAGACTGTCTTTGAAGACGGCAAGACATGTTCAGGAATAGAGCTGTAGTGACAGTAGAGCTATGAAGTTACGCTGTAGGTTTTAGTCTGACCTGAATGGCAGAACAATCTCCTCGTTCCAGCAGGGGTTTGGCCCCTCAGCTGTAGACGTCTGCAGCACTGAACGCTGGAAGGACACCTCCACAAACGGCCTGATCAAGGGCTACAGTACACACACAGTACATGAATACATACAGTTAGAGTCAAATAATATTGAGGTAAAGGTGCAGGTGTGTGCTGTTACCTGTCCGAAGGGCCACTCACTGCCCTGCTGGAGCGTCTGGGACGACACGGGAGCTGAAAACGGCTCGGTGAATGATCGCCCAGACTTAGCCGACACAGGGGGTTTGCTGAAAATACAACAAAGGATGAGTGATTGTTTCGGGTCTTCTTATTGGTCAGCTTTCCTGGGAGTGCAGAAACAGGTACCTGGTGTAAGGTCTGCGGATGGGCAGGTCGTACCCTCTGATGATGTTGACCAGGAGCTTGATGTCTCCATCTGAGAGGTTCTGAGCAGTCACCTTCTTCCTCTCCTTCCTGCGAGGCTTCAGGGGCCGTTTGGGCTCGGCAAGTTTGAACAGGTTCCACCCTAACACCCTGAAAGAGTGTCAGCTGAGAGTCAGTGGAGATATCCCAGAACACACTGCGGTATTAGTGAGGGATCACAAGAGACAGTGAAACAAGACTGCATCAGCCTCACATACAGCGCACTGGTTTCTATCCTGAACACAAAACACATAGATCTATTATTGATGTTGAACACGTTTCTGATGGACAGTCACAGTTAGTGCATTAGTGATGGAGAGGCATCAGGGACTCTTTCTGTAGCTGACATCATTAAACCAGTCCATGGAGACTCTTTAGGAGTCATTCATTCAACCAATTAATTCAAAACTGCATTCTTTCTGGAAGTGACTGGGTCTGGGTCAATAACAATAGATTGTGTGTGAACCGTCTGAGTAAAATCATTTTATGTACTGAAAGTAACAAAAGCCTATAAAGGAGAGGTTGTGGAAACTCTGTGGAGATTGTTTGTGTTTTATCCAAATTACTAACCTGGGGCAATTTTTTTATGATTAGATTTCCTGTGTGTGTAAATCTAAACAATCTACATATTTATTGATTAATGAGACTCACTTTTATATGAGGGAGTCATTGAATCATGCACTTAAAGGGGGGGTGAAATGCTATTTCATGCATACTGAGTTTTTCACACTGTTAAAGAGTTGGATTCCCATGCTAAACATTAACATAAACGTTTGAATGAGTATTTCTGTTCCAAAAATACTCCTTCCGGTTTGTCACAAGTTTCGGAAAGTTTTTTTCGAGTATGGCTCTGTGTGACGTTAGATGGAGCGGAATTTCCTTATATGGGTCCTGAGGCACTTCTGCCGGAAGAGCACGCGCTCCCGTATAGCACAGCACTGAGAGCACAACAGACTTCACTGATCAGAGCGAGAGCGTCGCGAAATGTCACAAAAGAAGTGTGTTTTTGGTTGTCAGGGCAAGACAACCCTGCACAGATTACCAAAAGAGAAACAGCATTAAGGGACCAGTGGATGGAGTTTATTTTTACAGAGCATCAACGGAGTTGTGCAAGTGTTTGTGTTTGTCCCCTGCATTTCGAAGATGCTTGTTTTACAAACAAGGCCCAGTTTGACGACGGATTTGCGTATCGTTTGTTTCTTAAACTGCAATTTACTCAAGATTAACTTCTTGTTTACTGAACTGCTGTATAAAAGCTATACAATCACGATCATGCTGTTGCCCTGAATATCACCAAGGAAAGCTAAAAGATCTGTTCAATTTTGGTATTATTTTAGAATGTGTTAGACTATTTTTGTTGCATTTGGAGTTTGACAGTCTCTGGTTAATGTATAATTTCACTGCATGGAAAAGAGCAGCATCGACATTCCGTTAAACGTCTCCTTTAGTCTTCCACAAAGGAAATAAGGCTGTATGGGTTTGGAATAGCATGAGAGTGAGTGAGTGAGTGAACACGTACATAATTGCTCTAAACATTCACTATCAGTACTCACCAGCAGATCAAACACACACACACACTCTCTGAGTGTGTGATCTCCACATTAACACACACACTTTACACTGACTAACTCTACAGAGAACGGCACCTCATGAACACACAGATCTGAGGGGAGGAGCACAATAAAAATAAAGGAATGGAACAGAAAGTCCTCAGAACATACCCTGCACCTGGACCACTGAATATACAAACGTACAGGAGAAAACAAAAAGAGAGAAATAAAAGACAGGAACTGTCAAATAAACATACTTTTATACTGACTCAAGATTAAACTAAGCCTCTTGTTCTCTGCAGTTTGTGCACAATCCAGTCATTGAAGACTGCTGATGGCATAAACTGCAATCAAACATGCTAATCTTCATTAGAACCATCATCAAATGTAATGAACTGCAGTGGATTTAGCTTCACACAGAAAGTCAGCATGTGTACCAGACCAGACCTGAATATGACATCTAGAAGTGCCTCCAGAAGCTTCTAGTTAAAGTCAGCTGTAGATCAACAATAGAGTGGTTTACCCGATGCTGGGGACCTCGTCCTCCGAAACCACATCGGACAGGATGAAATGATGCTTTGCTATGAGGAAACGATTAACGACTGACTCCCGCACCTGAGAAAGAGAGAAAAACTAAGAATTTGATTTTAAGGGCCCTACATACCACGCGTATCTTATACATAACACGCATAACTGTCCACTGCTCTTACATTATTAAAACATAAAGACAACAAAACTGAAAAGAAAACAATATTTAGGGTCCGTAAGACTTTTGTGACAGTCGGCAATAATCTTATGAATGCTTTTCTTTTGAACTTTCATCAAAAACATGTTTCAAGATTTCCATAAAGACATTAAACAGCACAGCTGTTTTCAGCACTGATATTAATAATCAGAAAATCAGCATATCAGAATGATTTTCTGAATAATAAATAAATTACATTCTAAATTAAAATAGAAAACACTTATTTGAAATTGTAATAATAGTTTACAAAATTACTGTTTATTACTCTATTTTGATCTAATAAATGCAGCCTTGGTGAACATAAGAGTTCTTTCAAAAACATTTAAAAAATCTTATAGATTCCAAACTTTTGAGTAAGGAACTTATTCCATGGCTAAATTTGACTCATCACTCACTCTCTGCAGATATTTGGCCACAAGGGCTCGATGTTCATCAATGTGTTCTTTGGTATCAATAATCTCGCCCTCCTTTAGTCTCTTCTCATAATCCTGAAACAAGATTATTAGACATAAGAATATTAACATAAGAACTACTTACAGTATACAGTACTCTGTCTGGACAGTCTATATTTTTTATTTTGTAGTCTTTGGCGATTCATCCATTCTTCAGTGATCTTACCTGGAACACTTTTTCAGATATTTCCCGCTCCATGGATGGGACGCATTTAAAGTGACGGAACTCGGGCACCTCCTGACTCCGCAGCCTCAGGAGACGGAAGCGGCGGGAACGCTGCAGCTCCTCATCCGTCAGGAAGTTAAACTCCTCCTGAAGCTGCTCCAGGCGGAAATATTCAGGCACCGCTACATCTCCACTGCTCACCACCTACAGACACAATAACACATCAACAAACTAACACAGCGCTCCTGAACACTAGACTCTTACTGGTTTTCTCTACTGTGGTGTTGAGCAGCCAAAAACTTATTTATTTTTATTTTTTTTATGACAAAAATTCACGTTTTATTTATTTAACTAAACACTGCGAAGAATCATCAAGCTCATTGGCAGATGCCTTTCTAGATATGCTAGAGCTACAGTGTAGATTGATGATGTAAAGGCAATAGGGCTGCACGATATTGGAAAAAAAAAAAATCACATTGCGATATTTTTATTTTCTGCGATATATATTGCGATATGAAATCTAATCAAATTTTTTCTTACAAACAAAAATGGGGTGAGCACACTTACATTCTCATTTTAAATTATTTAAACATCGACACCATCGTGTTAATTGATTAATTTGCACGAGGAAGAGAGAGCAAGACAGCGCTCGTGTTGTTTGAAGACTGTCTCTCTCTCTCTCTCTCTCACGCGCTCTCTCTCTCTCTCTCTATAGCTCTCTCTATAGCTCTCTCTCTCACGCGCGCTCTCTCTCTCTCTATATATCTCTCTCTATATCTCTCTCTCTCAATTAATCCGTGAATCACATCAAGAGCCGGGGAGCAGCTGGCCCGTACAGTTAATGAATAACGGATCAACTACGACAACCTACATCGCACATCCTGCGATGTGACTATCGTCGATTCGTACATCGCGATATCGATGCTTAAACCACACATCGTGCAGCCCTAAAAAAAAATAATTATTATGGAGGTATCTGGGGATTTATGTACCGAGAGCAGTTGCATGATGGAAGCATTGTTGGGGTCATTGGGGTCGAGGCGAGACTCAGCTGCCCACTTCCCCAATTTCTTCATGTCGTTCAGCCCAGATGCTCCAATACATGCTATAGCATCCATCTGCCTGAGACCACTGAAGAGAGAGAAAACAGTGCATCTTATGCAGCACAACTGAAAATAATGCGTTAATGAAGGGCTGGATCTCAATTTGGCTCTCTGACCTGTACATCCCTCCTCCAGGCTGACTGGATGGGGGAGCGAGGGGGACATCATCTTCCCCTACAGCCCATGACACACAGCAGGAGAGCTTCCCTGACGTCAACAGGGTCTGTGTGTTAGTGCCGTCGGCCTCGAAAGAGAACGGAGCGCCTACCACAAACAAGATTCCCTTCATGACTCATGACTGTGACGCACAAAACAATCTGTTCAGCAAGGTTTAAAGAGATTTACCACTGCCGACCCCCTCATGGTTGAACGTGACTCTCTGGTTGCTGCTAAACTCCATCTCCTCAAACGGTGCACTGCCGGTCAGGACAGAAGATTCTGGAACCGGCACACACACCTCAGTCAGCTGGGAGGTGGACGAGCCCACACTCTCAAACACCTGTGAGATAACATCCAGAACCTCTCAGACACAAGCAGACAAACAGCAATGCATTTGTGTGAACGCGCACACAACCCAACCCAGCCGTACCTGTAGTTTGATGCTTTCTGGCCAGTTCACTATCTTGAGGTTGAAGATCTGACCAACGTGAACTCTGAAATCCATGTTGAGGGTTCGACTGTCTGTTCTGGAAACTTCTTTATCGTTGTACAGGACCTTGATGAAGAGGGCACGTTTGGCCACATCCTCTCTACGGGCAAACTCGGCACTAGATAAGGCAAATAAAACTAAATGTTTACATTTCTAGAGAAAATCTGAATGTTTACTGTATTCAGGCAGGAGTCAGGGTGTTACAGGGAACTGAGATGTAGTTTCCAGAGTCTAAGTTTCTAAAGGTCCACCAAACCTTCATCAAAGAACTAGGAGCAAATAAAGCTGACTGCGGTGTTGCCTCAAGTTGATTGCATAAGATCCAAAAAGTTGCACTTGAATACACCACAAAAACTACAGTCAATGGCCAACTAGTGTGGGAGGAAAAACCTCTCCACAACAGCAGGTGGCAGTAGTCGGACGCTGTAATTAAGATTATGGTAATTTTAGATTCGTAATGGAACTCTTCCAAGTCTTAAAAACACCAAAGCGCAGTGCACTTAAAGCACACTAAATCCACACCCGAGTACCTCACATGAGCACTATTCGAGGCTTAGGCCTAATCCCAATTCTACCCCTAAGCCCTTCCCCTTTTGCATTCACGTGAAGGGTTAGGGGTGCCTCGATTCTCTTTAGGTTGGAGGGGTAGGGGTAAGGGCCAGATAGCCCTTCAAAAGAAGATTTTTCGGGACCACACTTCAAACGTAGCGGTAGAAATTATTTCGGCAACATGGCTGCTACAGCGAACAAAAAGATACAATAATGTAAGCTTTTTTGGCATAAATAAAGATTTTAACGAAAAGTAATAATTTGTTTTATGTTACATTTAATTGTGAATTCATATTAATGGTCATGTTACTCAAAGAAATGTTAGCAAAAAAATCGCTAATATTTGCTAACGTCATATCATTACAGACTGCATGATAGTGCCACATACGTCTGATCAGGGCCATAACTGCTGTAGACACTGATGGGGGCTAATCCCCCCAATAATTAGAAATTGCTAAACCATTTTCTCAAATATTGCCTATTTGAGAGAGATAGAGAGAGAGAGAGAAAGAGAAAGAGAAATGGAAGTTGCGTGTATTCGTGTTTGTGCGTTTATCTTTTTATTGTGAGTTTACTTAAACTGCATTGTATCCTCTCGTGGCTGGAAAATATAATGTAGCGATTCATTATTTAAACTGTATTTAATAAAAGTCTTGGGGCAGCTTTGACAAGTTTATTTCCTCCTGGATTCAGATTTTTTAGCTTCAGACTATGATTTGGTCTAGTTAGAGGATATCAAACATTAATTTGTCAGTGTGTGTGTGTCATTCACCGTGGGCACTGCTCATTGGGGGTGATGGGGCCAGAGACGGTAAGTTCAGGAATCAGAACCGGTTCTCCAGGTTTCCTGCGGATCCTGGCTGCCTTTTCCCGTACTTGCTCTTCCAGGTCACCCATGTCTGGTTTCTCTGGAGGTTCCGGCTTCTCTGGCTCCTCGCCCAGCTCTTCCTCACTTTCCCCATCCTCCTCTTCCTCCTCCTGCTGTCTTTTCTTTTTCTGCTTTTTCTTCAAAGCTTTCTGAAGGAATCAAAAACGTTGAGAACATCTCAATCTGGTTTTATGACTGCAAAAACAGTAGTTGCATCCCATGTGTAGTAGAACCTGTTTTCTCTTCCAGGATTTCCATTCCTCATGTTGTCTTCTGTATTCATTCATCTTCCTCTGATAGTCTTCCTCTGCCTCCGCCTCCAGCTCTGACACCTCCGCCATGATGTCAGTCTCAAAGTCCCGCTCGTCCTGCTCTCCGTCCACCTTCTCCCTGCAGAAGCCACTCGTCTCATGAAACACAGCACAGACACAGAGTCAAACTCATATGAAAGAAGCCGTACCTCCTGATGAAGAGTTTGAAGGGCGTGTTGGTGAATCTCTGGAAGTCTCTCAGAGCTTTGAGCTCCTTCCACACTCTGATGATGCTTTTGAGAAGAGCTCTGTCCTTCTCCTGCTCCACATCACGCAACTGACGGGTGTGTCTGACGATACAGGAAGAGACCAGGAATCAATTAAAACGTGATGAAACAACGATCATAAACATAACAGGTAGAGGTAATTGGAATGTCTTACCTCACTTCCTGTTTGTACTCCGCTATCCTCTGCTGGGACACCTGACTCAGAGCCTCTCCTCTGTGTAGCTCCAGCATATTCTGAATCGTGTTCCTCAAGCTGTTCAACTACACACACACACACACACACACACACATATTCAGAACGAGTCTGAAGAACAGGAAGCTTGGTTTTGTTGGCACACTTCTGGGTTACCTTATCAGTCAGGAGTCGTGTGAGGTTCTTGTGCTGTCTGGTCAGGTGCTGATCGTACAGCTGGGCGAGACGGGCTGCCAGCACGTGTTCACGGCTGAAGAGAGGATGATGGGAGAAGATGAGGCCGGATACATCTACATCCAGCTGGTAGTCTGCCTGGGGGTCGCCCATTCCAGCTATGTAGTGGTTCACATGCTTCGACTTCAGAGCCTGGGACAGAGCAGACAATAGTGGAAACGCCATGTCATTATGCATTTTCAGAAATAGCATACAAAATGGCATTCAAAAGTAGATCTTTTGTTATTCTTTCAACAAAGGATCAGTGAAATATAATAACTGGTTGTTCCACCCTTTGCATAAAACAACTGCAATCAAGAGTTTGCGATAAATTTTGTCTTTAACATTGCTGAGGAATAATGTTGGCCCACTCTTCTTTGCAGAATTGTTTAAAATGAGCCACATTTGATGATTTTTCGAGCATGAATGGACTGTTTAAGGTCATGTCACGGCATCTCAATCAGATTTAAGTCCTGACTTTGACTTGGCCACTCCAAAACCTTAATTTTGGTATTTTTGAGAGATTCATTGCTGGTGTGTTTGGTATCATTGTCGTGCTGCATGAGCCAAGTGTGCTTGAGGTCATCAGAGGAATGGTTGTGTCCTGCATCATTCCCGCTGCGTGGACACGTCACATATTCTTCGATGCTCAATAGGAAATCAGTACTAATCAATACTGATCAATACTAAAATCAACTGAATACTGAGGGGCATCTGAAGGATTCGACACCTGCATCTCTACAACCTTCCATAACATAGCAACTTCTATTGCTCTCTGATAGACACTGCATCTACCTGCACTCTATGTTTCAATCCAGGATGGACCATCTTTAATGTAGCAACAAATCTGCAGAACGTCTGCCATTATATTTAAACTGTATAGCTAGAGGAAACTGAAATTATGCTTGACGCTACATCGAATTATTAATTTAAAAATTCTACAGGTATGATACTTAAAAAGGAACGAAGTGCTAAAACTACTTAAATAAAAAAATTAATCAAACAAAAAAAACTAAATAAAAATGACAAATGCACATAAAATTGCTAAACTGGACATTTAAGTACAGTTTGATTTTGTGATTTTCTAGCAATAATAGTAATAAAAAAGAAAAAAAAATACTACCTAAATAAACAACTGAATAAATCCAGAATAAGTAACAGAGCTGCAGACTGAGCATAAATTTGTACTCAGTAAGGGCTAACTTAGTCTTGGCTCAAATGTTGCTCTTTTTTTTTAAATAATGTAAAAAATGTTCCATTTTCTACAATTGTTTTTCATATATTTACAAAGCTTGAATACAGTTTGCAGCATTTAGCAATTATATCAATTCTGATTTCTAAACTGTTTAACCAAATTTTTGAAAATTTTGAAAAAAAAAAAAAATATATATATATATATATCAATTTTTTTAAAATACTTTCAGGTTGCATGTTATCCAATCACCTGTCTTTTTTTTCACTATTTTTCTTTTTCTTTAGGTAACAGGGTTGAATGATTGAGTTTGTCGTATACGTTCAACACTTCTGCCTGTACTGTGCATGAGGACTCATCAGCCTCGTGCTCCTAGTGTCAGCTCGATGTTTCTCATTTTCACTCTTTAATGTCTCATTGGGCTGCATTACCGGAACACTTCATGTCAATTAGTTCCACATGACTGTGAGCACTTTCATAATGTTCACTTTTATTGGCATTCAGCATTCATAACACACAAGTACCTCCAAGTATTATAAATCACACATGGCTGAATGGGTGTGTTATTGCTCTAACATGTGTGTGTGTGTGTGTGTGTATTATAACGTCTATTACATATCTTATTTATTTTAAGTTGTGTGAGGCGTGACAGGCACATGTGACCTCACTGCCCTGTCTTACAGCAGAACCTGTGACATCATCACACATCTGGATCCCATCTCCGTTCTCACACCTCTCATCTCCACAAATATTACTTTTCCAGTTCCTATTGCCTGGAAACAGACTGCAAGGAGGATATAACACCAAAAAGTGCTAGTAAACATTCTAGCATTTAACATAAAAAAAAACAAGGGTGGGCAGCCTGATGCCTGATCTTTTTCACTAATTCACTACAGAAATTTGCACAACTTGCTAAGATTTTATGGTGTTTTCCTGACCTACAAGATATTTCCAGGTCTTCCCTGTCCCTGGGGTCCTTGGAATTATTAAAGTAAAAAAGGAAAGTTTTTTTTTTGGAAAGAAGACAACTGATTGTTCCTCTCCAGACCAGAGTTAGAGGTCCAGTGTCTTGGGATCACAGAAAACTGTCTTCCAAACCCAGTACATTCAATGTGAGTCATGTTTCATCTGAATTCCCCAAACTTTGCAAAACTTAATCAGACAAAAAATGAATTACTCACTGAGTTAGCCTGCTTTCATATTTTAAGTAGCTTTATAATTTCATATTTAAATACTGACCTTATTGTATAGAAAATATTGTACAGAATTATTAACCCTTCATGGTAAAGATAATTTCTGTCAGAATATGAAAATTTTGAGAGTCAGCTGTCTGTAAAAGGCCTAAAGAAACCAGCACATAAACACACACAGTGTTGTTCAATCTCTGACCTTTCTGTAGACCGCCTGCAGCGCAGGGTCCAGCTCATCCCCCAGGTGGAAGAGAGGCGGTCTGGACGAGGACTCTTTGATTGGGTCAGGCAGAGCAATAATACACCCATCATCTCCAAACCACTTCCTTCCCTGCACAAATCACAAACACTCACATTACAGACAATAATAACATTTGTAAACAAATTCGTTTTTTTTACAGGTTTCTTTAATTACCTCAGCCTGCTTCAGGATTCGGTTCTCCAGAATGTTCTGATTGGTCATACAGACGTGTGGCCTGTCCCCCACATATAACCCTTCCTCCTCCAGGTAACGGGGACGCACGTTCTCGGGCAGCTTACTGGAGGCAGGAACTGTGTGGCCAGTGTAAATCACAGATTATCTGACCTGCAGGAAGGTTCAGGTGAAGAGCTGTGTAAGTGCTGCTTCGGTTTCTGTACCTGGCCTCATGCTGGGAACAAACAGCGTCTCTCGCTCCCTGTGCAGGCGCCTGCTGTAGCCTATATATTCTGCTCTCCTCACTTCCAGGAAGTCCTGTGCTGATTGGTCAATGATGAACAGATCCTCCTCATCGTCTCTGACCAGAGGAGCATCTTCATCCTAAACAGTGAATGAATGAATGAATGACAACCAGAAACTAAAATATGGACACTTTACAATCATTTCAGATTAGTTCATCTGAAATTGCATTATTGCATTATTTTATTACTAAAACTGAGCAATACAGTGGTTCCTTTTATTAATCTTTACAAACTACAGTTGATAAAAACACAACTAGTCATTGTTAGTTCATGTCATGATTCTGCCCTCGTGTCCTTGATTTTTCCTAGTCTTGAGGCAGGATCATGACAGACCCATGTTTTGTGTACAAGCACATGGCCTTGTCTTTGGGCCATGTGCTTGTGTTGTCTCGTTCCCTTGCCCCGCCCCCCTTGTTAACCTAGTCGTGTCTTGATTGTCCTATCTGTAACACCTGTCGTGTCTTGATTAGTACCCCTATTTAGATCTCCTAGTGTGCTCTGTCTTGCGTTGGTTCATTGTCATTGTGATTGTACCTCAACTGTGTCCTACAACTGTGATTTGTGTGTTCCTCACCTGTGATTGAGATTGTATCCTGTATAGCCGTGAGTGTTATTTGTAGTCAGTGTTCTCTAGTTTTGAGTCTTTGTTTATCTTGCCTTGTCAGTCCTGTTTAGTTATTTTTGTATCTGCCCTAGTCCTGTTTTCCCCCTCGTGGGTTTTGTTTTCCCCTTTTTGTATTAATAAACTCTTTGTTTTGTGATTCCCTGTCTGCACTTGAGTTCCTCCCCTACCAAAACCCTGACAAGTTCATGTTAGCTTAACTCCATGAATTAAAAGTTTATGAATAAATGTTATATTAGTAAATGTCAGATTAACATTATCTAATTAACATTATTATTATTTACATTATTATATATAACATTTATTTATTATATATATATATAACATTTATTTATTATATATATATATAATAAAACATTTATTTATTATATATATATATAATAAATAAATGTTATATATATATATATAACATTTATTTATTATATATATATATATATATATATAAACTCAAGTCACCCTGGCTTCAGGCTCTTCTTCTGCTTCATGCTCCCTCTCCAGGTCTCCCTCTTCCTCCCCTTCTTCTTCTTCTTCCTCCCCTGATTCCCCCTCTCCTTCTCTTCTCCTGGAGTGTGTTTTCTTACGCCGCCGCTGCTGTTGAGGCTCCGGGTCAAAGTTGAAGGTGAAGAAGTTGTACGCCTCTTCAGCCGTCGGCAAACCAGCCTCACCCTGCTCAGAAACCCAACCCTCATCAGGATCTGAACATGTCTAGATTCTGTCAGTTCTGTTCATTTATACTCCACCGAATGAGGAAAATATCATTTATACAGAGCACAAATCTCCAGTGTAGTTCGCAGGTATAATAAATAACCATTTCATTACTTTTTGAGGGTGCTTCTCACCCTTGCAGGAGAAACAGCAGACTCTTACCCTTTTGTCTTTTGCTGCGCGTCTAGCTGCATCACGAAACTTCAGCCTGGCAGCAAAGGATGAGTCTTCATCGGCCTGTAGATCTGGATCTGACTGAAGGAGGAAACCACATGATCAGACTACTGTCAGTTCTAAACTTCAGGTGGCACGTTTTAGGTTAATTATAAAATATGCATACAAAATGATCTGTGTTTACATGTGTTTACTACTGCTCAAACATTTTTAAAAGTCAAGATACGTCTCTTACGTCTCTGTCGAATCTAGTGAGGGTGTCTCTGTCTCGTAGAGTCTGTAGACGGCTGGCAGGCTCAATGATGCTCTCCTGCTCTAGAAGACTAGCGGCTTTAGACTGAAGGGATGACACAATTATGAACGAATTAGGAACCATTTATTCTTCTGAAATAGATGTTTTCCTCTCACTGGCCCCAGACGACCTCTACCTTTGCTGCTCTCAGCTTCTCAGTCATGCGCTGTCTCATGCTGGTCTCTGATTGGCTGGATCCTGGCCTCATCACAGGACGAGGAGGAAGATCTAGAGAGATTGTGAGGATGAGAGTGTTGTACTCCATGTCAGTCACACACAGCCCCAGTGAAGGCAAGGCTTTGAGATAAGGTCCTAACCTCTGGGTGAGCGCGCTGGAGGGGTTTCTCCATCATCTCCTCTGTCCTGCTCCTCTCTCATCTCCTGCACTGCCGTCACCTCCTCCTCATCTGGAGGAGACTCTACTGCCATCTCCTTGAGCAGCTGGAACATGTGCAGACATTACAGACAAGAGAAACCCAAGTGCAACGGAAAACACTGCCATGAGGTCTGAGGAGATTCGTTAACAAACTCCAGATGGACTGATATTTTGTAGAAATATTCATACTTTTGTACTTCTCTACTTAGATTCAAGATTCAATATTCAAGATTTGCATTCATCACATACATGATTGGCAAAATCATTAATAATAATCAATATCATGTTTTTAATCTTAATCTAAAGCAAAGATTACTTACTGAATAAAACTGATTACTGACAATATTATTTGCATTATTGCTTAACTTTTTAAAAGCCATCAATGTTAAAACAGCAACAATATATACTAATCATCATCATCATCATCATAATAAGGTCATAAATCACAAGATAATGATTATAAGACCAAAATATTATAAAAATTATAATAAGTCCTAAAATAATGTCATCATTTTATCAAAAAGCAGAAACTGATAATTAAAAATCATCTCTGTATAGTGGTAATGATATACTGTTTATCTGTAAAGTTATCACAGTCCTGACCTTCTTCTTCTTTTTCATTCTCTTCGCCATCACTGAACGTCTGAGTGTCTCACCAGGGTCCTCTTCTCCACCTGGAAGCTCCTAATGTAACATATTATGATATATATATATATATACACACATCATATATGTGTCTATTGTAACTTTTTTTTTTCTTTGAGTTTGCATGAATTGCTGTTAATCATGTCAGTCCAGTTAGATAAAAAATAACATGCTGTATTTTTCTCGCTGGTCAGAGACAGTTTTTAAGGAAATTCCATGCTTGAATACAAGAAGAATGACAAAGAATGTTAAAGAGAGTTCTGAAATCCAATAGACAAGCACTGAAAGAATAGTTGAAATGTTGTTACTGAGCATATTAAGATCAGCATAGACATTCTCCTTAACATCTCAATTTGTGAATAAATGGATGGATGGATGGATGGATTAGATAGATAGATAGATAGATAGATAGATAGATAGATAGATAGATAGATATATAGATAGATAGATAACTAAGAATTACTACAGAAGCTCTATTGAAGGAAAGTCTAGCAGAAATATATTATTGCGCTACAGGAAATGGCAAGGGTGAGAACAGAACCAACCTCCAGCGCAGTGTGTTGATTCTCCTTAGACAGATCCCAGTGTGAAGGAACCAAAGCCTACAGCAGATCAGCACACACACACCTCACACACAGCTTCATGCATGTGTCAGTCAAGGAGCTTGCGCTAGCTTTATATCACTGCAGTTTGTCTTGTATAACAAACATGTCTAGCAACATCACATGTGAAATACACCAAATATGAGCGTATGTGTGTACTGTCCAAAAGTGCAGCCCATTAATAACAGGTGATAGACAACAAACAGAGCAAATAGCAATCATTTTTCAGTAGGCCTACACTTTACTATCGTGTGTAGTGTTTCCACCTGTTTATCATCTCTGACTCTTCCTAAAGACTCCTGCAGCTCTCTCCTCTTCTTCCTGATCTTCTCTCGTACATCACTGGAGATGACAGGAGAGAGGATTTAACAGTCTTACATCTTACGGTTTGATTCTTGAAACAGTAGAAACGGAAAGACTGAGTTAGGTTACCTGGGCGATGACATTTTGGTGGCCATGAACGCAAATAACTATTTATATGAGATATCTTCCCAAATTCATATCAGATCAGAAGTCAGGACTTCACGGGAACTTCTTGATGAAACTGAACGAGTGAAGTTTACAGACTGTATCGTCTACAGCAGACATGATGGTTTATAAACACACACGATGATTCTGTTAAAGTAACGTTAAATCTCTTAATAACCGCAGACTGTTAGTCTTTCGAGGCAGGACATAAACAAAACAAATGAACACAACTGAAAACAAAGGCTTTTTAGATTTTAACAGCGCAAACAACATCAATCCTCTGAAGGAGCAGCTGTTCAGTCTTTATCTTGCTAGAGTTTTACCGTCATGCTGCGCTGAGCGCTCCGCTGCCTGGTAACGGATCAAAATAATCTGTACCGGACACAGAGCAGCTTGCGTCCGGTCCATCCCACTCAACGTCAGAGTGGTTTTCATTGGCCCACAATCCCGTCAATCATCTAAATCTGGAGACGTCACGGGCTTGAATCCGATCCTGCGTAAACGTAGTTTTTTCTTCCACGTCGTTTATTTGATCTTTCATTACAATTTTACAATACTACTTTACTACTTTATTTAATGTAAAAAAAAAAAAAAAAAAAAAAAAAAAAAAAATATATATATATATATATATATATATATATATATATATATATATATATATATATATATATATATATATATATATATATATATATATATATATATATATATATATATATACATAATTTGATTATTCGAGGAGTGTGTTCTCAGACCTGTTAGAACTATTATTTAGACGTCTGAGCCCGAGTTACGTTATCTAAAACACAGTGTATTATTTCTGAAACATCCCACTAGACTTTTTTCTTCCAGTAATAAACCTTACACCAGTTCCAGTAATAAACCTTACACCCTGTTTTGATTTCAAATATTTATTGGATGATAGATTAGAAGAAACCCTTGGAAACTAGGATTTCTGCTGCAATATGTGAACAGTTCTTTGGTTTAGCACAGATCTGACCTCATTCACTGTATTTTGGAAACTTCTTCCTGTTTGCTCCAGAAAACAAATGTGTTCTGCAATAAAGATGTTGAGTAGTTTTCAGTTTTTCCTCTTTTCATAGGAAAAAGCAACCAATGCGCTGATTTCCCCATAACTGTAGTTAGTTGATCTTATTCAGATGGCTGTAATCAGAATTCAAAAAGGGCGTTTTCGGGACTCTGAGCTTTGGTTTCCACATCATTTGTCTGGCTGTAACAACTTTTCTCATACTTATCCATTTGGTGACATATGGATTGGATTTACGCACTAACATGCACTTACAAGTGCACAAGTGCAGAATTACAGGGACATATTGGTCCAATAATCCTATTTAAAGTTATTAAACTTTTTTTTTTTTTAAATGCCAAAAATATTCAAAACAAATATGGCATTATTCTCTAACACTCATATAGCCACAGAGCTTTTGTTCAGGTCATGGTCTCTGAGCAGTCCAGATGGTTGAGCTGTTTCCTCTGACAAACTCTCTTATGACAAATTAAACTGAATTCAAGAAATGACTCATCAAAACAATAAAACCAAGGGAGTTTCTGTTCAAATCTTTGGGTTCATTTGACACATGAATACACACAGCACATAATTATGTAGCATAAGTTGTCATGGCAAACATTGTCATTATGTATTCATTATGTATTAATTAAACAATATATATCTTTTGAATAATACAGTATAATATTTCACATAAACATTAATTCATTGTTTCTTTTGCATCTTTAATAAGTAAATATTTAAATAAAAAAAGTTAGACTTATAGAAAAAAATCACATACATTTCACATGTGCAATCACATGAAATATGTTTAACCCATGTGAGACACATGATCATATGGGTTTCACATATTTACACCATAAAAATATCCACAAATCATGTTTTATATATATATATATATATATATATATATATATATATATATATATATATATATATATATATATATATATTGGTATTTTCTAAATATGGAAGTGGAAAAAGTTACTTCCAAATAAATGTAGAAAAAGGGAATATTTGCAACCTCAAACTGATAAAACCCCAATCATAGCGATTTGATGAATGTATATAAAACAAAAACAATCTCACTTTTATTTTAATGATAGGTAACAACATCATTTTCATTTTCCGTATTTTCATCAATAATATAAATGGTGACTTTCAGGAAGTTAGAGGCCATTCACACTGGACACATTCTTCCATTAAAAATTATCAGAAAAAAACTGAATGCAGAATATATATAATGTTTTGTACTTTTTTTTTTTTTTTTTTACTATAAAACCTCTAAAAATGGAACCAGTGTTTAAAAATGTAACATTCATGGCGTGAATGCTGAAAATCAGTAGGACCCGATCTAAGGTTAAATGATGTTACCACACTGCTATTTGTAGTCTTCTGCCAATGTATCCAAATAGTTTGTATCTGCATAGAGCAAAAACCCAGAGAACAGACTGTCAGCCCAGCCGGGGTCAGAAAACAGGCCGTTCTGGTCCTTGTAGAAGATCTCCAGCCACACCTCATCCTCTGGGTTGAGAAACATCACTGTTGAGCCAGATGCGACGTCATGGTTCCCTGTGTTGGCATCAAAAGTCTTTATCCGGTACTGTCCGTTCTGAACCAAACCAATAGCCAGGTGCTTGTTGGCCAGAGTGATGTCATAGGAAAAGTAGTATATTCCTGGGTAAGCACATATGAATTTCCCCGTCTCTGGGTTGTAGTGGCCACCCTCATTAAAAAGGACTTTGTTGAATTTGATAGGTGCTTTCTCAGTGGGGTAGCTACTGGTGATGCCTACAGAAAAAGCAGATTTGGGAACCAAACTTCCACATCTGCAGATGCCTGGTTCACCCGGAGGGCCTCGTTGGCCCTTGACCCCCTTAAGTCCGAGATGCCCTGGAAGACCAGGAGGCCCTAAGTCTCCAGGATCACCTTCAGGTCCACGCTTCCCAATAAAACCTCTCTCTCCACGTTCTCCTAGCTTTCCCGTCGGCCCGACTCTACCTCTGAGGCCTGAAACAAACACAAGATGATATTTATGTTAAGCCAAAATCATAAGTGCACTGGCCCAGTCTGAAATGATTTACATCAAATGATTTACCATTATTAATAAAAACCATCATACTCAGAATGAAGGATGCCGTTGGAAATGCTAAAATACTATGATGTAGTATCTTTCTGGAACTCAGATCTCTCCCAGGACTACAAATCTGTCATTCACATCATAAAAATATTCCTTCAGTTCTTAATACTCGTCTTTAATAAGATGTTCATCTATGTGTGATTTATCACAATTTGATAACCTTTCATCACGAATCAAAAAATTTACTGAAGCATTTTTTCCAAATAATATTCTACTTCACATGTCAAACCCTGGTCCTGTAGAATCACTTTCCTGCAGAGTGTAGCTCTATAACACCTGCCTGGAAGTTTCTAGTAATGCTAAAGACCTTCATTATCTGTTTCAGGTGTGTTTAATTAGGATTGGAGGAGCTAAACTCACCTGGAACTGAATGTGACACCCATGTTCTACTACAAGGTATCTCAACTCTGGCCCTCGATATCCACTTTCCTTGAAAATTTGGATTTGTCCCACCACATACTTGGAAATAACATCTAGAACGCTGCTTGAAGTTGAACATCCCACTTGGGAACTCAGGGGCATCCAACGGGCAAGTGTGGTGTGGTGATACATGGGTATTTTAAAAGTTTTTACTTCTTCCATTTAAAAAAAAATCTCTATCCACATCAAAACGCAATCACAAGCCAATAAGTACTGTCAAGGTCATGCCAAACCAACAAATGGCAACAAAATCTTAACCATAAATCCTTGTTGGCCAATCAGAAGCCTGAAAAAGTTTATAGTAGGCGGAGATAACAGCTTGGGCTCTGACGTCACAAGTAAAAAACGTCAGATTAGCTGTCTACACGACAACACTATAGGTTGAGTTTTTTAAAATCCTCACCCTGGCAGATGTTTTCAAAAGTGTTCGCTTTCAGTGACCTGGTGCTTCATTTTTGTGTGGATGGATGGACAAACCGTGTGGAAAAGATGCGGTTTTAAAAATAACTGTGTTCGGGTGGACAGGGCCATAGAAAAGGGGTGTCCAGTCTTGCTCCGGGAGGTCTACTTTCATACAGTGTTTTGCTCCAGTCCTAATTAAACCGACCTGAACTAACGAATCAAGATCATCAGAATTACTAAAAACTTCCAGTCAGTTGTGTTGGAGCAGGTTAGATCTAAAGCAGTAGTCTGACTATGTCAGACTTTGTACTTCCGGTCAATTTCAGTTCTATCTCCCAGTTTTCCTCCGGCTCTAAAACAGCTGGCCAGTCAACGAACAGAGGGCAGGCTGAGAGCCGTGACATAGACGCTAAGTGCCGAATTTAGGAATGTAGTTTAGGTTAGGGAAATCGAAAATGGACACAGAGACACTGAATGCTATTCGCTCTGTTGTGGAGAATATTCCCAGCATTTGCCAACTGAAGTCCGAAGAAGAAGAGTGTTCGTATCACATTTAGTGAGCTATCTACCAGTTTTCCTCCGGCTCCAAAACAGCTGGCCAATCAACTAACAGAGGGCAGGCTGAGAGCCGTGACATAGACACTAAGCACCAAATTTCGGATTGTAGTTTAGGTTAGGGAAATCAAAAACGGACAGAGACACGGGATGCTATTCACTCTGTTGTGGAGAATATTCATGGCATTTGCCAACTGAAGTCCGAACGGCAAGAGTGTTTGTTCCACATTTTGAATGGAGGTGAAGTTGTGGCCCTACTCCTGAGTCCTGACAGGTTTTGGGAAAAGTTACATTTATCAACTGTTACCGATCGTTAGCGAGAAACTGGGGAGGCCAGGGGAGGGGAGGCCCTAGTAAGTCACTGCCCTGTAAAGCCGAAGGTATACTTCCGTGACGGTCCGCACACTCTCCGCGTGACACACTTTTCATCCTCAAAAGGGTTCTGGAACTCAGAACCTGGAACTCAGCCATCTTGAAGTACATCTCTGTTATCTAATTACACCATGAAGAAGCAAAGAACAAGGTATAAGGAGGCTTCCTGATGAGCTCTGAGCCAGGATACACAGGTGTATCCGATAAAGAAGTCTTTTTCAATGAAAAACCGGATGCACATATAAATTCTCCTTTTACTTAACCTGTCATAATAATTTTCATTTTCATTTTACCTTTGAACCTCTCTTATTGTAAAACACAGGACCAATGATTAGGAGCCACAATCACAGAAATCACCATGATTGTTTCAGGATGTCATATCTTTCATCTGGGACAGCTGAAAATCATGCAGTGTGTCATGCTGGGCTTAAGGGGGGTGGAGCTAAAATGCAAGGAAAGGTACCAAGGATGCACAGAAATGGGAAGCACCTTTTGACATTTTCAGTTACCTTTAGCTGTAAATATTTTATGATAGTTCACATCATCAGGGACTAGCTTTGCCTCAGAAACCTTTCAGTTGCTTAGGAAATGTCCTATACCTGGTTCTCCTTTTTCTCCTTTCTCCCCCTTGCGTCCATCTCTGCCATCTCTTCCTGGAATTCCGACATGGCCATCCTCTCCACGAGGCCCAGGGGGTCCAGTCTTTCCCGGGGCCCCTGGCACACCTGGAATGCTGCAAATAAACTGAGGCAGGGCTCCTTTGGTCCTGGCCTCCAGCAGCTGACCAATAATACACTGAGAAAGACAGACCACACCCACAATCGTCCACATCCTCAGACCTAAGCACAAAAATTATAGAGCAAGGATTAAACAGAAACCAGATTGTTCACCCAATTTTTGGCTGAATTCCTTAAGGTCATGACACACTAAGCGGATGCTATAAGTACCCAGTTTTTGTGGTGCATGACACTATTGGCTAATAATTAGACTCCATCAGTGGCTCAGAAAGGCACTTCAGCTTAGTGAACCAGTGCATGAGAAGAAAATCCAAAGTGGCAAAGGAAAGAAAACAACAGAAGGCTCTTGTCATTTTACATCTTCATAATTTCTGAGCATTCCAATACACCAACATTTTCATGGCTATCTGGAATTAAGTAAGTTCAGCTGATCAATATTATTCATATTCAAAATGTTAATGAAGTGCTGCTTTGTTTACCGTTAGTATATCCACAGTCTTAGGCAAATGATAAATACAAATGACTGCCACCTGCTGGTTTGGAGAGCTGTTTCCGCTTGTGAAGGAACAGAACATACATGTGTTCAAACCCAAATTTTGGCCTAGACACAGGCGATGCTAGATGACATTCAGCTTTCATCCCTGTTTGTTCTATGATGTCACTTTGGTGTGTCACAGGCTTTAAACAAGACTACTGGCAATCATGCCAGTGTATTTGTACAAATAATAAGAAGTGTCTCTGTTTCAGAACGAAAAACTGTTTCGCATTAAGAGGAAGTGTCTTTGAACTTCATAACAGATCATTTTATTGTTTAGACTGTTTGCTGACCACACATACACACTGATATTATTTGTAATTTGCGCGTTAAATTACACACAAAAAAAGCTAATTCAATATAAATCTTACAGATGTATATACATTAAGTGCATGTGTTTATTATTTGCTTTGTTATTGGATCATATCGTGTAAAAGATGTTATAAAATTGAAACAATATTTGTTTCTCTTTACTAAAAAAAGATTGAAGGTCAACAGGGGAACTTACCAGAGCCAAGTTTACAGGAATGAAAACACAATACTGAGACTCTTAAAAATGAAGAACTTGTCCAGTCTTGAAACAGATAAAAACAGTGGTAAAATAACACATGCATTGTACAGCACTTAAAACAAGACTGCACAGCTTCTCAACTAATGGAAAATAACTACATGAGCAGTTTATTATGATTACACATCTGAGTTTATCCCTGCCAAGTATTCCACAAAGATCACATATTGTGTCCTTAAGAATTCAGATGTGCATACGATTACCTAAAATGTGTGTGTTCAAACGTCCACAAATATGCTGCAAATATATGAATTCTTGCAGGACTTTGTGAGTTTTGACATCAGCTCAGCTACATGGTATGCGGCAGAAGTAATCTTATAGGCCTTTCTGAACGATGATATGGTAATGAGTCTGAGGCTTTGATCCAGCTCATTCCAGAGCTACAACATCACTGAACTACTTCAGAAAGCAACATGAGTGTAAGACTCTGAAGATACTGATTCTAGTGCCAGATTATTGTCATATGTTCTTGCGTTAAATACATTTTGTCTTGTTTTTTAGTAAAATAGGCACCCTTAAAATAGGATAAATGTATGTATTGCATTAAATTAAATTGAAAAAATAAATAAATAAATGTTTTCAAAGAATATATCAATACGTTTTTTTTTCTTTGCCCACTGGGATATATTATGCAGTAAGCATAGTTTATAATTCATAAGTTTATGCATAATGCATAATAAATGAAAGGTGTATGCTTAACACATACAATTTTGTAAGGCTTTTGGTAATATTTGGGCAGATTTTAAAAAATTAAATTGTGCTTTCATTATTTAAGTTTGTAAAAAAATGCAAATGACATCTGGAAATACACAGAAGAAGAAACGAGCACATGTTGTCATATGATTTGCCAACAGAGAGTTGGGCTACATCCATGCTGGTGTGCTCATCTTTGGCTTTCTTTTGCGTCTAAATATTGACACCACCTGATTTTTAGCACCAAATAAAGCATTCTGAAACCATAAAACGATACAGAACACTGAAACTGTAGCTCATTGGTTGTGTAAGCTGTCCTGCTCAGATACAGAGATCAGGTTTAAGTGAATCTCTATCAACAAAAAGTGTCAAAAATCTTCTCGCCATTCAGAAATCTGTCCTTCATAGCTGTCCCAGCTAATATAATTTTGTTACAAGAATGTTCTCCAAATATTCAGTGTTAGTTTTGGCAAACATAAATAATGTCAAGTTTTCTTGATGTTAGAGGAATGTTTTTAAAAGGTATGATGTTCCTCAAACGTTCTTTTAAACTTAATTTTGATTTAAAATTCAGAATTCTAGGAACGTTGTTTTGTATAATTCCAAAAACATAAAAATGTCCAGTTTCCTTAATGTTAGTAGAATGAAGACGGAGGCGGGAAACTGGCGGACAAAATAAAACTTAAATAATAAAATAAACAGAACTCTACAAACACCATTACCAGCTTTAATTATTTCTGACCAAATTGACTTTATTTCTGTCAGACATCTACCGAAGTTCTTAATGAGATTTAGCAGAGGTTTAGATGTTGATGTCTTATGGAAAATGTTTTGTTTGAGGTCACCGTAATGGAGATTAGTGTTTACTGTAGTTGTGCTCTTGACCCTTGACTTTTGTTGAGTTGCTGCTTTTGAAAAATGAATGAATAAACAAAAATAAATAACTGGTAACACTGCTGTTGCACTTTAAATGCTGAATGTTGATGTCTGTGAGTGCATAAATACTGTCATTGTTAACTTTTTGTTTAAAACATCTTTTGTGTCATTTATACTCACAGACATCAACATTAGACAAAGGAAACACAACAATGGTAATATCATGCCAGCATACAAAACACATTCATGGCTCACAGCATTCATTGCTGTTTTTTTCTTCTTTTTTTTGTCACCATTGTTGTGGTTTGTATGATAAGTGCTGATGTCTAAGCGTGATGTAATAAACTTTTTGGGACAATCTTACACTTGGGGGCTCAGGCCATCCATGACAGCCAAAAGAGTTTGTGAATTCGGTTTGTGAAAGGGAAGAGAAAAGCCATAGAAGAAGTCGCACAGACCCATGCAGTTGCTGGTCATTCAAAAGCTAAATGTAGAAAATATGACGAGGCAAATCTTGCTCTCTGTTTCACTCACCGTGTTTATACCAGATGCTACAGTTGTTGAATTTTGTCGCAACAGCTCTACGCTAGATGTGACAAGGCAACCGTTGCAAATAATTGTAACTTGTAATTTTAATGGTTCAGTATGTCATAAATAGAACAAGGTATCAGTTTAATGTCGGGGTTTAGCCGTGTCGCATCATGACACATCCAGTGTAAACAACGTCACTGATTATAATGATAAATTATAATATATATATATATTTATTATTATTATTATATCTAAAGGAAAGGGAGGAGGGATTGCCAGATTTTCTTTTATAGGTTTAAAGTGGTGCAAGACCAAAAAAGTTTGAGAACCACTGCTCTAATGTCGAGAATTTTTTTTTTATGTTCCTAGAACAAACACTGAATATTTGGAGAAGGTTCTTGTAACAAAATTCTGTTAGCTGGGGTACTGTCTGATGAGCCAAGCACAGCTGTGAGAGCAGATTGGACCGTAACACAATTATACGCTCTTAAATCCAGTTGTGATGGTGAATGTAATAAAACATCTGTGACATTCAGCAGAAGTGTGAAAAACTACCAGACATCCTCCTTTGAGAGACAAACACTGTTACTAAGACAACCCTGTTCCATCATAAAACTGTAGTCTGGAAAAGGTCACCTAAAAATGAAAACTCATCATTTACGAACTTTCATGTTCTTTCCAACCCTTATGTATTTCTTTTGTGGAACACAGTTAAATTATCATAATAGTGATCAATATGACTTGTGAACTATTCAAAGTCTTTCAAAAGTTTTATGAGAGAAACAGAAGTCAATCTTGAGTATTTACCTATACATTTTATTATTATTATTATTATTATTATTATTATGGGTTTGAAACAACGTGAGGGTGAGTAAATTATGAATTTTTCTAACCGTTTCTTCAGGTTGTTTACACGAAAAACATAAAACCTGATCTTACCAAACAAATAAAAAATGATTTTTTATTTTTTAAAGAGTTAGAATAATCTCTGGTATCTTTGAAAAGCACAACAAATGGTTCTAAATCAAAATACAGGTTTTATTAAAAAGATACGTCTCACAATCACATTTTCCAACTGATGACAAAACCAGATACAATATTAACAATATTTAACCAAATTCAGTATTAAACAATTACTGTTTAATACATGGTCCAAACAAAAAAATAGTGACTTGCCAGTTTCTGTTGCAGGACTGTTTTCGTTGTCCTGATTTATGATTTCAGTGATGTCCTTTACTTGTTTGAAATCCTCAGTTTGGGCTGTGTCGTCTTTTCTCTGCTTCAGAATTTCTGCTCTTCTTTTTTCCTTTCTGTGCATCCATGAATAAGCCAAACATTTGGAGCAGATACATATATGGCTTACTCATCTTTCCCTCTATACTGCTGTGACTCTCTCTGACTTCACTCTATCTGTCCTCATGCTTCTGTCTGTCTCTGTCCCTCTCTGTTCATCAATCTCTCTAAATGAGTGCATTTCTGCAAGATGTGTGCAGTGATCTTTCAGCATTACTGATTTACTTGTAGAGAGAGATTTGAACCACCCACTTGAAAGACACACCTCCAGCGTTTCTCAGTGAGGTCACACATTAGCTACAGTAATCATACACTACATACTCAAGCAGTGAAGAATTTATCAAATGAAACTGCTGCACAAACTGCAGTTTTCATATTTTGTTTTGTTTTCTAATGGATGGAACTAATTCCATTCTTTTACATTCCATTCCATTTCATGAACACAGTTTTCCCCAACGAACCACACATTAATATCCACAGTCTGCACAAATTGTTCAGATCCTTCAGGTTTAAGTTTAAGCTTAGACCTGTAGCTGCTAAATCTCACATATCTGGCGTTGTTCACTCGCAGAGCACAAACTTCAGGAGGGCACATAAGATTTAACCAGTGAGTTTAGGTATGTTGGTGCCGTGCCAGTAGTCATCTTGTAGGCAAGCATCAGTACCTTGAATTTGATGCGAGAGGCTACTGGTAGCCAGTGTAACCTGATGAGGAGAGGAGTAACATGAGCTTTTTTTGGCTCATTGAAGGCAACCCTCGCTGCTGCATTCTGGATCAATTGCAGAGGCTTGACAGTACATGCAGGAAGGCCCGCCAGGAGAGCATTACAATAGTCCAGTCTGGAGAGAACAACAGCTTGGACAAGAAGTTGGGTGGCTTGCTCTGACAGGAAGGGTCTAATCTTCCTAATGTTGTATAAGGCAAACCTGCAGGACCGGGTCGTTGTAGCAATATGCTCTGTGAAGCTTAACTGATGATCAATCACAACTCCTAGGTTTCTGGCTGTCCTGGAAGGAGTTATGGTTGCCGAACCAAGCTGTATAGAGAAGTTGTGATGAAACGATGGGTTAGCTGGAACCACCAGGAGTTCTGTCTTAGTAAGGTTGAGCAGAAGGTGATGGCCTTTCATCCAGCCAGAAATGTCACTCAGACAGGCTGAAATGCAAGCAGCTACCATCGGGTCATCTGGTTGGAATGAGAAGTAAAGTTGGATGTCATCAGCGTAGCAGTGATAAGAAAAGCCATGCTTCTGAATGACAGATCCCAATGACGTCATGTAGATGGAGAAGAGAAGTGGTCCAAGTACTGAGCCTTGATGAACCCCAGTAGCAAGTTATTGTGACTTAAATTCATCCCCCCTCCAAGACACGCTGAAGGATCTATCGGAGAGGTAGGACTTAAACCACAGGAGTGTGGTTCCAGAGATGTCCATCTTTCTGAGGGTGGACAGGATAATCTTGTGAATTAACAGTGTCAAAAGCAGCAGACAGGTCCAGTAAGATGAGTACTGAGGATTTTGAAGCTGCTCTTGCCATGTGCAGGGCATCAGTAACTGAGAGCAGGGTAGTCTCAGTTGAGTGGCCACTTTTGAAGCCAGATTGGTTGCTGTCCGGGAAGTTGCTCTGTACATGGAACATAGAGAGCTGGTTGAACACAGCTCGCTCAAGTGTCTTTGCAATGAATCGAAGAAGGGATACCGGTCTGTAGTTTTCAAGAAGCGCTGGATTTAGAGATAGTTTCTTAAGCAGTGGGCTTACCCGAGCCTGCTTAAATGCTGAGGGAAATGTTCCAGAGTGAAGAGAGGAGTTGATAATGTGAGTGAGTGAAGATATGCCTAAAGAAGAGATTGCTTGAAGAAGGTGATCTGACCAAGTGGACAAGTACTAGGATGATTGGACAAGATAAGTTAGGAAACATCCATCGTTGAGAGTGGAGAGAAGGAGGAGAGAGAGTGTGCATTGGTCATTGTGAAATTAATCTCAGCCTGCGGTGTGGAGAATTGAAGAAAACTGCTAAGTCATCAGCTGTAAGAGTCGATGGAGAAGGAGGTGGAGGTGGATTAAGAAGAGAAGAGAAAGTTTTGAAGAGTGTCCGAGCATCACAACAGTTGTTAATTTTGTTGTGGTAGTAGGATGTTCTAGCAGTGAAGACATTTGCAGAGAAGGAAGAGAGGAGAGACTGATACACACTGAGGTTGGTAAAGTTCCTTGATTTATGCCATTTCCTCTCTGCAGCCCTGAGTTTAGAGTGATGTTCACGGAGAACCTCGGACAGCCAGGGGGCAGATGGGGTGGTGCGTGGTGGTCTACTCTAGACGATAGTGGGAAAAGTTTTTCAAGCAAGAGGTTAGAGTGGAGCAAAGAGTGTCCGTAGCACTGTTCATGTCCAGAGCTGAAAACTGAGAGAGTGAAGGAAGTGAGGATTAAGCCACAGAGGATAGGCGAGAAAGAGAGAGTGTGTAGTTTCTGTAGAAAGGTGACCTGCGTTGGAGTGTCTGCAGCTTCAGGAGTAAGTGCTAGGTTAGCAGTAATGAGGAAGTGGTCGGAGGTGTGCAGTGGAGCAACTGAAGAATTGTCCACAGAGCAAAAGCACATGCCTGAGTCGCTGTAGTAGACACTCGCTTAATACTTTTGTCCTAATTTATTCACTTGCAAACACGACCTAAATCTAAACTTTTGCCACACTTGCCACTCACCGTTGACTGGAGAAAAATTACCAGTCGTACATATATATATATATATATATATATATATATATATATATATATATATATATATATATCTTATGGTGGTGAGTTTGGACCCAAATGCGGTTCCCCAAAATGGTCCTGAAAATTCTTAGTTTGAAGGGCTATATATACCTTCCATTTACCCCATGACTCCAACCAAAAGAGATTTGAGATACCCCTACCCCTTCACTGTCAGAGATACATCACTGTGACAGCCACCAAATCAAATCAAATAAAAATTGCAGCATATCAGATAACAATAAATAAGAAGAGAAACAAGAATGTCTAACACTAACCTAATTTAGTTTTTAAAACTTTACATGCACAATTCTCATGCTGAAAAACCAAGAAAAGAGGGTTTATTTTTAACCTTTCATTTTGAGTCAATATACTCAGAACTAGATGAGGAGATTACTTGGGACACAGCTAAAAAAAATGGAACTTAATGGGAACAGGAGCAGGAAAACCAAATATGAGCAGGAAACAAAGTAGAAATTAGATCATGGAAGGCACATAGGCAGAAAAACACAAGACACAGGAACACTGGACTGATATTACTCCCCCCTCTCCAAAGGCTTGTCCAACGTGGAGGAAAGGCTTACACGGGACAGCAGGCCTCCAGAGCGGTACCCGTTCCAAGACCCAATGCAGATCAAGCAGTTCAGGGCACCATGGTGGATGGCAGCTCAGGGGGCATGGTGGAGCAGACTCCATGGCCTTGACCTCGGCACTCGGTCCGGCCATCATGGCCAGAGCCCTTTAACCAGGAGCCCTTTAGCCCTCCCAGAAAAATTCCTTTGGGGAAAAATCCAGGTTCTTAGACCCTCCGTGGGCCTGACATAGGAGCAGCGGCCCTCCCTGGGCTTGACTCAGGAACTGTGGCCCTCTCTGGGCTGGACTTTGGAACGGGAGCACTCTTTGAGCTGGCAGTCGGGACGGAAGCCATCCCTGGGCTTAACTTAGGAACTAAAGCCCTCCTTGGGCTGGACCTGGGAATTGAAGCCCTTTTCAAAACCGCGAACAAAAATGAGGAAAAGGGGCGCCGCTTATTGTTCGTTCCTGTCTTCTGTCACAGTTGCCTACTGTGCTGGAGCGAGAAGACACGGTGACGTAGGAGATTCAATTAAGAACAGTCTTTAATGAAAGCAAAACAACAAGGAATACACATGTAGCACCAGGGATAGACATTTAGACAGGACCAGGACTCATAAATTACAGGGCTAATACACTCAGAACAGAACAGGAAAACCGAATATAGACAGGAAGCATAGGAGAAACTAGGTCAGGGAAGGCAGATGAGGAGAAAAACACAAGACACAGGAGTGACAGTCATGTTATCCTCTCAGAGGGCTTGGTCCTCATTCACCTGAGCTGGAACTTCTGAAACATCTCATGTAACATCTTTATGACCCATTTGAATGACTTTTACATTACCTTTTAGAGTATATTATTGTTATTTTTACTCTTTTTTTTTTTTTTTAAGTGCGCATTAGTGCATTTACCTCGAGTCTGTGCATCATCGCAGTTTCCGTTTCAGTTCTCCTTCTGAGTTTACTTCGGCTGGGCCAGGTACACTGACAGGCGGCTCAATTCATTCAGATTAAGATTACAGGTAAGTAACAGTCATAAGTATGTATGCATCTATGTATGTGCAAACTTGCAGGTAATTGCTGCTTATTTGTTCTCTCATATCAGGCAATGGCTTAATTGATAATACACTTTGTACTGGTTTGCAATAGTTTTAGAGCTTTTGAATACATTGCAAAGTTCTATTGTCATGTTCTTTTTAGAAAATCGAAAACAGAAGCTTTAAAAACATCGTATTTACTACTGGATTTAATTAATAAATAAATAAAATAAAATAAACATAACAACAACAAAGTGCTTCTTCCACCAGGGGGCGCCTGGAGGCTCATGGATTTGAATTCACTACTGGGCAGTAAATGAAAATCTTTATAAAAAATTTGTTTTCTCCCTTCCATTACTACAAACAATTTCTCACTACATGTAAAAAAACGACCAGGAATACAAATAATAATAATAATGATAATAATAATAAAAAAGAATAAAAAACAAAAACAAAAGCTTACTACAGATATTTCATTCGAAACAATACGGCCAAGACGTGGCTTGTGTCTGAACAGAATGGGTTTTTATTCAGGAAATGAAAAAAAAAAGATTGTAATCAACACCCCATTTAAATACAAAAACAAATCAAAATAATGAACAACATGATATTCAATTTGCATATCAAAGAGCCATTCAGTAATAATTACAGTCTGAACACTTCATAAACCACTTGTGTGAATCTATACACAATCTTGATTTAGAAACTAGAACATTAACAATATTACAAAGATTTTAGCTTTAAAAATAATTCAAATTGAAATAATATTTTAGCAGTTAGCATCATAAAATTATATATTCATATCTTTCCACATAAAAATACAAAATAATGATGACATATAATATGAAAAATTATTCCAAATATTTTGCTACTATTAGAGTAAAAAAAAAAAAAAAAACAAGAAACAAAAAACAAACCAACAAACAAAAAAGAAATAGAAAATATGCATGAAAAAGTTTATCCGTTTGTTAGCAAAACACTATCCAAAATAACTACAATCATTTACATCAGTACAAAGATATCTGGATTTAAAAATAGTTGCAATGAAAAAAAGGGGTTTCATCTTTTCTGACAGTAAAAAATGACACTGTGAATCAGAAATTTGCAAAATATGCAATGAAAAAAATAAATCTGCATTAAAAAGGTATACACTGCAATTCTCACTTTTTATACAAACATTAGAAACAGTATTGCACGTCACAACACAGATTCGAGGTTAGTAAGCCTTTCAAAATGTGTTATATTCAAGTTTCTGAGTATCAGTGAGGGGAGGGCTGATACCCCTCCATCTAACCAGGGAGAGTCTCAAGTGTTTTCCATGAACATAGTAGAACCCTCAATGCTTCCTTACTTCAAATTAAATACACGACCAACTTAAATTGTAATCAAATCGATGTGTGCTAAGCAATAATACATAAATAGATTCATATACACACACATTAACACACATAACTGCACGGATGATTCAAGAAACTGCCTTTTGCGTCTTCCAGCGTGACGCGGCATGTGAACGTAACCATAAATACGTGGGCTAATCAAGTGAGAGAGGAAATAGAAAAATACAATTTAAATCAAATAGTTATCTGTCTACAAAAATAGTCAAATAAATATGATTTTTCAAAACGACGATGACGACAACGAAAACCCACACATACATGACAGTGTGGAACACGGAAAATGGAGCGTGCTACTTGTCACCGACAGAGCGAAAGACACCGATGACGATGAAGCGGCCATCTTGTTTAGCTCCCAGAAACACCTTGACTACTAAATCCGAGTACACGGCACATCGCCGTCATCGCTTAAATAGAATCTGGGTCCAGCATCTTACACAATCAAATAAGTTATTATGCAAAAAATAAAGATATTTAAATTATCCAATAGACTTAAAATAGGTCGCAATTCTTCCAAATAGTATAAAATAAAAGGTGATGTGATACAAAATTAAAGAGACCGTTTTGCGTTCGACTCCAAAGGTCAGGGAAAGAGGGATTGGTTCTCTAAAAGGAGAAAAGAGAGGAGAGAAGTCGAAAAGGTAGTGCATCACGTGTCCTCAAGAGTCTAAAACAAGGTGACACGTCGACAAATAAATACAAACTGTAAATACGCAATAAATAAACACACAATCTCAGCTCACTGTTGACACTTGAAAGATTAAATCACATGCACAATCTGGACAGTACGACAAGGGCACCAAAGCCAAGAACTCAAGAATATATAGAGTGCAAAAAGAATGACATACAGACAGAAAGAGCGGTACAGTACCGAACTACGGGTCACGGCACCAGCGGCCATTGCTTCTGTTGAGATTGTCCATAAGACTGATCCGAGTGAAAATGCAAACTCTACAAAACTATTCGCGAAAGAGTTCCTTTTTTGTGACATCTCTCTCCTCTCTTTTCTCTAGGTCTGTTTTTACCAATAGATTTCGTCTGGAGATTAAACTACGAACCACACGTACCCACCACGCACAGACAAAACGACCACGGGTACGATTCCTTCTGCGAATTCCTACGAACTACACATATTAAAGTCCTGCGCTCTATCGCAATATGAGGGGTGGCATTCAGGGGTGTTCAGGGAGGGCAAAGGTTAATTGTCGAGAGACGATTCTCTAGAACTGAAACCTCAATTCATAACTAGATTCACACGGCACGAAGACAAGACACGAAAACCACAGGACACCACATCGTCTCTTGACTTATTATCAAGTTACAAAATGGCAGAACTCACTACTCTAAACTAACATCACTTCTCTCGTAATAAGTTCGTAAAGGAATTATCACAACAACGCATGCAAAGGTTTTACGAAGAATTTTACACTGTTTTTTTCCTTTCGTTATTAGTATTGATTATCTTATATATCTAAGTGTCTGACCTTTTTTACACCTCATGCTACATAAATTCCTCTGTTTATTGTTAATATGCATCATGTGTTGTTTGTATATTTTTTTTTGTTTTTGTTTATCTTATATGTGCTGTTAACCTTTACACTGCATGCAAATGATGTACAGCCACAAACATGCATGTAAGTTTTCACATTCTGTGTTTTCATGGCGACGATCAGCCATGCCGTGCGAGAGGGAACGGACTGCATTTCTGTGTATGACATTGCCAGTGATGTCACAATGGCATTACATAGAACACCGACACTATCTATTCATTATATCCTATTTAGCAGCAAAGCTTCTTCTATAGCTTGTGATTAAATTGCAAGAGTAGAGCAATAACAAGCCAGAATAATTTTCTGAGGTATTGTCTTTTTTTCTTTCTTTTTTTTTTTGCCAGTGGAAAATGGAAAGTCTCAGTAATTCGTTATTGAATCATTCCTATTCCTGCTAAGAGCACATTGGAGCAAAACATCAAAGTTGGTGGGGGGGGGGGTGAATATTACTCTTTCAATTTTTTTTGTATATTCCACGGCAAACATCTCGTTTTCAGGCCGTGCATTTTGGTACCTTTGGTTAGAGATCCAGGGCAGGCATCAGACATTACGTCATCAAGGGTTTTCCAGAGACAATTGCGCACTTTGCCCACTAGGGGGGGATTTAGCAGCAGACGGACACACGACGGACAGAACGAATGAACAGTACAGACAGGCTGCCCCCCCAAGCGAAAACATTCTCGTTTCTACTTTTTAAATCTCACATATAAAAATAATTTGAAAAAACTACAAAAAAATCAATCTCTTTTTTTTTTCTTAATCTCCTTTTTAAAAAACACGATCGCACCACAAAAACTCTGTTCCGAGCCTGAGATGTGCAGGGAGGGAGGAGAAAGAAGTGGTATGGTGAAATAAACTTGTAGTGAGTTTAAACTGAGGCGTGTAGTGTTTCTGGCTGCTACAAAAGATAAAGATATATTTATATATTTAGAGTCATATATATTCTCTCTATAATGTATATGGTTATGTACTCTATACTGACAGCTTGGGTTCAGGAGCCAAACTAAGCTTCTTTTTCTTCCCGCAGCAGATGTGTTGTTTCTGCATCGCCTTGCATGCTGCTGCTCCCGGCGTTCCCGGGATCCCTGTCTTCAGTTCCAGCGAAAGTGGATCTGGCGGGGACGGTCGGCTCCCTCTTTGACCAGCGGCTTGTGGAACTCGCGTCCGGCGCGGGAGTGGATATTTGCCCAGCAGAACTCACAGTAATACTGCAGGCAGGTGACGTTGGCGCAAAAGAACGGGGCGAACTTTCCGCCACAACGTGCCCCCTGGCATTCATCGCAGAGCTGGTCATCTAACACGTACGGCTTCACCTCCACCTATGTGACATGAAAAGCAGAACACGGTAGTTTAAATTCAACTTCTGCTAAAGTGCAGGGGCTGATATAGCTACATAAACAGTACCATGATCAGTGTCAGGCATAATGCATTCATAAGTAATTAAATTACTTTTCCCTTAAAGAAAGGAATAAGTCTTATTTTTTTAAAATAATTTAAATAATTTAGTCAGTTCAATAATAATTTATACAATTTTATTATATTTATTATATTTTTTGTTTTGTTTAGTTTTTTTGTATAAATCAGTTTCATGTTTATCCTTATATTGTTTAACTGGTTGAGGTTGATATGGATTTTGAAAAGCAATTTGTAATAAATAATGCAATGATTTATAGAGAAAATAATTCGTATTTTAATCTTATTACATTGTTGAAGTATTTTTTAGCGTAACTTCCCAACGCAGACCATAATTATAGCTATTTTGTGCATATGAATTGGACTATAAAGTGTACATAATAATGACACATTTATACCATTGGACTACTCAACATTTTTATATTATTCAAAGGTTGTAATATTTTTGGAAAATACAGTATTAAAATATCTAAAACTGAGATATGGTATGGTATAATTATTACATGTGGTTAGTTATATTCATCAATGCAATGCTAGAAGTTTACTTAAAGCTGCAGTAGGGAACTTTTGTAAAAATATATTTTTTACATATTTGTTAAACCTGTCATTATGTCCTGACAGTAGAATATGAGACAGATAATCTGTGAAAAAATCAAGCTCCTCTGGCTCCTCCCAGTGTCCTATTGCCATTTGCAGAAAGTCATCAGCTCCCGGTAAAAAACAACCAATCAGAGCTGCGGTCCGTAACTTTGTTTGTGTTCAGAATGTAGAAAAATGAACATAATAAGCGAGTACACCATGAATCCATTTTCCAAACCGTGTTTTTGGCTTGTCCTGAATCACTAGGGTGCACCTATAATAAGTGTTTATATTCAGACTATTTTAGATTGCTTCGGGGGTACCGCGGCGGAGTAACCCAGTACCTTTGTGATTCTTCATAGATATAAACAGAGAGAAGTAGTTCCGGCTACAATGTTCTTCCGCAAGACGCAAGCAGTACTGTTTACTGACCACTAGAGCGTCAAAAGTTCCCTACTGCAGCTTTAATTGAACTGAATGTGCATTTATAGTGTTAATCAAATCTTATAGAAATCTACTTGGAGATAATATAATGTTATAAAAAACAAAGCACACATTTTTTACTGTTTCTTAAAGAATGATTTTCTAAGTAGATAAAAAAGCGCAAGAAAAAACACTAATGGTAGTAGTTTGGGGGAGTTTTCAGGAGTGATGATATTACTGCGCCGAGGTTGAAGTGCTGCGAAGTGCTCTTCCGCCATACATTATAGTTATCATTTTTTATCCGCTTAGAAAATCACCAGATTTTATTTTGTGTCACCATACTTCCTCGTGTAACTACTCATGTAACCATCTTTAAAAAGGGAAAACATGGAAGTGTTTGGTGGCTTCTAAACTCATCCCTGTTTGGATCCTAAGGAATGAATGGTGCTAAGTTAAATGCTAACATAGTGGCGCCACGTATTACAGTGATTAAGTGCATGCACTGAGATGGGGGAGGTACGTATTAACTCGTCTAATTTGAGGGAAGAAAATAGTGAAATATGGAAAAATCGCTGGCATTTTCCTTTAGCACAATGTGACGGATGAACTGAAATAAATATCAGTTGCATTGTGGCACAAGTTCTTTGTTATACTGCACATTCGGCCAAATCTAGCAAGTGGCTTGGGTATTGTAGGTACACAGGTAATAAATAAATAAATAAATAAATAGCATACTATGTGCAGGTATGCATGCTATACGCTATTGATGTATACAGAGTAGTTTTCCCAAATGCATCATTAGCTAACTATTGTCATTAATTCCACTGAACTTGAACTTGCAACCATTGTTGCTTTTGGGAAATGCACCCCTGGATGTTAATAGTCTCTAACAAACAAGTGCAGGGTTCTAGACAGCAACCTAAATGATTGCATTTGCAAAACATTTTTGAAAATGTGCAAGTTATAATTTGATGTGGTCGCGAGTCCGAGTGGAAGTGCATGGTCTGTGCTAAAGTGCTGTGTATTTACCCGTTTGTCGATGTCACCATGCTGCAGCTGGACGAATCGGGCGCTGATGGCAGCAATGTAGCTCTGCTGATTGGAGAAGGCCACACGCCCCGCCCCCTTTGGGTACTTCAGCTCTGGATCAGTGTCAATACCTGCATAACACACCCCACCATACAAGCGGTCCATGATCATCGCCAGCTCCACTGCAGAGAAACAGAAAATTTGTCTTTTTAATAATAAAAAATAAAACATGGAGGACTTAATTTGAAATGGTCACATCGGTTAAAATGAAATTAATACATTAAAAAATTTACAAAAGACTATTGAATAGGAGAATATATTACTACACACTTTTACTAAACTAACTTTTAAATACTTGTTGTAGTAGTTATGGAACCAGCCACATTTATTCATTAAAAAAAAATCATTTTAGGATCTTTGTAGTGATAATTGGCATCTCATTGTGTATGTCACGAATCTGGTCTATGAACCTCCTGAAAGCTATTACACACAATGTAACACCCATTCATTCAGAGTATTGTAAGCGCATATCACGCTCAAAGCGAAAGCTAGTCTATGGAGCCTGTTCTAGTTTTACAATTTAGTCATAGTCTCGCCTTGCCTGTTTTCCTGTGTTCAGATTCTTGCCTGTGTTTTCGGATTACCCTTTTGTCTTGCTGTTTCTGACTTTGTTTGCCTCTGCCTGGACTATTTCTGTTAACCTGGATTATCTCTTGCCTTGCCCTGTTGGATTATGTTTGCCGTTGATTAAACCCTTGCCTGTTTCTTGGACTATCTTGTGTCTTGCCCGTACCATACCCATTGGCTGGTGTTCAACCCTGCCTGTGATTTGACCATGTTTATTAATAAAAGCTTCCAGTTGGATCTGCACATCTCTTAACCCTGTCACCCCATTACAGTGTACATCATATGCAGCAATTTATAACAAATATAACAACTAGTGGTGTGTTTAGTGTACCAGCTCTGAGTGGACGTGGCACTCCTCCTACAAAGATGGTTTTGCGGGGGTCCAGTGGCTGAGATCCGTCCATTACAAAATCACTGTCACTCAGATTCCAGGGACGAATCTGGACCTGAAAAAGCACATACAGATCCCACATATAAAACACAGTGTACATAACAACATAAAAAAATAATTGGACATATTTTCATTAAATGTGCACTTGTAGTGTACTTCAACTCTAAAATATAATATTAAAGAAAACATTTTCATGATTTTTTTATAATATTTTATCTTGCTTTAAAGGCTACCTATCATGCCCCTTTTTACAATATGTAATATAAGTCTCAGGTGTCCCCAGAATGGGTCTGTGAACATTTACTGTATCATTTTGAAAATGTCTGTTTTGAGTGAAACACGCCGTTTTCTTGCATTTCTCTTTAAATGCAAATGAGCAGCTGCTCCCAGCCCCATTTTCCAGAGGAGGGCTGTGCCTTTATAGCTTGTACTTAAAATCTCTGCAAAAATGGGGATTTTAATGGGGACCTATTACACAAAAATCACTTTTATAAGGTTTTTGAACACAGTTATATAGCTGCAGTTTGTGAAAGGGATAAAATCCTGCCCATTTTTGATGCTCTCTTCCCTATTAGCATAAACATAGCCCTGAGAGAGAAGTAGCAGTCTTCCATTATTGGAGATATACAATATCAGTGCAAAGGAGGCTACAAGTGTTGTGTTTTGGTATGCACCAATGAACATAGGAGCTCCACAGTCTACCTCCATCTAAGCCGCTAAGGACACAGTGGTTAAGTTGCATTTTGGAAATAAATGTACCAAAAACAAATCAATAAAGTCATGCCAATCATTTTATACCGCCTCACAAACTTGTGAGATTGTTGTGTGTTGCTGGTGGAAGCAAAAGCTCTTGAAGCGTTGCTTTCTTCTGAAAGGGGGCCAGAGACCAGCTCATTTGCAATTAAAGGGACAAAGACAAAAACAGCACGTTTTGGCTCCTACCCTAAAAGTGGCAACTTAAGCTATAAAAATCTGTGGGCTATTTTGAGCTAAAACTTCATGTACACACTCTGGGGACATCAGAGACTTATTTTACATCTTGTAAAAAGGGGCACAATAGGTCCCCTTTATACCATATCAGTTTAAACTTCTGATATATGGTTTCCTGGGCACACACATCCAAAGCAAACACACAGAAAGCAGCTGTCACATGGCATGCAAGTACTAAACTGAGTCCTCTTTCATGTCTTACTTTGAACATTGACTTAAACTGTCAAATACATGCAAGTTTATGTTAAAAACACGTCTGTGAAGGCAAACAGCTGTTAAAGAAATTGCATGTTTATATTATTTTATATTATCTCAGTCAAAAGAAAAGTGTCCATCAACAGTCGAGGGCTGGGCTCGTAAAATGTGATGTCACATTTGACAGATGCTAATATTTTATGGGTATTAAATCATTGTAGGGTGGTTGTGTACATACACTACCAACACACATTTATGTTCAAACACATGTAAAAGTTAATTTTGCATAATAGGAAGCCCTTTAAAGGAGTACACTTGTTTTGATGTGTTAACTAACATCCACTTAAGCATGTATGTGTGTGTGTGTGTGTGTGTGTGTGTGTGTGGACTCACGGGCTTGTCTTTGATGGTGGGGCTGGACACACACAGGTAGAGTTTCCCGTCCTCCTCCAGACAGGCTTCAATCAGCGCCTGAACTGAGCTCTCCTCTTGGAACAGGAGGAAGGCATATCCTAGACAAAAACCCACAACAGTTGTCACTGTAACTCACTGTAACCATGACAGCTCGGTGTAACATGATTTCTGACTGAATGAATAAAAACTAATCACAAGAACCAGAGGCACTGGGAGATTCTCGCTAGTTCTAGAGAACATTCATTAGTACATATTTGATCATTCAATTTCAAATGTACTTAATGATAAAAACAGAAAGAGAATTCTAATAGTTCTACTATGTGAAAAACAGTAATAATGTCTAGTACAAAGTATGTACATGCAGGTTTCTGTTGCTGTGTTTGCTATGAATGTGGTGATTTAACTAGAAGTACCTTTAGGGGGGAAGTAAGACTTGCTCTCTGCTTTGTGTGGCCAGTCAACAACCAGATGACCAAAGCGCCGAAAACTGCTTGTGATTTCATCTGTGGAAAAGATGAGATCGTGACAACCAGACAGAGACGAGAGAGAGCAACAGGAACTGCTGCAGATCCTTTTCATAAATATACATTATGATTTTTATGATGTAAAGAACTCTAAAGCTGGAAAACACAATATTAAATGTCTAATTAATTTTAAATATCACATAGGTATGTCATATACCATAACAAATAATCATCCTTAAATACATGCGTTACACTTTAAAGCTCTGTTAAAACGAACCTTCATCGATGTCAGGGGGCAGACCGCCCACAAACACTTTGCGGGAGAACCTCTCGATGCGCTCCCCGTTCTGATGGGGGTAACAGTGAGGAGACCCCAGGACCCCCTGGTTTCCATGGCCGTCATCTAGAAGGCCGTCATCAATGGGGAAGAGGGAGGAACGTCCTGTTAAAAAGTAAATGACAGGTGAGGACTCTTGTTTTTGCCTGGTATTAACATCCACCTTTGGTGATCTGATCAGCATTACACATCTCAAATACAATTCTGGTGACCACTATAGAGGAAAATCTCATAATAACCCTTATTTTAGTGCAATGAATGTATACAGTATTACATTAACACGTAGTCATTCATTTATTTCTAGGGAAAGCTGGACATTTGACATAGCACATTTGTTTCTAACTACCACCTGAATGTGTTTTGAGTGACTGGATCAATCTGATCCCTGTTTACTCTTGAATTTAACGCTGTTCGATTGTGATCAGACCACCTGAGATAGATACCAATGTAATTTATGTATGCATCAATGCATGTATAAATCATGGCTTGTGTCAGTGAACTGGGGCTCACAGTCAGAATAAGCCTCAAAAACACAAGTAAGCCTCCATTATATTGAAAAACTCATCAAATTGTTGCTAGCGGTCAATGAAAAGTTCACAAAGAGCATCGTACACACATATACACCATACACAGACACAGAATACTGCCATGCTAACACAGATAGCATAACAAACAGTGGATTTTACCTCGTCGTCTCCCATAGCTCCTGGCTGCATGTGAACAAAAACAATACAGGAGACTATGAAACAACTGACTGAAAGCTTAACTTTATGTTTAGCTTTAGCAACAGATATACTTGACAGTAGCATGCAGATGGTGTTATGACCAATATATATATAATACAATTATTTCTTGCTGAAAATAAGGTTGTTACAATGCCCAAATTTTAGATACCAGTAAAACGGATACCAATTTTGATTTCATTTGGCTAATTTAATTTGACTAACAATAAGGACACAAACAGCAGCAGGTTTTTTAGGTTGCTGTCACTTTAAGACCTAATGGATGGATCCAATGTTCAAACACAGATCCAGTTTTCTCCCAACTGTTTGCAATCAAGACACCAACTGTGTTTGCATGAAAACTTGCCAAAACAAACTTTCAATTTATTTATTTTATTTAAAAATATATATTTTTTGGTGTAGCCTATTTCACCATTTAGGTGAAACCCGATTTTAACCATTTTTACTACAAATACCTAATAATGTGATTTGTTGGAAAACGTACAAGACCATTTTTGATAAAAAAAAAAAAAAAGCATGAACCTGTAGGCCTAACCCTCAGTGTAGTGTGGGCAGTTTGTATGAAATGTATAAATAAAATCTAATATAATTTACCAATTTACCAAAACGCAAGGTTATGAACTGTTATGAGACTGTGCTGGAAAGCTGCAGGACATTAACTGTGTTCAAACTGGCTTGAAAAGGTTGAAGATTTTGCACCTTTTTTATTTAAGCAATTGAAATACTACCCACCCCTAAACAGACTAGCATTAAAACCAGCATAAAACTGTCTTTTCAGAAGACTGATAGATCAGTGAGAGGAACTTTTGTTTTCCAATAATGCATGAATAAGCAATAATTAAAATTTATTCATAAAAGCATATTTCAAAAAACCTCTTCACACGTCACTCCAAATAATCACATGAGGCACAGCACACGTTCCACTGGATCAATTGACTAATATTAGTGAAAGCTCTTAAAGATCATGTGATCTATACTTACACATGTGCTTCTCGCTCATGTGATCCAGATCCACACAAGCTCCACAACCAGTTCAAAATCACATACGACAGAGATGTCAGAGAGGTGTATGAACATGATCGGGACTGCATTTCTCATAATCATTGTAAGCCTAAGTAGACTGCAGAACCATTATAACCAAAGAACTCTAAGATCAACGTAGCTCACAATAATCACAAGGACTGATTGCCCCTCTTTTGTCCCATATTTGAAATAGAAACTAGAGACATGTGGCTTTCAACCCATTACTGTTCTAGATTGCTCCAGGACTAATTTCATGTATTTTTATATATATATTTAAGTGTGTTAAAAAGAATTCAAGGCACTTCAGTGTCTATAACTTTTAATATTTTTGAGCATTATCAAATCTGGTTGATAAAAAGTAAAGCCCAAAGGGTCTTCTTTCTAAAGACACCAAAATTATCTTTGTAACACACTGAAGTAGGAAACTGTTACAATTATAAGTTAGGTACAGCACTTTCAGCTGTGAGTCCCATAATGGGGGATGCTGGCTAACAGGTTAATGGATGCCCACTGCTCCAGGTGTGTGTTTACTGTGTGTGTTCACTGTGTGTGTGTGCACATTGGATGGGTTAAACGCAGAGCACAAATTCGGAGTATGGGTCACCATACTTGGCTGTATGTCACGTCACTTTTTTTTTCACTTTTTACTTTCATTTATTTTGGAAACTGCAGTGATAAGTACTTATTGGTACGTATTTCGTATCTTGCTAAAAAGTGCACACCGGTACATTTATGCCATGAGCCCAGGTAGAATAGATCTGTTTAGGGGTTTGTTCAGATCACTTACCCTAAATATGAGCAACAGCAATCATGATGCTTTACTTAGTAAACACCACTGATTGAAGCAAACAAAACAAAGCCTTTTGGCTACAACAACAGTTATTTTTAGAGTATAATCTATGATGATCTGATTATCCAAAAAAGACAGCAACAGCTGTTACTGAAATAAGTCATCACAAAAGAGCAGAGCACAATCCTGCCCAGCATCAGAGACTGTGATCCAAACTGAGCGTTGCGAATTTCAGCCCATCCGAACACGACGAGTCACGCTGGCTAAAAACGGACAGAGCCCTACTGGCAGATGCTCTGTCTGAATGCAGCAAGCTGATTGGTCAGACAGGATTACCTCACCATGCATTAAATCAAAATGTCAAATTGTTGAAATCCCATTGCGGAACTATTCGTGGAACTCGGATGCAAAAATAACAGGAAAATATGTGTAAAATAAAATTAAGACAACAAGCATTACACAATCAAGGTAAATTAATGAAGTCATACTTAGAGTGCGTAACATCGATGTGATTAGCAACTTGTTTAAGGCAGCCTGTCTACTTCACAAATATATAGATTTCCAGTCCTACATCGGACTGTATTGTAATGTATTACAGACAGAAGAAAAAGTATTGCAGCTCACTGTCATAATTACCATTGAGCATGAGTAGGCCATCAGCGGCTGGGTGGGGGCATCCCACACGGCCTGAACATGTGAGAAGGAGACAGAGAAAGAGAGAGCAGTGTGAAACATATAGCCCCATGCCAGCATTATAAAACCTACAGAGCTGCATATGTATGACATTTTAAGCATCTAGATCCCATATTGCACTGGAACAGACTGGCTAACAACCTCTGCTATTCTGCTTGTGTTTTTATGTGTTGAACATTGTATCTTTAGATAAGCAACATGCTAACAACACCGAATCAGTGGGTTGGTTCTCTCATGCATTTCTTATGAAGAGTAGTATTTTTTCTTATATTTTAATGCTAGAATCCAAACTGGCCACGTTCACACCATTTACAAAACTACAATTTTAATTCACAACTACAATGATAACAACACAGAGGGATAATTTATCACTGGAATCACTTTCGCAATGACTTCTCCAACTAATGAATGATACAAACCCTGACAGCTAATCAGAATCCCTCGGATTTAAAGCATTTAAAAAGCAGACGATATAACTGCAGTGATACACAGACTGATATTGTGCATTGGTGTCAATGCTAATATAGTTATTATCACAGGCCTTATAAGAGGTTCTGATTCTATTGGGATTGTGAAACAAAGGCTTTGTCTCTCACGAGGAATGTTTCTAGAAATGATGAACTAGCTTTGTTGTGTTCCTAGGTCACGCTTAAGTTTGACCCTAGTCACGTGACATCTGCAAACAAAGAGCATCAAATCTGAAGCTCTGTCACATGACACATACCAGTTGACACATGAGTACTTAAAGGCAACGATATACTTCAAACAAAGTTTGTTTTCGTTTTGGGGCAAAAAGAAGTTTGAAAAGGCTGAGCAACAACGCTATACTATTAACAAACTTTCCAACACCCCCGCACTGCTGGAGGCGGGGTGTAGATTAATGTAAACATGAGTCACGACGCTCACGCCAAGTCAACTATCAGGTCTGCAATACAAAAGAACCAGTCCATAATCAGTCCTTTATGAGATGTGTGAATGGCTCGTAGTCTGAGAACTTTAGAATGATGTGGAAAAAAATATATTGGTCAGTTTGTTACTTTATTTTATTAGTGTTCATTTATTTTATTAAACTGGAAAAAGTATGTCTTTTTATATTTTATGTGGTGTTGTGATTTACTTTTGATAAAAACAAAGGTTTATTATTGTATATTCGTTTGGCATTTCATTTATTGTAAACCCTTTAAAATTTGCTTATTGAAAGAACAACAGCAGCAGTTTGGTGTAACATTTCTTTGAAACATGTATTTGGTACTTGCTACCTTATATCTTTACTCTTTCCTTTCAGTCTTTTGAAAATGAATGACATTTTCTGTTTATTCTTTGATTTTGTTTGAAGTATAACAGGGCCTTAAGACTTTACTTAAGTAAAAATGTACTTTGAATCTGTCTTTGTCAGGGACTCTTCAACATGGGGGTGGTTAGGATGATTCCAAGGGCCCAACCAAAGCGAGGGGCCCCATCAGATAGAGAGAAGGGCATTAAATTAAATTCTGTTTGTCACACATATAATGTTATCTTGGTGTCTAACACATTAAGTTTTGTCGAAATTGCAAAATGGCTCGTGTCAGTCTTGAAATGTATCAGTAATAATATGCTGAAAACCAAAGCAGTCTGTATTTATTTATTTATTTTGCATTGTGTTCCATTGTTTTCAAGCAAAAGCATTTTCATATATTTATGGAATTACATAATTTATGCTAATTTGTATACTGTCTAGTTGAAAATTGTATTTTTAAAATGTAAAAACGTATTTTTGTAAATTGAAAAAAAAAAACTAGTGTTAAATATATAAACATCTAAAATTAAAACCAGTGAAAATGTCGAGAAGTTAGTATTTTTATTTATTATTTATTTTATATATATATATTTTTTTTTAGATCCATATATATATATATATATATATATATATATATTTTTTTTTTTTTTTTTTTTTTTTGTTTTTTTTTTTTTGATTTTGGGGTCAAATGTGGAAACCTGGACATGCTGTCTTGAGATTTATCCATAATCTAGTTTGACAGATTTTTTTGAAAACATCCAGGTACACAGAGAATCAGATGTGTAAGTCCTCTTAACACACACACACACACACACACACACCATCTGTTGTCCAGTTATTGAACGCAGATTCTCCTAGAGACATTACAATGTTTCGCAGAACTCTCATCATCTATCCACAGTGAATCAAACTATTGTTTCTTTTCACTGTTTTGTGATTACAAGACAAACCGATACTGAGTAGCGGTCTGATATCTCTGCCTAGTCTTTAATATTTCAACAGCACTGCGTTGTGTTGAACGCTTTGCGAGAGTCAGCACATTCCCTGATGCATTCGACCCATTAACTGAATCATCGTTCATTAAACAGGTTTCTTAAAACTGTGGTTCGCTCGGCACATCTCCCATGATCTGTTCAATGTTTGAAAAGCTAAAGCACAGGTAGCTTACCTAATAAAACGTGTAGATCACAATCTGGTGGTTTGTACTATTAACACCCAATTTACAGATTACAGTCAACATGAAATGCTATTTGAAAGTTATATGACTTGATTTGTGACAGAAACAGCATATTCCATAGCATCTGGAATCATTTCTATTATATATTGTTATGTGCACAATGACAGCAACCAGCATTTACAATAACGCTAGCAATATTTTAGAACGGTTGCATTATTAGTCATGCACGAAATCAGATGATCATGTTGACTTTAAAGGAGGGCCTGCGTAAACCGTAGAGACCCACATTTACTCTCGTCTTTTATCTGTCACACACAGGGTGGCAGAGTGTGTCCTGTGCTAAATATAGCCATCCCCATGCCCTTCCCTCTCCCCGTGTGTCTGGTCCATCTGCTCCAGCAGGCTGAGCGAGAGCAGTGCCACACCCTGATCACAGCACCACACGCACATCCACCCTCATGTGACACTCGCCACGCAACACAAAATAAAGCCAAAGGACATGAGACAGAGTGCTTTACAGTGCTTCTACCATGCTTAGATACGAAGCATGGAGTGCCTGAAACCTCCAACATAAAACGCTGTTGGCAACCTATTTTACAGTACGATATTCAGTGTGTAAGATGTTTAGAGAGGACTCGATTATATCCATCGAGACTTCACTTGATTATGAAAAGTGAGCGTATGATACCAAAACATATGGAGGTGGATGAAGGAACGGGGTGAAAACTGAGAGGCGTTTCAGAGGCCTAGCATCCCTTGTGAAGAAGAAGTGCACTCAATTGTATTGAATGTGCACTTGTAGTACATTTTATGAAAAGTATTTATATTGTAATTATGAAATTACATATAAAGATGTGCTTACGTCATACTTCAGGGAGTCAAAAAATTCACCTTATTGCATTTAATATACATTTAAACTATAATACATTACGATTAAAATGCAATTGTGTGTTTGAAAACATTACATAAAATGTATGCTACTTTTTCACAAGAGCTCAATCTGATTATTTAAAGATAATAGTAGCAATAATGTGTGGAATATGTTGTCATCATAATATGTTAATTAAGTAGGGGTCGAAATAGACTAACTTATGAATAAAAACTGTTACAAGACAAAAATATGAAAGCCTCAAATGTTTGTTGTGTTTTATGTGTATAAGTGTGTGTATACTGACTAGTTTTACAACTTCTCTGAACGTCATCCGATCAGATTTTAGAGCACAAATGATCTGTTTCATAACCAGATTTTTTATATTAAGAAACCATTATCTCTGGAACCAACACTAGTCATTGCAAATCTTAACATAATCTTCTACAACATATTCTCCTTTTATTTCAATTAATCCATGAAAATAAGCCAAATCAGTAGAAATTCCAGATCTTCTTTGACAGTGATGAAGACAGACCTCATACGAGCCATAAATAGTTTAAACTGTCTTCAAAAGCCTTATAAGACACTCAGGGTGAGCAGGGAATGGATCTTACCCTTCAGGGGGTCCTGCTCCGCCCTCATGATGTCAATCAGGGAGCTCTCCAGCGAGTGCATGTTCAAGCTGTCGTACATCCTGGACCGATCCTGAGGAAAAGAGAGTTGAGGAATGTGTCAATACAGTATGTGCAATACAGATGTAGTGTGTTTGGGAACTATGGGATGGCATGCAGCACGCTAATGCAGTCAGGAGCAAATGGGCACAGTTGAACGCATGGAATGGCATTTCTTCTGCGTACTGGTCACCGCTGGATCCCTGAATACTGAATGCCACTGGAATGTTGTTTGTGGAGCTGTAACGAATGGAATTAACCATGCTGCTTTGTTAGGTTTAGTGTAATTTGGACTCAGTCAAACTAGTCTCACCGCATGGCTGTTTTTAGGCAGAACGAAACCAACGCTTGTGTGGGAGATTTGTGAGTGTCGCTTGTTTTTGTTATTCAGTTGCAATACCGGAATATCCCTCTTCCCTTCTGTAGACGTTTAAAACAGCGTCCCATCTCCCAGTCACAACACCTGCCTAACAACATGCCACAGATATCTGTGTCATTACCACAGTGAGACCAAGCAGGAATGTGAACACAGACAGAGTTCTCCGCCACCCGCTGGCCCTGACAGACCTGTGTCTGACACAAGACCAAGACCATGACCATGAGCTTCAGGATAAACACAGGAGACCCTCATTATGAAAACACGTCTGGAAAAGAAATGGACTTTGTATTAAATGTGCACTTACCAGTGTACTTAACAAGTGACATTAATAAAAAAGGCTGCTTAAGTGTATTTAAAGAGAGCACTCTTGCATGAATAAATGTATTAGGTACACTTTTAAAAAGTGGACTTAATGTAATATGATGTCAAATTAAACACTTTGTGCATATTTTCACATACATTTTAAATATTTTTATAATCTAAAATGTAACAATTGTTATACACTTATTTTGATGTGTTAACTAACATACTAACGCACATGTAAAGTCATTTTAACAAAAGTTTGTTGTTCAATATAACATTTAAAGATAATAAAATTAAATGCACTAAATACCAAATACAAATAATACAATCCATTCCATAAAAACTACCTTTAAAAAGTATGTTAAATGATACTTCTTGTGTTTTTAAAATTTGGCATTTTTAGTAACCAATATAACTATTTGACAATTACCTAAACAAATGCAAATGTTAGATCTTGCAGTGTACATTAGTCTTAATGTTTTAATTCTCCTTAAAAAACATGTAGCAACCTATGTTTCTTCACAATGTAATGTAACCAAGACCAAGAATGTAACCAACTAGTAATAAATTATTAAAAGCCCTACAAATTGTCATTCAATCAAATCTTGAGCGATAAAATCAAGTCCTGTACCTCATTAGTTGACTGTTCTAGTTGACTGTTGACTATTTTTACTCTAAAATATCCTACAATATGAAGTTAACTGAGTAAATAAATAGTTAAATTAATTAGCACAATAATATCGTATATAGCGATCTCAGAGGCTGACGATAGGACTACATGACAATTGAGAATCAGCCAACACTAGTGCACTTCAGCTGGGAAAATGGCATAACTTTGGGCATGGACATCATATAAGAGTGCCTCCTAAGCAAACTAAACTATTTTCTGTCATACTACACCAACAATGTGTAGTATGAACATCAAAATGATAAAAAATTTGATAAAAAAAAAATGCAACAAAACCTTTTATACACACTTAAAATGAAAAGTTCTTTATTGCCATCAGTGGTTCCATTAAGAACATTCACGGAATATTTCCATCGCACAAAAGGATCTAGTGTTCTTTCACATGACGCTTTTCCACTACGTGGTACGACTCGGCTCGGCTCAGTTTGCGTTTCCACTGCAGTTTAGTACTGCGTTGGAGTGGGCGGGATTATTCACGTCATTATTGTTGCGTCTCCTCTACTGCCACGACTCGTGAAAAACGTTTTAATTCCACGTCACCCAATCAAGCCGATCTTGCTGGATCGGCTTTCAACGAGAGGAACGTCTGTACTTCCTCAAATGATAACGAAACAACCATTTTTAGGTTGTTAAAAAAGTTGCACTCGTTTTAAAGTTGCGTTCGATCCTTCGCTGGTTGTGCTGATTTCAATCTAGCGGTTCTTTTGTGTTTGTGTCGTCAGTTCAGTAACGCAGGTAGTGAAGATTCTCTCCGGCCAATCAGTGATCAGCAAAGTCTACACGTCATGTTTTGATGATGGTATGGTTCACTTGGAACCTCAGCTGAAGTGGTACAAAAAAAAGTACCAGGTTCTGTACCCAGTGAAAACCCAACAAAAGTGAACCATACTGAACCGTACCATGCCGTACCATGCAGTGGAAAAGTGCCATATGAAAAAAAAAAAAAAAAACATTCTCTTAAGAACTGTTGACTGATTGGTTCTTTGAGGAACCAAACAATTGTTAATCTATTTGTAAGACAAAATACTAACGTGCACTGGTCAATTTAACAGCACCACAACCTAAATAAAACTAATGAATATGTGGCCACGATTTGATTAAAACAAGGGAACAAGTTATTATAATATGATTATGAAATAATCAAGTCATGGGAGCAAATTCTTACTTCTATATAATGCGCAGGGCTACATTTAAAGGCTTTATAATTTCTGCTGCAGATACACTGACTGACACATTAGTGTATATTTATGATGGATGCGGTTTGGAAAGCACACAGTGTTGACTGCGTCACATGCAGCTGTTTTCAATTGGCACTTACACGGCCATCTGTCTCCCACAGGTAGAAAAGCTTTTAAAAAGCAAGAGCTTATTTCATTGCTGTGCCGCTTTCAACATCCATTCCTATTCACAGGCCCTCACAGTGGAGCTTGCAGACAGCGCAGGGCTGAAGAAGCTAAATATAGCTTTAGCAACATTGCCAGAAATAGTGTCTAGAAAAGTGCTTCAGTTCTCCAGCGGAGAACACAAGGCCTGAAGACTCATGATCTGAGAGTTTGGATTTCAAGCTACCATTCAAAATCAAACTCGAAATGTTTATGAAAAACGTTTAGAATCACCTTTTTATAACCTGTTTTTCCTATTCTCCTGTCTCCATTTAAAATAATTTGTCATGTCTTGAAAGTTGAAAGCAGCTTATTTGAACCTGGTCTCACCACATGGTCCTAAATTATATACGGAAAAATGGTTTTGGACTCAGTCCCCATATTTCCATGGACTAGGGAGCATGTTCAACCCTGGTCTCAGTATTGATTCAAACTCATCTCGATTACAGCTCTGTCACCCACATTAAAATTTCAACCTACGAAACATTTCTTGTGAAATCGAATGAATAAACTCTAACAACACAGTATCTCTATCCTTTCCTCCTTCCTCCATTTCTATCTGTCTTTTCAGAACATGACACATTTGATCTCAGGAACGCAGAGCAATCGCGGAGAAGGAAGGAGAGGACAGGAGGAAAGAGGAGAGGCCGTGGAATGTGAGGAATTCCAAACAGCACCCTGTTTATGGAAATGAACAATACCGTAGATACTAGTAGAGTCAGACCTGTTTCCTGAGAGAGGAGGAAAAAAGAAAGTGATAAAGGCCAGAGAGCATGCATAGCAGGTTCCTAATTTCAGTTCTGTTAGGCTGGGCATTAAAGGAATTAGCTGTGACGTGCCAAACACTCATCTGGTCCGAAATGAAGTACAAATGAACAATGAATCCTGAGTCATTAGACCATACCAATATTACCAACCATAGCTCTTGACGACAGAGAGCCACTTTAAATATGTTCATACAACAGCATATACAGTATTGTTCAAAATAATAGCAGTACAATGTGACTAACCAGAATAATCAAGGTTTTTAGTATATTTTTTATTGCTACGTGGCAAACAAGTTACCAGTAGGTTCAGTAGATTGTCAGAAAACAAACAAGACCCAGCATTCATGATATGCACGCTCTTAAGGCTGTGCAATTGGGCAATTAGTTGAAAGGGGTGTGTTCAAAAAAATAGCAGTGTCTACCTTTGACTGTACAAACTCAAAACTATTTTGTACAAAAAAAAAATTTTTCTGGGATTTAGCAATCCTGTGAATCACTAAACTAATATTTAGTTGTATGACCACAGTTTTTTAAAACTGCTTGACATCTGTGTGGCATGGAGTCAACCAACTTGTGGCACCTCTCAGCTGTTATTCCACTCCATGATTCTTTAACAACATTCCACAATTCATTCACATTTCTTGGTTTTGCTTCAGGAACAGCATTTTTGATATCACCCCACAAGTTCTCAATTGGATTAAGGTCTGGAGATTGGGCTGGCCACTCCATAACATTAATTTTGTTGGTTTGGAACCAAGACTTTGCCCGTTTACTAGTGTGTTTTGGGTCATTGTCTTGTTGAAACAACCATTTCAAGGGCATGTCCTCTTCAGCATAGGGCAACATGACCTCTTCAAGTATTTTAACATATGCAAACTGATCCATGATCCCTGGTATGCGATAAATAGGCCCAACACCATAGTAGGAGAAACATGCCCATATCATGATGCTTGCACCTCCATGCTTCACTGTCTTCACTGTGTACTGTGGCTTGAATTCAGAGTTTGGGGGTCGTCTCACAAACTGCCTGTGGCCCTTGGACCCAAAAAGAACAATTTTACTCTCATCAGTCCACAAAATGTTCCTCCATTTCTCTTTAGGCCAGTTGATGTGTTCTTTGGCAAATTGTAACCTCTTCTGCACATGCCTTTTTTTTAACAGAGGGACTTTGCGGGGGATTCTTGAAAATAGATTAGCTTCACACAGACGTCTTCTAACTGTCACAGTACTTACAGGTAACTCCAGACTGTCTTTGATCATCCTGGAGGTGATCATTGGCTGAGCCTTTGCCATTCTGGTTATTCTTCTATCCATTTTGATGGTTGTCTTCCGTTTTCTTCCACGTCTCTCTGGTTTTGCTCTCCATTTTAAGGCATTGGAGATCATTTTAGCTGAACAGCCTATCATTTTTTGCACCTCTTTATAGGTTTTCCCCTCTCTAATCAACTTTTTAATCAAAGTACGCTGTTCTTCTGAACAATGTCTTGAACGACCCATTTTCCTCAGCTTTCAAATGCATGTTCAACAAGTGTTGGCTTCATCCTTAAATAGGGGCCACCTGATTCACACCTGTTTCTTGTCAAAATTGATGACCTCAGTGATTAAATGCCACACTGCTATTTTTTGGAACACACCCCTTTCAACTAATTCAACTAATTGCCCAATTGCACAGCCTTAAGAGCGTGCATATCATGAATGCTGGGTCTTGTTTGTTTTCTGACAATCTACTGAACCTACTGGTAACTTGTTTGCCACGTAGCAATAAAAAAATATACTAAAAACCTTGATTATTCTGGTTAGTCACATTGTACTGCTATTATTTTGAACAATACTGTATGACGATCTACAGCTATTAACCACAAGGACCTGAATAAGATTAGCCGACAGTTGAGTGTAAGGATGGCTAAAATACCAGTATATGGTATCGTGTTGATACTAAAGTGCATTTGGGACACAGTAGCCGCGTTTCCACTGTCGAGCTTAAACCGGGCGTGCTAGTGCGTGCCAGGGCCAGCCGCGTTTCCACTATCACTTCCGGGGCTTGATCGTGCCTCGCCGGGGCTTCCTCCGGGCCAACGGCCAGGGTTTTTTGGCCTGACGAAAACCTTGTGCCAAAGCGGGCCAGCTGGGGCTGGAGGAGGAGTTACGAACAAAGGCGGAGTTTCTCCGCGTCTAGAGAGCTCAGCGCTGCAGATCATTTCAGAGAGATAACAGCTTTAACACCAGCATTAAAGACGTTTTAAAATAAGTTGAGCTCAAAACTCACTCTTAGTTAGCAGCAAGTGTTTGAAATAACTTGATCCGATGTGGATTATAATCACAAATCAAGGCAGAAATATTTAAAAGCGATGCAAAAGACTATGCACGCTAAACATTAACGTTACCATAGTAAACATGGTAAATATGACCGCTTGGATAAATCGGACATCAGCTTCTTTTTCTCTATCACAATCGTGTAATTAAGTAACCTATATTATCTGTCATAAGTCTCGTCTCGAGAGTTTAGCTCCACGTAGCCTATCATAAAAATATAATAATGCTTTTGTTCGGGAGCTTTTATAAAAATAGTGATATTATCATTCATTCTAAATATGACGTATAGGCTACGGTGGCTACAAATAAACAGAAACAGACTCGACTGAATAAGCAGGCTATTTTCAAAAACGTTAATAATAACTAAATAAAATAGAAATACATTTATTTCTGTGACTAATTTTGAGTCCTGATAAATTAATGAATTATGATCAATGTATCACTTATTCTATAGTAAAACATTGATGCTTTTGAATTTGAATATTTACCAAAGCATGATAACAATCTGCCGCTTTTATCGTGTGTGATCGCACATGTTCCAGAGACTTGTTTCTTAGTTTTCTGATAACTTCTCTTTGTTGGTGAAATGATGGGGTTTCATGACGTTGTTCTGAGAGGTGTGTAAAGGGGGTGTTTTAGTGAGGCGCAGCGGAGCTTCAGTGCCCTGACTGTGGAAACCCTGCACTATTCTGAACTAAGGCTATTAGCCCCAGCCGGCCTGTTTTAAGCCCTGGCTCGCACTGGCCCGACCGTGGAAATGCGGCTATTGACTGTTCAAACAGGTCAAACTGTTGTGTTAAATAATCAATTCAGAAGAATTTGCCACCATCACTCAAAACTGTTCACATAAATCTGATTTTTCAGCATAATTCCTCCAGTCATGACTCCTTCAGAGTCACATGATCTTCAGAAATCATTCTGAAATGATGATTTGCTGCTCAAGAAACATTTCTGATTCTAATTCTATCAACTTGCATCAAATATTGCTAATATATCGATTGAAGTTGATCGAATGAAAGTTCAAAAGAACAGCATTTATCTGAGATATAAATATGTTGTACCATAAATGTCTTGTCACTTTTGATCAATTTAATGCACCCTTGCTGAACAGAAGTATTCTTTTATTTAAAAAAAAATAATTAAATAAAACTGCACCTAACCCTAAACTTTTGAACAGTACTGTATATTTACATTTTTATACCTTTGTAAACCCATTTCAGAGAAAATATTTACTTCCCAGTCCCAGTGCCAGGAGAAAATCAATAAACTGAGGTTGATGGTCATACGAGTATGAGATTCTGTGAGATTAATGTGCATGTCATGGTCCCAGGTGGCACATCTAACAGCTAACAGGAAATGAAACAGATTGAATTGATTTTGCCAAAAAGCACACTGACACTAGACAGGCTAATTTCTCCAAGCCTAGACTAAACAAACAGCAATGATAGCAGTGCTCTGGATGGGCTTATTTTTGTCCAGAACTGAGTTCAGTCTGTGAGAATCCGCCCGAGACAAACGATAATGAAGGGAGAGGACAGGTTCCTTCAGGATGAAACCACCAAAACCCTTGATGACCTCACTGTGAGTCATCACTGTCTTCAGATCCTGTAAAAGGTCCTGAATGTACTATTGATCAACAGAGAGCTGAACCACCACACACAAGGCGTACCGGGCGTACAAACACAAGACATCTGATGCAGATGCATTCTGCCCAGCAATTAAATTCAATCATGGGCCGCCCATCCCTGCTCGAGTAGCTCAATGCTCATCCCAGCACACATACATACCTGCAGCGGCAGCAGAGTGTTGCTGTTGTTGTCGGTACGGAACATGTTTTCTTCAATCCAGGATTTAGGTCCCAGAGAGCCGGCGGAGCGGGGAAACTTGGGCGGGGCGATGACGTTACTGGAGAAGGGTTTCTTCATGGGAGAGATCTGGTTGAGCGAGCCGGGCACACCCATGCCGCCCCCGCGCCGGTGGTCTCTGCCCCAGGACACCCCTCCAGAGGTCCAGCCGCTGCCCTGATGGCTGCCCCACGGCGACTGCTTCATCATGGGCTACAGACAGACAGAAAGTACAGTTAGATACAAAACACAAGCACTTGAATGCAAACACTATACTCAACAGTTCAATAAAATCTGACATGAATTAATAAACTAGATGTTCCCGGCCGATAAGCCTGTACACATGTGGTATTAGTAGTATTGGAGAAAGAGCATTTTATTGGACAAAATTATGCATACCTTGTTTTTGTTGTAATGAATGCACAATTGTAGTGTATTTCAAATCTTACAAGTATAAAAACTGTATATGCAGATAATATAATATTAATGGCTACTTAAAGGGTTAGTTCACCCAAAAAGGAAAATGTCATTAATGACTCACCCTCATGTCGTTCTAATCCAGTAAAACCTTCGTTTATCTTCTGAACACAGTTTAATATATTTTAGATCTAGTCCGAGAGCTCTCAGTCCCTCCATTGAAGCTGTGTGTACGGTATACTGTCCATGTCCAGAAAGGTAAGAAAAACATCTTCAAAGTAGTCCATGTGACATCAGAGGGTCCGTTAGAATATTTTGAAGCATCGAAAATACAATTTGGTCCAAAAATAGCAAAAACTACGACTTTATTTAGCATTGTCTTCTCTTCCTATCTGTTGTGAGCACGTTCACAACACTGCAGTGTAGCGGTGTCCGGTTCGCGAACAAATCATTCGATTGAAAAAAACGGTTCACGGTTCTTTTGCGCTCGAAGTAATGGTGTCATTTGCGATGATTGCCCTTGGTTTATCTTCGGTTTATCTTAACATTAGCACAGAATCAGTTCAGAATCAATCACCAAAAGAATCAGTTCGGTTCAGACGCTCTGTGTCGGTCTGCTTCACGCTGAATCACACATGCGCAGTATCATCAGCTCCTAGGTTCACGAATCGGATGCGTCTGACAGAAACGGTTCTTGACTCATGAATGAGTCAATGTTTCATTCATTATCTGACTCGGCTGGGTGTTCATCTTCAGTTCTCTCTTCACAGCAGTTCAGTCAGTGTACTGTTTGAGTTAATTAATTACTCCGGGATATTGGTTTGTTTGAACTCAGAGGGAGTGTCAGATACATTAAAAAAGTTAACAGCTTAAGTCATTTGTGGATTAATGCGTATTAGAGACACGAACCGTTTAAAACGATTCTGTTCGATTTGGTGAACTGGTTCAAAAAGATCTGGTTACATCGAATGATTCGTCCGCGAACCGGATATCACAAACTGCTTTGTTTTGAACTCTCACACAACAGACATGGAAGAGAAGACAATGCTGAATAAAGTCGTAGTTTTTGCTATTTTTGAACCAAAATGTATTTTCGATGCTTCAAAATATTCTAACGGACCCTCTGATGTCACATGGACTACTTTGATGATGTTTTTCTTACCTTTCTGGACATGGACAGTATACTGTACACACAGCTTCAAAGGAGGGACTGAGAGCTCTCGGACTAAATCTACAGGGCTCCAAACAAAAAAATCGACTTAGGAGCCATTGGCTCCTATAAGAAAAAAACTTAGGCGCCAAATGATTTTTTTAGGTGCCACAGAATAAACATGTTTTATGTGTTTTATTTAAATTATTTATTTTACATTTTAACTTTTTAATCATACTGATGTGTTTATGTCTCATCTTTTGTTGACTTTATCAGCATTTTAATCCATCTTTTAGATGACCTAGGAATGAAGGTTCACTTAAAGTGGGAGCTACTGTAAATGTTTTTTCCAACTTGAAATATACAGTCATGCGTTGTTTATTACACAAAATCTGTACCATTATCATGGACCATAAG